>NC_138768.1:410761855-411209355 GCF_965119305.1 Pelophylax lessonae | reverse complement strand
TGATATCTGTAATGAGCCTCTGTAAAGATCATCTGCTATTATCTCTGTAATGATTCTCTGTAATGATTATCTCTGTAGTGATCTGCTGTGGTCCTCTATTTTGATCTATGTAATGGTCCTCTGCTATGATCCTCTGCAGTGACCCTCTGCTATGATCCCTGTAATGATCCTCTGCTATGATCTCTGAAATGATCATATGTAGTGATCCTCTTCTATGATCTCTGTAATGATCCTCTGTAGTGATCTGCTATGGTCCTCTATTATGATCTATGTAATTGTCATCTGCTATGATCCTCTGCAGTGACCTTCTGCTATGATCTCTGTAATGATCCTCTGCTATGATCTCTGTAGTGATCCTCTGTAGTGATCTGCTGTGGTCCTCTATTATGATCTATGTAATGGTCCTCTGCTATGATCCTCTGCAGTGACCTTCTGCTATAATGTATGTAATGATCCTCTGTAGTGATCCTCTGCTTTGATCTCAGTAATGACCCTCTGCTATGATCCCCTACAGTGATCTTTTGCTATAATCTCTGTAATGATCATTTGTAGTGATCCTCTGCTATGATCTCTGTAATAATCCTCTGTAGTGATCCTCTGCTATGATCTCTTGTAGTGATCTGCTATGGTTACTATAATGGTCCTGTAAATTACCCTCTGTCATGATCATTTGCTTTATCGCTCTGTAGTAATCATCAGTAATGTCCTCTGTAGTGATTCTCTGCAATGATCTCTGTAATGATCTCTGTAATGATCCTCTGTAGTAATCCTCTGTAGTGATTCTCTGCAATGATCTCTGTAATGATCCTTTGTAGCAATCCTCTGTAGTGATTCTCTGCAATGATCTCTGCAATGATCTCTGTAATGATCCTCTGTAGTAATCCTCTGTAGTGATTCTCTGCAATGATCTCTGTAATGATCCTTTGTAGTAATCCTCTGTAGTGATTCTCTGCAATGATCTCTGTAATGATCTCTGTAATGATCCTCTGTAGTAATCCTCTGAAATGATCTCTATATTGATCCTCTGCAGTGATCTTCTGCAATGATCTCTGTAATGGCCCTCTGTAGTGATCCTCTGCAATGATCTCTGTAATGATCCTCTGCAGTGATTCTCTAGTGATTCTCTGCAATCATCCTTCTATGATCCTCTGAAAGGATCCTCTGTAGTGATCCTCCATTAGGATCATCTGCAGTGATCCTCCAAACAACTGCAGTTGGAGTAAGCAGCAGGCTAACCATCGCAGATCCTAAGCTGCATGTGAAGGGTTATTTAGTGAGTGGCAGATGGGGTCTCTACTTCCTTGAATGCATTCCTAGATTTTCAGATTCCAGCATCAAACACTGCAGTTTACTGTGTGGTGACATAGACGTATTCCCTGCTTTGCCTGCCATTTAGGTCACCTCTGTGTTTGACTTGAAATAGTGGGAAGCAGTGGATTCCTGTGCGGCCTCAATGCACACAGCTTTAATAAAAGGATAGTAATATTTATTTTCTGCCATTTTCAAATCTTTTAGCTCTCAGTTGAAAAAAACTGTCATTTTGGGAAAATAATATTTCGGAATCCTCTTTGGGGTTAGCTGTGTGAATTGAGCCCTGGGGGGGGTTTAGTAAGTTTGGAGCAGACAGCATCGGGAGCAGCTTTATATGGCAACCAATCAGCTTCTAGCTTTCATTTTCTAAGCTTAACTGAACAAACTAAAGATAGAATCTGATTGGTTACTATGCACAGCTACTCCCCTTTTAGTAAATCCCCCTCTCATGAGCAGGTGGTGCAGTGTGCCTGTAGGAGTTCTGCAGTTTTGTAGGACTGCTGATTCAGTTCATGTACAGCATGTGTCACTTTACTGAGAGGGTCCTATCGGTCCTAGTCTGACGACCTGTCACTCGCAACTGGTGCTCCATCTTGGAAAACCTTCAGGGATCCTCAAACTACGGCCCTCCAGCTGTTGTGGAACTACACATCCCATGAGGCATTGTAAAACTCTGACAATCACAGACATGACTAGGCATGATGGGAATTGTAGTTCCTGAACAACTGGAGGGCCATAGTTTGAAGATCCCGATTGTCATTCTCTGGTATAAAGGATGCTGTTGAGAGGGAGTATATGTTGTCATCAATTTGTATTGAAATTTGTGTGGGTGTTTAGGCCCTGTTCACACCTGAGTGTTTTTCAGCTCATAAAACGCTCATCTCTGAAGTCTCAAAACACCCAACACGCAAAATCCCATTCATTTCAATGGGCCCTGTTCACATATGAACATTTTGTCACCTGAAGCAGAACGCCTGAAGTACATGAACTTTTTTTTTGGCAGATTACAAGAGTTTTTGTTAGATGTCTGCCTCCAAACACCTGCAAAAAACACCTGAAAAATGCTCAAAAAATCCTGAAAACAATGCGCTCAGGTTTGAATGGAGCCTAATGCATTTAGATACTTTGACTTGAAATTTGTAAATAAACAAGTGTATCCAAAGATTGCCAATTGATACATGAAGCCTCCGTTCACACCAGTGTGACTTGACAGTTCAAACTCACAAACCCTATTTGTGGCTATAGAACCGTTCAAATCGCTGTGACTCCAACTTGCACCAGTTTGAAAAGTGATTTTCATGTGCAACTTGCATTGACATCTGTGCATGAATTCGCACAGCTGTCCGAAAGCCACACATTAAATCGCACTGACCGATGGCTTTGAAATCCCGCTTAAGTAGCGTGATTTCAAAACTGCATTTAGTATCGGTTCACACTTCAGCGATGTCAGACATTGCATGTGATTCGGAGCGCACTGCACTGCAAATCACAAGCGATGTCTGTGGGTTGCGAATTCAACCAGGTTTTTGGTGATTTCATGTGCAACTCGCATTGACATCTGTGCATGAATTCGCACAGCTGTTGGCAAGCCGCTTATGAAATCGCACTGACCAGCGGCTTTGAAATCCTGCTGAAGTAGTGCAATTTCAAAGCCGCATTTAGTGTCGGTTCACACTTCAGCGATGTCAGACATCACATGTGATTCGCAGCGCACTGCTCTGCAAATCACATGCGATGTTTGTGCGTTGCAAATTCAGCCATACAGATTGTATGGCTGAATTCATATTGCATTCGGACCAAAGTCGCACAGGACCCTTTTTTTTGGTCTGCACCAGAATCAGATCGTAGGGGTGTTCACACCTATGTGATCCGATTCATGTCCGAACTGACAGTTTGCACTGCAATATGCAAACTGATCTAGGGGTGTTGTTAATTTTGTATTGACACCCCCAGCGAAGAGGAGAGGGAGAGAGAGAGGGGGAGAGAGAGAGATAAGAAGAGAGAGAGGGAGAGAGAGATAAGAAGAGAGAGGGAGAGAGGCAGAGGGAGGAAGAAGAGGAGAGGGAGAGAGAGAGATAAGAAGACGGAGAAAGAGAGAGAGAAGAAGAGAGAGTGAGAAGAGAGAGATAGAGGGAATGAGAGAGAGAGAGAAAGAAGAGAGAGATGAGTGAGAGAAAAGAGGGAGGGAGAGAGAGAGGAGAGGGGGGAGAGAGAGGGAAGAAGAAGAGGAGATAGAGGAGGGGAGAGGAAGAGAAGAAAAGAGCGGGAGAGAGAGAGAAGAAGAGGGAGAGAAAGAGAGAAGGAGAGAGAGAGAAGAAGAAGAGAGAGTGAGAAGAGAGAGAGAGAGAAGAGAGACGAGTGAGAGAAAAGAGGGAGGGAGATAGAGAGAAGAAGAGAGGGAGGGAGAGAGAGGAGTGGGGGAGAGAGAGAGAGAAGAAGAAGAGGAGATAGAGGAGGAGAGAAAAAGAGAAGAAAAGAGCGGGAGAGAGAGAGAAGAAGAGGGAGAGAAAGAGAGAGAGAGAGAGAAGAAGAAGAGAGAGAGAGAAGAAGAGAGAGAGGGAGAGCGAGAGAGAGAGATAAGAAGAAGAGAGAGTGAGAAGAGAGAGATAGAGGGAATGAGAGAGAGAGAGAGAGAGAAGAGAGAGATCAGTGAGAGAAAAGAGGGAATTAGAGAGAGAGAGAAGAGAGAGATGGGTGAGAGAAAAGAGGGTGGGAGAGAGAGAGAGAGAGAAGAAGAGAGAGGGAGAGAGAGAGAGGAAGAAGAGAGGGAGGGAGAGAGAAAAAGAGAGCGAGAGAGAGGGAGGGAGAGAGAGAGGGGGGAGAGAAGAAGAGGAGATAGAGGAGGAGAGAGCAAGAGAAGAAAAGAGCGGGAGAGAGAGAGAGAAGAAGAGGATGAGAAAGAGAGAGGGAGGGACTGCGAGAGAGAGAGAGGAAGAGAGAGAGGATGAGAGAGAAAGAGAGAGGGAACAACAGAGAGAGAAGAAGAGAGAGGGTTAGAGAGAGGATGAGAGAGAAAGAGAGAAGGAACAACAGAGAGAAGAAGAGGGAGGGACAGAGAGAGAGAGAAAAGAAGAAGAGAGAAAGAGGAGACAGGAGAGAGGGAGACAGGCTGAAGATAGAGGGTAGAGAGAGAGAAGAAAAAAAAGAGAGAGGCAGAGAGAGAAAGAGACAGATAGAGGAGAGAGAGACAGAGATAGAGAAGCGGAGAGAGAGAAAAACAGAGAGAGAAGGAAAGAGTAAGAAGAAGAGAGAGAGAAAAGGTTAGCAGAGATCCTTTTTGTAAGTTGCCAGATGAGCTGAGCTATAAGCACATTATAGACTGCCTTTTCCAGGCAGCAGGGGTTAATGACAAGGCTCAGTTGATTAGCAGTGATTATGGGATGACAATTTTCCATCAGAAGGGATTCCCCAAAGGCAGATTGAGCTGTCTGCTCTGCAAATTGCAGCGTCACTGTGGGAGAAGCGTTCCTTTCTCTGGCTGGCTGGGGAAGAACACTGTGCTCATTGCAGTGATCTCATTTACCATCCTACTCCTGTGGGATAAGAAAGCTCTAATACTGGGGAGGTGCTGACTTTTACAGTGGCAGGCCAGGTGGTAAATGACAAGATTGCTGCTTGCTTGGCTGGGGTCAAATGAAGGATTTCCAGGAAACTGCAGTTGACTTTAACTGCTATATTTATTACAATGTCACACAAGTATACCAGTGACTTACAGGCAGAAAATGGCTTCGTGATCCTGTTAGAAAGCATCAGCTTTTATGTGGCCCGGTCATGGAGCTTACGCTGGTAAAGTGCTAAGGAATATTTTAGCAGTGCTTTTGGCACTAAAATCTTCCATCTCACTACAATCTCTAAAACTAGCCAATTTTCTTGAACTCCACTGCAATTCCAGTCAGCTGCTAAAAGAAGAACAAAATACCTGGTACTTCTGAGTATGGAGGAGCATGTGGCTCACTTCGATTTTTTTTGGTCATGTGAGTCGTGCTTGGTGATTGGCCCAGCCCTGTCACATGTGGGTGGGAGGAGAGTCATCAGCCCCATGTGATCTTCTGCTAGAGTTGCTTACACAGTCCCTCTGTTCGTCACTTCCAGAAGCTCAAAGGAGCAACAGGGGAGCAGAGAAAAGGTGAGCATGTCCTGCTGGGGATGGGTGCATTTAGGGCTCCTTAGCACAGTTTTCAGAATTGGATAAATGCCAGTCACCACTAGGATACATAGGCACCAAAAGGTGCAGTTTGGTGAGCTGTGGTAAAATGCAGACATGTAGCATTTTTTTGCAGCACACAGGAAGGCACCACTGCCAGGGGCTGACTGGAAACTTTCAGCCCAGGGAGCAAGTACAAACCAGAGGCCTATGGTGCAGCAACTCGGCCCCCCTCCCACTCTCTCTCTTCCCAGCCTCCTCCTGACCCCCATTTCAGGCTATAGCTCTGCTCCAGGTACTCTCTACTCACCGGCTGAATCCGGTTTCTCAACCTGGCCAGCAGGGGCGGTTGGGGTGAGCTGGGACAGCTTGGTTGGGGCTGGCCGGAGAAGAGGAGAGTCTCCAGTGGGCATGGAACCGGCCTCTGCTCAGACACAGCTTACACCATCCATGCTGGGGGGGGTGAGGGCAGCGCTCTGTCCTTGTCTTTAGCCCACACTCAGTAGGTCAGCGGTGGGGACTTTTTTTTTTAACCACTTGCCGACCGCCGCACGCCGATCTACGTCGGCGGTCAGCCCCTCACAGGCAAAGTGACGTAGGGCTACGTCACTAGCTTGTGAGGGTCTAGGGAGCGAGCGCGCGCCGCCGGAGGCGCGCTCCCGCTCCCGCGTGGTCACGGACCCCCCTGCGCGTGTGACCGGCGGACCCGATGTCCGCCGGCCACTCTGCGATCAGCGGGGGAGAGGGAGAAAGTCAGGCAGCTTGTGTAAACAAGCTGCCTGTCATTCTCCCCTCTGTATGAGAGCTGATCATTCTCCCCTCTGGATGAGAGCTGATACTATGTAGATCCGTTGATCACTCTGCATACAGCTGAAGCCACAGCCAATCACAGTTAGAATCACGCCCCTAGGGACACACACAGCCCCTCCCTCTCAAATAAAGTTAACCCCTTCACTACCAGTGTATTTTTACAGTAACAGTGCATATATATAGCACTGATTTCTGTAGAAATGTCACTGGTAACCCCAAAAGTGTCAAAAATGTCAGTCAAGGGTCCGATCTGTCCGCCGCAATGTCGCAGTACCGCAAAAAAATCGCAGATCGCCGCCATTACGCGTTAAAAAAAAAACAACAAAAATGACAAAAATCTTTCCCTTAGTCAGTAAACGCAATAACTTTTGCGCAAACCAATCAAAATACGCTTTTTGCGATTTTTTTTTACCAAACATAGGTAGCATAAAACAAATTGGCTGAAAATGTTAAAAAAATTTAGATTTTTACATTTTTTTTGGGGGGAATTTCATATAAAAAAAAGGGAAAAATATTGCTATTTTTGCAAAATTGACGCTCTTTTTTTGTTTATAGCGCGTGATCAAAAAATCGCACAGGTGATCAAATACCGCCAAAAGAAAGCTCTGTTTGTGGGAAAAAAAGGACGCCAAATTAGTTTAGGTACAGCGTCGCACGACCGCGCAATTGTCCGTTAAAGTCACGCAGTGCCGTATCGCAAAATACCCCCTGGTCGTTTATCAGCCAAATCCTCCGGGGCTTAAGTGGTTAAAGATATTTTTATTGAGATTTTATAGTACATGTAGCACTACTCCCAGCTGCTGGTTACGGGTTCCCCTGGGTTACCATTAGCAACAGCATGACAGTTCAACATTTTCCCAAGTGTTTTAGTTTAGTCAGGAAACAGTCCAGTAGCTTTGGTTTTTGTGTTTTTTTATTGAGAACTTGGATGGGAGAAGGGAATGAGTGGGATACTCCAACTTGTATAACTATGCACAATTAGCTGGGACGACTGATTACGCAGAGTAACAAGGAGCAGCACTGTATAACGCCTACACACGGCTAGGCCGCTGCTTCACCTTGTCATAAGCAGTGAAATAGAATTGAGTGAAGTTCCTGAGGTAATTTGTACTGTACAGCAGAACAATCTTTAAGGCCCTTCCTGGCACCCCCTTTGTTCCTATTCTTCAGGGTCAACTACATGGCACCCCTTTACTGTTACACTTCCTGTGTGAGCTAGCTCCTTGATCCCCTGACTTCTCTGCAGTGGTCCCCTCTCCTAGGCAGACCCTGTGGCAAATCCCCAAGTACTCACGACACTGTTTTTCCTGAGAGACTCTGCCACCAACTCCACTGTCAGCACTCTGGATCCCCTGCAGCTCAGCTCCACACCTGGTTCACTAGGCCGACTGCCTGAACCACTTTCCTCACACCTGCAGGAGGAAAGACCAGCCATCTGCCTCCTCCTGGGACTCTGCTTATCGAAAAGGTGTGGACATTGTCATAGTTCTAAAGTGAGTTTATACAAGGGTAGAGTATTATTAACAAGCTGTAGCCAAGTAGCTATAGAGGGTCGAGAGGGCCCCTTCCAACACAGAAGTATAGTCTTTTTGGCATAGAAATACAGTGGTGGGGACTTTTTACTTCTCTTTACCAGGAATCCTTTAGGCATGTCTGTGGCAGAAGCGGTGCAGCCTTTTTATAGGCTATCAGAGTGGGCGGGGGGCAGTTGCCCCCCTGCCCCCTGGCCCAGTCCTCCTCTGACCAACACAACGCAACATGTTGTTGTGCGCAGACAGGAATTAAGTGTCACTTTGTGCACTTCAAATAAAGTTTCAAAAAGTAAAACTAAACAGTGTGATGTGCTAAAACCTGCATTATTCCACCCCCTCACCACGGCTCACTACAGGCAAACGCTGACAGCTGCCCGCACAGAGTGTTTAGCATGTGGGCAGTGTGAACAAGCCCTTGAAGTGAACCTGTGATTAGTTATTTTTTGCCAAAGCAATGGGTTCACTATAGCTGGGTACAGATGAATTGAAATTTGGCTGGTTCAGCAGGCCATGTTTGTCAGAAGTCAATTGGTAAATCAACCTCAGCCAAACAATCACACTGGAAAACATTCATAGATCAGTGCCTTCAGCCGCTGATCAGGGTATTTTGACAGCAGAGAGTCCAGCCGTCAGAATACGATGTCCCATTTTCCTCTGTCCACCTCTGGCTGTTAGTTTTTCCGTTCAGCCCACTGGCTGAATGGAAAAAATAAACTAACAGTCTATACCCAGCCTATGATCTGCTACTACCCAGAGGCATATACTTACCTTTCCTTCACTTCCCCAACATTCCTTTCTACTGCTTGGAGCAAGAGGCAGATTTAGCTTCAGATCTGTTGGGCATGGGAAAGCAGTATGGGGGGGGGGGGGGGCTTAATTGACAGTTTTCTTCTAAAGGCTGAGGAATTGCAATAATGAACTGTATTTCTTAATACAGTATTTGGTTTTACATAATGCATTTAAATTATATAAATACAGAAAATATTTGATGGGCTGTAATTATTAGAAATAATTATTATTTGTTGAACATAAACTATGTTACTATTATAGTTAGTACTTACTAATACACAAAGAGAAATTTGGCTTGTGACTACAAAGGTAAATCCATATTCTTATTTTTAGGCACCCATAGGTTTAATGTACAAAAGTAAATGTTAAAGCGAATCTCCTCCCATGTTTCTTTTAACCCCTGATTATCAGATTGTAGATTATGCACAATTCAGATACTTACTCAGCCAGCGGATCCAGTGTGATTCTGCTGAGATCCTTTTTCTCTGCTGCCACTGCTCAGGTCCCACGCAGCCATGTTCTTATGTGTAACATCATCAGGAGGCACCCATAGGTTTAACGTACAACAGTAAATGTTAAGGCGAATCTCCTCCCCCATTTTTTTCAACCCCTGATTAACAGATTGTAGACTATGCACAATTCAGATACTCACCCAGCCAGCAGATGCAGCTATGGTTCTGCTGAAGTCCTCTTCTCTGCTACCACTGCTCAGGTCCCACGCCGCCATGATCTTATGTGTGACGTCATCGGGAGGCTACCGGCTCTTCCAGCTCCAGCCTGGGAGCCTCCCAATGACTAGCTGCTGGGCACTCCCCCTCTTTCTTTTGTGAATGAAAGACTAGGCCTCTTGGAATATGTGACGTGCATATCCCAGAAGGCACAGGGAGCACAGTACAGGGCTGTCTTTAACACAAGGCAAAAGGGGCAGCTGCCCTGGGCCCAGTCAATGTTGTGGGGCCCAAAGCAGCTGCCCCTTTAACTTGCGCTTTCCGCAAATATTTTTCAAGGTGTAGCGGGTGCAGCCGATTCCCCTGCTTGCTCTCCCGGCCAGTTAATCCAAGCAGCCACACTGTGACAGGGGAGGGGCACAGCTGCGGGTTGTATGCACTAGAGCCCCCAAGTCATGCTTCTCCTTCTGTAGGGACCGTAACGGCTGTGACAGGGAGTGAAGCAGAGTGGCTCTCTGTGTTCCTCCACCCGCCCTCCTTCACCTTCGACGAGATCAAACACACAGAGTGGATTCTTCTCCCTTACCCTTCTCTTGTCAGCAGCAGAGGAAGATTAATAAAGCAGCAGCAGGATCGGAGCAGCTTGCAGAGGAGGACACTGTGAGTTGCAGGCAATCAGTGAGCAGTAATATTGTGCAGCAACCAATTAGTGAGTGTTAAAGATGTGCTGTAAACTCTAGCAAACAATCAGTGAGCAGTAGGGATGTGCAGTAACCTCTAGCAACCAATCAGTGAGTGGTAATGATGTGCAGCAACCTCTACCACCCAATCAGTGAGCAGTAATGATGTGCAGTAACCTCTAGCAACCAATGGGTGAGCGGGAATGATGTGCAGTAACCTCTAGCAACCAATGGGTGAGCGGTAATGATGTGCCATCTATGGCCGGCTTATGTTTATGTGTAGAGAGCCCAAGAAAATGGCTCTTCACTTGGCAAGGGAAGTTGCACTCTACACTCTACACTCAACATTCCCCCCAGAGCTTAGTGAATGTGGTGAAGTTTCACTTTGTCTGAATACTCAATCATGTGCAAGGAAAATAGAAAAAAAACTACATTCTTGCTTTCACATGATTGGATGATGGAAGTCAGCAGAGCTCCACCTCACCATTGCAAATCTGCCTTTAGTTTAGACCCCAATGCATCTTGTTGCTTTGCATTATTTCAAAAAACGTTGGACTATTATGGGACTACAGTTACCAAACTAGCTTTATTAGACCCACATGAAACTGCACAGATGCAACTATGTTTTCCAGAATGGAAGACAAATCGATGATCCTGGCTTTGTGATAGTGAACGAAAGATAGATGACTATTAGAAAGATTTAATTTAGGCTGAACCCCTATATGTCTTACTTACAAAAGCCATACTCCAAACATGGAATAATGCAATAATGTTTATGAAACCAATGTGATTTCAACATGCTTTATGCACTTATATAGGAAATATTAATTTCCTGGGGAATGTTGGTATGTATCTGTTTCATAGCTGGTTTCCTACAGCACCTTTTAAATTAAAGGTACGTAAGGCTTGACTTAGTGCCAAGTAAGAATACCAGCAAGCAATTATGCTATCTAGTAACTGTTAAGTGGTGTTAACTAGAGGTTAGTATGCAGTGTAAACTAAGCTTGTAGATGGAGCCGTTAAGTATTGTAGAGCATACAAGAGCCCTAGATAGTGTTTGCTGATTTATAAGTGATCTTGCAGCAATTGGTCCAATTTCAAAAAAAGGCTGCCAAAGCCTGTAATGGGTGAGATGTGTGGGATACAGACGGACCCCTAGCTTCATGTCATTGTATGTGTGAATTTTATTGTAGCAGACAGCATGCTGTATGTACACTCATAATATTGTTATTACTGATTGTTCTTTCCTTGTGTAGACATAACAGTGTATCTAGTGTCCTGTAACAGTTTGCATGAAGAGGCATCCTTGGTCAGACCTCTGCACGATACACTTTTTTTTTTTCTCAGATGAGGTGACTGGCATTTAAAAATGATGCTCATTGAGCACTGTATGTTAGATGAGATATCTGTTATTTTTCATTTAAAATTTTAATATTGAAAACATTGGACAATGGTACCTCTGCGGCAATTACCATGGTTCATGTTCTACTCCTAAAATAATGAGCTATTAACCGTAGCTGTGGTTCGGGAAAAGTAGTTGTGTTTTTTTTTTTTTTTGCATATTGCAATAATAATAATAATAGCATTTGCATTTTGCAATTTATGAAGCGCTTGTTTGTACCTTCTGTAATCTCTGAGTTACTTTACCAAACACTGAGTTACTTTACCATACTCTAACTTCATGTTAGAAAACCTAAGGCATGGAAGTATCTTTTGATGCTTTTAGCAACCAATGAAATCCCAGACATCGATTTTACTGTTTAACCACTTCAGCTCCCGAAGGTTTACCCCCCTTCATGACCAGGTCATTTTTTGCGATACAGCACTGCGTTACTTTTACTGACAATTGCACAGTCGTGGAACGCTGTATCCAAATAAAATGTATGTCCTTTTCCCACAAATAGAGCTTTCTTTTGGTGGTATTTGATCACCTGTGCAGTTTTTATTTTTTGCTATATAAACAAAAAAAGAGTGAGAATTATGGAAGAAAAAAAAAAAAACATATTTTTTACTTTCTGCTATAAAACATATCCAATAAGAAAATATTAAAATTAAAAAAAAAAAATGAAAAAATCTTCTTTTCATCAATTTAGGCCAATATGTATTCTGCTAAATGTCTTTTGTAAAAAAGAAAATCCCAAAAGGCGTATATTGGTTTGTGCAAAAGTTATCTCGTCTACAAACTATGGAATATATTTATGGAATATTTTTTTTTTTTTTTTTTAGTAGTAATGGTGGCAATCAAACACTTAAAGTGCGACTTCGATGTTGCGGCGGACAAATCTGACACAAAGTGGTTTATTTACTTAACCACTTGCCGACCAGTCATGTTACTGTACTGCGGCATTTTTTTGGGGGGGAATTTCATATAAAAAAATGTGGAAAATATTGTTATTTTTTCAAAATTGTCGCTCTTTTTTTGTATATAGCGCAAAAAGTAATAATCGCACAGGTGATTAAATACCACCAAAAGAAAACTCTATATGCGGGGAAAAAGGACATAATTTGGGTACAGTGTTGCACGACTGCGCAATTGCCCGGTAAAGTAACGCAGTGCCGAATCGCAAAATATGGCCTGGTCAGGAATGGGGTAAAACCTTCCGGTCATAAAGTGGTTAAAAATACGCTCATTGAGAATTTTTTTGTCAAAGACATGTAGCTAAATACATTTTGGCCTAAATATATGACAAAAATTGAACATATTGGAAATTTTTTAACTGTCAAAGTAGAAAAATATTGTTATTTTTTCAAAATTGTTGCGTTTTTTAATTAATATTGCAAAAAATCGCACAGGTGATCAAATACCACCAAAAGAAAGCTCTGTTTGTGGGAAAAAAAGGACGTAAATTTTGTTTGGGTACGGCGTTGCATGACCGCGCAATTGTCATTTAAAGTCTCACAGTGCCGAATCGCAAAAAGTGGCCTGGACGTAAGACAGCAAAATCCTCCGGTGGTAAAGTGGTTAAGGCAAATCCACTGTGCACTACAAGTGCACTTGGAAGTGCAGTTGCCCTAGATCTGAGGCAAAACTCTACTGATAAGGGGAAGCTCTGCTGATTTCAATCATGTGCATGTTGCTCTCAGATCTATAGCAATCTACTTGTAGTGCAAAGTGGATTTACCTTTAGTTTATTTGCCTTTTAATAAACCACTAAGACTAAGTGACACTTTTTGGGGACCAGTGACACTAATACAGTGATCAGTGCTAAAAAAAATTGCACTGTCACTGTACTAATGACACTGGCAGGGAAGGGGCTAACATCAGGGGTGCTCAAAGGGTTAAATGTTTTTCCTGGGAGCGCTTGCTAACTGTGTGGGGGATGGTTGTACTGTAGGAAGACAGAAATCTGTGTTCCTGCTTAGCAGAAACACAGGATCTCTATCTTCTCCTCCGACAAAACGGCAATCTGCCTTGTTTACATAGGCACACCACTGCTCTGCCTCTCTTGGGAACGATTGCCGAGTGCCACCAAACATCGTGTCAGGCGGACTTGCTGATTGGCTCCCTCTGTGTCCAATCACAGCGGGAGTGGGTGGCCGATGGCATGCATGCACCCCAGACTCAGAAACTGCAATGACGTACAGGTACGTGTTTTCACGCTGAAGGGCCGGCCTGCTGCAGTATATGTATGTGGGGCAGTCCGTAAGGGGTTAAAAAACCCAGAAAAGCACTTGGAGATTGTTTAAGGCCTAATTTTCCTCCTTTGTTCATTCCTATGGTTTGTTGTTGGGCTGGCATATAAAACTTCTAAACTTAAGTAGAAATGTCAGCTATGACTTGATGGCTATGGTGAAGATCTGCACTTTCTTTTGCTCTATTTAACATATACTATACCCATCACGCTACTTGTAATTGCTATTAGTAATGTGTGTGTGTGTGTGTATACACTCGCTGTATGTAATGATTGTATTATTATTATATTCTATACTTTGTCAACGTGTCCCACTAACTGTTAGTGTTACTGGGCTGTTCTGTGTTCTATCCACGTATCCCACTCCCTATGTGTACATACTGTATATATGACTGTTGCTGCTCACCAGTAACCTGTGCAGGCTACCTGCACAACATAGGTAAGTTAAAGTATAACTAAAGTCAAAACCTTTTTTTTAGTTTTGGATAGAGTGGAGAGGAATTAGAACACCTGGCAGGTTTTTATTGCTGCCATTCTCCCCTGTGTAAAAATGGAGATCAGACGGTTCTACTATGTAGAACCGTTGATCTCTGTTTTTACAATAGTAGACATGTCCCATCACAGTTAGAAACACGCCCCTAGGACAAACTTAACCCCTCTCTCTCCAATACAGTTAACCCCTTCCCTGCCAGTGTCATTTTTATAGTAACAGTGCATATGTATAGCACTAATTACTGCAGTAATGTCACTGGTAACCCCAAAAGTGTAAAAAATGTCAGTCAAGGGTCCGATCTGTCCGCCGCAATGTCGCAGTCCCGCAAAAAAAAACGCAGATCGCCGCCATTACTCGTTAAAAAAAAAACACCAAAAATGACAAAAATCTTTCCCTTAGTTAGTAAACGTGATAACTTTTGCGCAAACCAATCAAAATACGCTTTTTGCGATTTTTTTTACCAAACATATGTAGCATAAAACAAATTGGCCGAAAATGTTAAAAAGTTTTGATTTTTACATTTTTTTGGGGGGAATTTCATATAAATAAATGTGAAAAATATTGTTATTTTTGCAAAATTGATGCTCTTTTTTTGTTTATAGCGCATGATCAAAAAATCACACAGGTGATCAAATACCACCAAAAGAAAGCTCTGTTTGTGGGAAAAAAAGGACGTCAAATTCATTTAGGTACAGTGCCGCACGACCGCGCAATTATCCGTTAAAGTCACGCAGTAAAAAATCGCAAAAACCCCCTGGTCAGGAAGGGGGTAAAATCTTCCAGGGCTTAAGTGGTTAAGGAGATTCACCCTGCCTATTTGTTCTGTTTACCATTATCATTGAAAGTAAAGTAAAGGAAAAATAAGTAGTAGAGGGGAAATCTATCAATAGGGACACTAGTTCTGGTGACTTAGGGGTCCCCGAGGAATTCCTTTAATTTGCAGGGATTTTCTCTCACTTCATGTTTGGCTATAGGACAGGAAGTGAAGGGAAATCTTCACAACAGGACACAGGGGGCGTAATGTTTTTTTTTTTTTACAGGGGTTATATCCATCCCTTGTTCTATCCACAATTAAAAAAAAAAAACGTTTTTACCTATATATCTACTTTAAAGTGTTTGTAAACCCACTTTTATGACTTTTACCTATAGGTAAGCCTTTAATAAGGCTTACCTATAGGTACTGTAAATATCTCCTAAACTTGCCCAGTTTAGGAGATATTTACATTGCATGCAGCTGATGACATCATCGGCACATGTGCTCTGACGAAATGGCCACCTGCGCAGCTCCCGGGTGGTGCTAGTATGTGATGCATACTAGCACATTATGCATTTACTTTGCAGGGAAAAAAAAAAGGAAGAGTTTACTTTAATTCTAGACAGCGCTATCCTATGTTTCATAAAACATCCATATGTGTAAAATAAATACAAATACAAAACCAATATATACAATCAACGCCTTATAACACCATCCTCAAGTACATATATAAATCTTCATCTCTTTCAAAAAAAGTCCCATCAGCCAGTATGAAATGCTCTTATTCAATAAACATTTCACCGGTGCAATACTTCTTTGTGTTTTATGCAAAGACACTTGTTCACCCCCTTGCTTCTCCCACACTCACCAAAGAATGTTGACCTATTACTTTACAGCAAATGAGTCAAACACACTTGGGGGTTTCTTCCTCCTAGGTATTTCCAGTGGTTGGTCAGCTTACTGCTCTCCTTCTGTTGTCCTCCAGTTCTTCCAATGACAGCAATAGGTCCAGATCTCCTAGGGGCTTGTATCCTCTGCCAAACGATTTGTAAATCTGTTCAGCCAGCCTTGTGACCCAGGCACCCCTGCTAAAGAGCAAAGCCTGGTCGGTGACCCCACTGATCTCCACTGCAGTTGAAGAAAACCCTCTCCTCCTTCACCACCAAGATGGGCAGCTGCAGGAACACAGTGAACACATAATGAAATGAGATTGAACTTTTATAGTTAGTCTTGGAGGTTGATTTACTAAAGACAAACAAACCATTACTTTTACCAAGGAAATTTTCGGTTTGCCCAGTTTCCATCACCAATTATGTGCAAATAAAAATGCTTTTTTTTTTCTAACTTTTCCATGCCCATGTTTTTTTTTTTTGTATTCTTTGTAAATTTTCACCACATTCATTAAGCTAAGAGAACATTTCCCTGCAAAGTGAACAGCCTACTTGCTTTAAGTAAATCAATCTCTTGGTCTCAAAGATTTTGTAAAGTACTTGGAACAGGGAATGTTTCAATGTTTCAATAATATAAATGTTTAGAAAATTGATGAAAAGGGATCGGGGCTTGGAATAAACAGGACTTGGCAACAGTAATTCAATTTTACCCAACATTTCTTTTGTGCTTCAAAGTTAAAACAGCCAGTGGATCTGCAAAGTGATGCTGATGTAAAAAAGTGACTACTTGTTCACATGTCTCTGCCTGTAGCTGACTGTTGCATTGAAAGTCTGGACTGAAACATCTACCGTTCTCATATGTATAGCTGTGTGTTGGCTCCTTGTGAGCCTTTTTTGTAAGCTAGATTAATTTTTTGGTATTTAAGGCGGAGATGCCCAACATTTTCGATGGGTGAGGGCAACTTTGGTAACGAGCCACAATGAGCAGGTCGGATGACAGGTCCTTGTACAGAACAGACATGGACACAGCCCGCTCTACTCTATAGGCCCTCTGATCCCCTTCTGTTTTTTTTAGCGGATCAGATTGGAGGTAGACAGGTGTAAATGGACGGATCTATCACTGAATGAGGGGTTCAATTGGGTTAGTCTGAAAAATGTACATGGACCCAATCTGACCAATCGAGTGAAAGGGGCCTAAGGCTGGTTTTCTTGCAGGTTAGCTGCACTTTACCATAGACTTTTATTATGTTCTGCAGGTGTTATGCACTTTCTGAAAGTGCACCAAACCTGCAGGTAATAAAAGAATTCTATGGCTCTGTGCAGGTAACCTGCAGGTGCACTGCACTGCACCTACGGATCAGTTTGAAAGTAGCCCAGTAATCACTGCAGAACAGATATGCCAATATATACACTGTGATTTTAGTAATAAACTGACCTTTAACCACTTGCCAACCGCCCCACGCAGATTTACTGCGGCAGAGCGGCTCGGATGCGCATATGTTTACATAGATTGGCACGTGGAAGCACATGGAATCAGCGGCGCACACATGCCGCCGGAGCCACTCTCCCTCTGTGATTAGACACAGTGGGAGCCAGACGGCAGGAGGAGCGGGCTCGATTGCCATCTGCCTCCCGCGATCTTCGGCTAGAATGACAGAAGAGCCGCCTGCTTATGTGAACAAAGCAGGCGGCTCTTCTGTCAGAGAGGCTGGGAAAGATTGTGTGATTCAGCTAAGCTGAATCACCGATCTCTCTCTGCCTCTGTCCTACCCATCCCCCCACACAGTCAGTAAGCACTATTAGGCATACACTTAACCTCTTGATCACCCCCAGTGTTAACCCCTCCCCTGCTAGTGTCCTTTATACAGTAACAGTGCATATTATTTAGCACTGATTACTGTGTTAATGTCTCTGGTCCCCAAAAAGTGTAAAAAATGTCAGTTAGGGGTCCGATCTGTCCGCCGTAATGTTGCAGTCCTGCTAAAAATCATTACTAATAAAAAAAAATAAAAATAAATAAAAAGTTCATAAACCTATCCCGTAGTTTGTAAATGCTATAACCAATTAAAATATGCTTTTTGGGATTTTTTTTTACCAAAAATGTACAGTAGAATATAAATTGGCCTAAACTGATAAAAAAAATGATGATTTTTTAAAAAAAATTTAATTGGGAATGTTTTATAGCAGAAAGTAAAAAATATTGTGTTTTTTCAAAATTGTCGCTCTTTTTTTGTTTATATCGCAAAATCTAAAAACCGCAGACGTGATCAAATACCACCAAATGAAAGCTCTATTTGTGGGGAAAAAGGACATTAATTGTATTTGGGTACAGCTTTGCATGACCACGCAATTGTCAGTTAAAGTAACGTAGTGCCAAATAGCAAAAAATGGCCTGGTCATTAAGGGGGTAAAACCTTCCAGAGCTGAAGTTATTAATAACAGTCTTCCATTCAGGTATCGCCCACTGTTGCTGTCCCAGGAAGAGTGCATTTGGTATCACTCTGTCTACGACAGGAGCTGCGCTTTACAGGAAGCATCGGCTTATGCGGCACTGCTCTGCAGCCGCTTGCTTCCTCTACCGCCGGCTCCATTCACAACACTGATGCTCTGGAATGGTGAGTTGGTAGCCTATGTTCTGGGCTTGCAGACCCGCCATCCCAGAGCAGGAGTTCGTGGGCCACATCAGAGGGCTCCTTGAGCCACCGATTAAGCACCCCTGGGCTATGGTATCAAAAGTAAATTATAAATGAATTAGGGAAACAGCGAGCAGACCTCAAAAATGTAAGGCATTTAGACCAAATAATGACAATCTATGATTTGTTTAGGAATAGAAAACAAAAACTCCATGGATATCTGTGGCCTATTTTGCCTTACTGGGATAGATAATCCTTCCTGATCCCACTAAGGCAGTTGGATGAATTACCTAGATAAAATTATTAACATACTTTCCTTTATAACTGTGGACACAATTATAAGATGAGCGGCCAGTCTTTTTTTTTTTTTTTAATTTACCGTTTTGATTTTGCTATGACTGTATTTAGTATACTGTGTTTATTTTTTTACATTTTACATTTTTTTTATTTTTTTTTTTACTTTAACATATAACTGTCTTTCCCCTCCTTTTCCTGTTTTAATAAGTGCAGAGATTTGTAAATAAGCCACTGGTGGCAGGGTTCATTAGCTACTATAGTTAGGGTTCATGTAGATGAGTGTTGTTTTCCTGCGTTTCAAGCACATGTCAAAGGTAAATATTCCAGTTTCCATTTACTTTTAATGGTGCAATGTGGATGACTGCTCTGAGACTGCACTTGACCTGCTTTGCATTGCGATTCTTTAGACATGGCAAATGCTATTGAGATCTGTTCACATCACAAGCAAAGCAAGTAAAACACATTCTTTCATACATTTGAATGTGTGTTTTTGAGCAGCACTGTCTTCTATTAAATGTTCATAAAGAACATAAATTTACACAAATCCTTATTATGATTATGGGGACAAGTGCATCACTTTCAATGAGTCAGCAGTCTTATTAAAAAATCTCTAAAAAGTAGTTAAAACCACTTTGTAGCGATGAAAAAGTAGGAAGCAAAGCCTGCATATGTAATAGTCAGATATAGTTACTCATAAATACAAAGTATACATAGCAACAATATTTTTATAGGGTTGTCGCATATTGGTAAGAATATTTACATGAAATTTTTTTTTTTTTTTACTTGTATATCTAAATCCTTAAATTTAAAAAATATATAAATCCAAATGGTTTCTACTTTATATATTCTGAAGCTTTCCAAATTATTTATTCAGTCTTCACTTTAATTGAGTGTGGGTCCTGTCATGCCCACTATAGCTTAACCACTTAAGCCCCGGAAGATTTTACCCCCTTCCTGACCAGGGGGTATTTTGCGATTCGGCACTGCGTGATTTTAACGGACAATTGCGCGGTCGTGCGACGCTGTACCTAAACGAATTTGACGTCCTTTTTTTACCACAAACAGAGCTTTCTTTTGGTGGTATTTGATCACCTGTGCGATTTTTTGATCACGCGCTATAAACAAAAAAAGAGCGTCAATTTTGCAAAAATAACAATATTTTTCACATTTTTTTTATATGAAATTCCCCCCCAAAAAAAAGTAAAAATCAAAATTTTTTAAAATTTTCGGCCAATTTGTTTTATGCTACATATGTTTGGTAAAAAAAAATCGCAAAAAGCGTATTTTGATTGGTTTGCGCAAAAGTTATCGCGTTTACTAACAAAGGGAAAGATTTTTGTCATTTTTGTTGTTTTTTTTTAACGCGTAATGGCGGCGATCTGCGATTTTTGTTGCGGTACTGCGACATTGGGGCGGACAGATCGGACCCTTGACTGACATTTGTGACACTTTTGGGGTTACCAGTGACATTTCTACAGTAATCAGTGCTATACATATGCACTGTTACTGTAAAAATACACTGGTTGTGAAGGGGTTAACTTTATTTGGGAGGGAGGGGCTGTGTGTATCCCTAGGGGCGTGCTTTCTACTGTGATTGGCTGTGGCTTGAGCTGTAAGGACACTGATCAACGGATCTACATACTAGATCCGTTTGATCAGTGTCTTTACAGCGAGGAGAATGACAGGTGGCTTGTTTACACAAGCTGCCTGACATTCTCCCTCTCCCCCGCCGATCGCCGAGTGACCGGCGGACATCGGGTCCGCTGGTCACACGCGCGGGGGGGGTCCGTGACCACGCGGGAGCGGGAGCGCGCCTCCGGGGGCGCGCGCTCGCTCCCTAGACCCTCACAAGCTAGTGACGTAGCCCTACATCACTTTGCCTGTGAGGGGCTGACTGCCGACGTAGATCGGCGTTAGGCAGTCGGCAAGTGGTTAACAATTTCAGTTTTAGTGAAAAGAGGAAGGTCCTGGACAATGATTCCATATTTGAAAAAGCAGTAAATGAGCTTTAAATCAAGCCCTCACTGACCTATGTATCCGCATGCACTCTGCAGCAATTAACCATCAAATCTCCCAGCAAAAATGCCGAAGCCTTCAAATAGCTACCTCAACAGCATAGCTTACAGTGCTTCCTACCAGCAGTAATGCAACAGCCTTCTAATTGCTAAAAACAGTTATTCTGGGAGCAGGTTAAGCTGAGAATATATAAATACTTGAATGTCTACAGCCTGGCTCAAATACTTCATGTTAAATCGGTAGTAAACGGCAGCTGGCAAAAAAAAAAAAAAAAAATCAGTGCAAAGGCAATGGCATAATGTGCAAGCGTCACATTCTAGCACATTATGAAATACTTACCTTAGAATAAAGCCCTCCAGTGGTGCACTGTCACTGCTGACAGGGCTCCCATCTCCATCATCCTTCTTCTTGGGCTTCAACTGTATGCTGCCATGGTATGCTGGACCTTCGAAACGCATCACTGGCTGCATCCATTTGAAAGATCTCCTAAACTCCACAAGTTTAGGAGATTCAATGTACCTACAGATAAGCCTTATTATAGGCTTACCTGTAGGTACAAGTACAAAAAAAAAACTTTACTACCACTTAAAGGATCTATAAATACTTGAATGTCCATAGCCTGGCCACAGGTTCACTTTTATGTTGGTTAGAAGAAACTTTAAATTTGGCTAAATACAGTTTATATTTAAATTACCAAGTTGACAACTTTGCTGCACCCCAATCTTGTTCTCATTAAGACAGTAACTTTCCTGGTTGGTAAGAGACTTCTGGAGCACTGATACCCCCAAACTTGCATCCGAAATTTGGCAATCAGGCATCATTTTCCATGGTGTACTGGTTCAGGACTATCTCCTATATCAGTCTTTGCTGTATTTCTTCTTCTGTGAGCCATCTTCTTAACAACTTCATGGTTGAATGGGGCTGTCAGTCAGATACATCGTGGGTAAGTGCAGCATGACATTAGTAGTCAAGAAAATGCGTTTGTGGTCATTTTTTGAAAGCCAATGTCCAAGCCCATGCTTTTTTCACTTTGCCTGAATGACGACTCCATCCATCCATGGCGCTTCTCATTCATGCAAAAAAGTCAGTTTTTGTGCAAGAGAACTGGGGGCAATGAGCTGCACCAACAGGATACAGTTCACTGCTTCTGAACCATCCCTTAAAGATCTTGGTGACACAAAAAGGAAGCAGACCATTAGAATTTTTTAAAGAATAAAAAAAGAAAGAACAAATTACAGCAGATTCCTTCATCCTCATATTAACTCATGTGCTTAAACTGCAGCATCGCTGTACTAAAAAGTTTGCTCAGAAAATGTTGCTTCCTGTTAGATATTAGTATCATAAGGTCACACATGTAGATGTTTGAAGAAGAATGGGCAGATTATACATTCCAATTTTAGACAACCCTGCTTAACAACTTATTGACTTGCATATTTAAACTTTTTTGAGATTCTTCTGCCAACAAACTGTATTATTCCCAGAATGCTTCCTTTGAGATTGAGAAGGAGATGGTGGCAGTAATAGACATGTGACTTTCAATGTGACAGTAGACATTGCAACAAAAATACATCTAGAAAACAATACTTTTGCTATAAAGTCAGCAGCTGCCTGCTGACCCCATTAGAAAAGAGATGTGACTAACCCTTTTTAAATGGTTCTTAAGTATGGTAACATGGCTTTGAGTCACATGACAGCAAGCATAAACAAACACATACATGAATTCTTTTATAGAATCTATATATATGTATGTATATATATATATATATATATATATATATATATATATATATATATATATATATATATATATATATATACTATATTGCCAAAAGTATTGGGAAGCCTGCCTTTACAGGAACTTTAATGGCATCCCAGTCTTAGTCCATAGGGTTCAGTATTGAGTTGGCCCACCTTTGCAGCTATAACAGCTTCAACTCTTCTGGGAAGGCTGCCCACAAGGTTTAGGAGTGTGTCTATTCTATGGGAATGTTTGACCATTCTTCCAGAAAATTTGTGAGGTTAGGCACTGATGTAGACAAGAAGGCCTGTCTCACAGTCTCCTCTCTCATTCATCCCAAAAGTGTTCTATCGGGTTGAGGTCAGGACTCAAGTTCCTCCACCGAAGACTCACTCATCCATGTCTTTATGGACCTTTCTTTGTGCACTGGTGCGCAGTCATGTTGGAACAGGAAGGGGCCATCCCCAAAATGTTCCCACAATGTTGGTAGCATGAAATTATCCAAAATGTCTTTGCATGGTGATGCCTTAAGAGTTCCCTTCACTGGAACTAAGGAGCCAAGACCAACCTCTGAAAAACAAACCCACACAATTATCCCTCCTCCACCAAATAATTTAGACCAGTGCACAAAGCAAGGTCATAAAGACATGAATGAGTGAGTTTGGGGTGGAGGAACTTGACTGGCCTGCACAGAGTCCTGACCTCAACCCGATAGAATACCTTTGGGTGGAATTAGAGTGGAGACTGTGAGCCAGACCTTCTTGTCCAACCACGGTGCCTAACCTCAAAAATGCGCTTCTGGAAGAATGGTCAAACATTCCCATAGATACACTCCTAAACCTTGTGGACAGCCTTCCCAGAAGCATTGAAGCTGTTAAAGCTGCAAAGAGTGGGCCAAATCTATATTGAACCCTATGGACTAAGACGGGGATACCATTAAAGTTTATGTGCATGTAAAGGCAGGTGTCCCAATACTTTTGGCAATATAGTATGTATGTATGTGTATATATATATGTATATGTGTGTCTGTGTAAATATGGTAAATATGCAGCTAAACGAACAATTCTCAGTATCTTGAGTAATGTGAACTATATAGCAAGCTTGGATTAATTCACTTTGACTTGCAGTCCCTTTTTTTTTTTGGGATTCTAAATACACTGGCCAGCATGACTGGGTTATGGCAACCAGGCGGTCTGATTTATGTGCCAATTCAATTACACAAGCAGAGGTTATATGTGAGGTTGGAATTGACAGGCCTCCATTATGATGCCTTCATTTATTAGAATGTATAAATACAGATTTAAAAGAAACATCCAAGAGGGCATTGTGGCTTTATTGCACATCAAACCTCAAGAGATCAATGTGTGGTTCTGGGTTTAATAAAAAATAAAGCAATTTATAATTTAAAGCATCAGTTGTGTATATCCTGCTAGCTTCATATGATCATCTATTGGCTCCGCTCCTATCATTCCGTAATGGTATAATAAAGCTTTTGCCAGAAAACTTGATATTTTTCATGTCTTCATATTGATGTCTATTGGCTGCAGTTTGTTATTTACACATTTGTAACAATCCAAAATGTTTGACAGATTTATGATATTTCCTGAGTTTTCTTTTTAGTTATGCTGTGTATTCTTTAGCATGGATGAAGGCTTCATCTTGGCCTTAATGATGCTTTATAGTGCCATCAAATTGAAAGAAAAAGGTCAAAACTGAGTAGTGGGTTCTGGGATCAAAGGAAGGTGGACACTGTAGCGATAATCATTTTTGGTTAGTGAATCTAACTGTTATTATACTTGTTAGGGAAAATGGGGATGATTTCCTCATGGGATATATAGGGTCATTATATGGCAGGAATGCAGGAGCATTCTGGAGAGCTGGGCTACCTAAAGCCCCCGTTCACATATGGCCGATTTGACATGCGATTGGCAACTTCAGAGGTGATTTCAACAGACATCTTTGCATGAACCCGCACAGATGTCTCTGAAATCAACACCCCGAAGTTGGACTGAAATGCCGGTTTGAAATTGTGCGAGGTCAGCTGAATTCGCACGATATCAAACTTGCATTCAGTGTGAACCCAGCCAAAAGGTAGTATGCACAAATGGCAACAGTAAGGCATAGGGGCCTAGCAGAATCTTTCTTCTTTACTAGTTTCTAATTTTTCTTTAAATGGACAATCCCTAAATGTGTGCTTAGCAAGTAACAATCATAATAACATAAAATATTAGGTTAATTGTACTCTCTGTTGCAATGGCTAGAAGTCCTAGGAACCCAGTACACACTGCTGCGACCCCAAAGTTCGCGACTTGCTTGCCACTTTTGTGTTTTAACATTGCAGTCTTCGGCACTCAAGTCACATCAAAGTTGCAGAAAAGTAGTGCAGTAACCTTTTTTGTTGTTGCGACTTTATTCATATTGATTAAGATAGCGCCCATTGACATGAATGTGTTTTGACTTGTCGTATGTCATATGAAAAGTCGCAGCAGTGTGAACCGAGGCTATGTGACCCTCACTTTGTCCCCACATTGGAACAAACCCGAATCCTAAGCTTTGTGTCAGAGCTTATGCAGAGTTATTGACTTTCTCCTCTCCTTCACCTGAGATTGTTCAGGCCTTGTGAATGGTAGCTTAGGCCCGAGCACTGCAACCTAGGAGGAAAGGGAGGGGAACATATGCTCCCCTATACCCAGAAAGTATTTCCCAAAAGCTCCAACCCGGTAACAGAGCAGCAGGGAATTATGACGAAGGTGGGTATCAGTAGGTAGAGGGTTGTATTTGCATGGGAACCTGTCCCTTTACGCTGATTTGGCAAAGTATTTGTTTCTCTTTAACCACTTGCTGATCAGCCACTGTAGTTTTACTGCAGCAGGTCGGCTCTATTACACAAAACAATGTACCTGTATGTCGCTTTGTGTACCAGATAGCAGGGGCACGTGTGTGCCGCCGAAGGCGCGCACACATGCCGATTGGCTAGAGGGGGAGCTACTCAGTGAGTCCAGCGGACGCCATGTCCGTCGGGCACCCACGATTGCTCCCCATGGAGACAGAACGGCAGTCTGCCAATGTAAACAAAGCAGACCGCTGGTCTGTTAGTGATGAACACAGGGATCCTGTGTTCCTCCTATTTATTAACACAGGTCTGTGTTCATCCAGTGTACAACCCCCATGCAGTTATAAAGCATCCCCTAGGTGCACACTTAACCCTTTGATCGCCCCTGGTGTTAACCCCTTCCCTGCCAGTGTCATTAGTACAGTAAAAGTGCATATTTTTAGCACTGATTACTGTATTAGTGTCACTGGTACCCTCAAAAGTGTCAATTAGGTGTCCGGCCAGTCCGCCGCAATGCCACAGTCCCGCTAAAAACCGCTTATTGCCACCATTACTAGTAATAATTGTCAGTTAAAGTAACACAGTTCCGTATCGCAAAAAATGGCCTGCTCATTAAGGGGGTAAAACCCTCCAGTCCTTAAGTGGTTAAAGGCTATAAGGCCCTGAAGTAATAAAGCACAGACCAATATAAAAGGCATAGTAACCTGCAGCAATTAGAAATCTTTTGTCTGTAGTGGATTGTCATGGGTTCATTAACACAGTTGTCATATCTTCTCAGTAATCTTATGCAAGCCATACTTTTATTTATTATGCATGATAATTTACTGTGAGGCATCTCAGTGATCAGGTATAAGAAATGCTGTAAAGAACAAGCTTGTATGGATAGCTGCATTCTAACACTGCCATATGTGAACTGCTGGGAGTGTCAATACAAAGTTAATGACACCCCCAGATTAGTTTGCATATCGCAGTGCGAACTGTCAATTCGGACAGGAATCGGATCACATAGGTGTGAACACCCATGCAATCCGATTCTAGTGCAAACCAAAATAAGGGTCCTGCACGACTTTGCAGTGTGGTGCAAATCACATGCGATATGGGAACTGGCAATAAGGGGAGAACATTTTCCCACTTGCAGGTATTTTCTTGCAATGACACCAAGCTCATTTCATAACAAGACTGTGTTATATCCTTTAATAGGGTTGAGCGGACACCTAGATGTCCGTGTTCGACGGGTTCGGCCGAACTTTAAAAAAAAGTCCGGGTCCGTGTCCCGGACTTTTACCGAACTTTTCCCGGACACCGAACCCCATTGAAGTCAATGGGGACCCGAACTTTAAGGCACTAAAATGGCTCTAAAACACCAAAGGAAAGGGCTAGAGTGCTGCAAATGGCAGCAAAACGTAATTAAGAGCATGGCAAGTGCTCTGCAAACAAATGTGGATAGGGAAATAACTTAAAACAACAAAAAAAAACAGAAAAATAAAACAATGTTCTTCTTCATCTCTGAAGGACGAGGCCCATATGGAGTAGGAGGGAGGTTGAGGTGGTGGTGGATGTGGCGGTGACATAGGCGTGCGCACAGGGTGTGCTGGGTGTGCCTGGGCACACCCTAATCACCTAGGGCACATAGCATTGCCAGTGAGGAGATGGGAAAGATCTCCCTGGGACCTGCTCTGCTCTATTTCTCCTTACCTACAGGTACATGGCCCCGATACATTACTCTCCCTGCTGGCAAACACATGCATGTGTATTTCAACTTTGGGGTGCACACCTTAATGCAATAGGCTGCGCACACCTATGGGCGGTGTAGGTGGAAGCGGCGGTGGAGGAGGACCAGGGCCGGATTAACAGCATCATGGGCTTGGTGCTGAGGATTTTGAAGGGCCTTAAGGGCCGTGCCTTGCCATGCACCCAGAGGAGGAAGGGTGCAGCCATGCATGCCTAATTCAACATGGGATGCTGTCTCTGAAGCCCATAAACACATCCATGCATCGCCAACTGTCCCTCCTTGTCCGGCCTTCACGCTGTGTGGGGAGGTTCTGAGGGTGCTGCCTGGGGAAGCGAGCATAGAAGCCAGACTTCTGTGTTTACAAGTGACAGAAGAGCGGTAACAGTGAATATGGCCAACCCGGGGCCTATATAAAAGGTAGGGGCCTGGAGCTGCAGCTCCAATAGCCCCTACATTAATCTGGCCCTGAGGAGGAGGACGAGGTAGCCAACACTGCTTCTTTTCAAAAATTTTAAATGAGGGTACACCCCAAAAGAGTGAGAAAGAGCAAAAATGGAACAATGGGTGGGTAAGGTCGGTATCCATTGCTATTCTGCATAAGGTACGGAAAAGTCCCGTGGGATCCATGCCTGGTTCATTTTAATGAACGTGAGCTTGTCCACATTGTCTCTGGACAGGCGGCTGCGCTTGTCTGTTATAACGCCCCCAGCCGTGCTAAATACCCGTTCAGATAATACACTGGCTGCAGGGCACGCCAGCACCTCCAAGGCGTAAAGGGCAAGCTCAGGCCATGTGCCCAATTTGGAGACCCAGAAGTTGAAGGGGGCAGACCCGTCATTCACTACATGTAGGCGTGTGCACACATACTGCTCCACCATGTTGGTAAAATGCTGCCTCCTGCTAAGACGTTCCATCTGAGCTGCTGGTGCTGCTGTTTGTTGTGGCGTGCTGTCAAAGCTTTTCCACATTTCGGCCATGCTAACCCTGCCTTCTGAGGTGCTGGCGGTGCCCTGGTTGCGTTGGCGACCTCCTCCTCCTCCTCCTCTGCCTTGTGCTTCCACTGTGGCCCCGCTGTCAGATGGGAATGCCAGCAGCATGGCGTCTACCAGCGTGCGCTTGTACTCGCGCATCTTGCGATCGCGCTCCAGTGAGTGAATTAAGGACGGTACGTTGTCCTTGTAACGGGGATCCAGCAGCGTGGCCACCCAGTAATCAGCACAAGTTAGAATGTGGGCAACTCGGCGGTCGTTGTGGAGACACTGCAGCATGTAATCGCTCATGTGTGCCAGGCTGCCCAGAGGCAACGAAAGGCTGTCCTCTGTGGGAGGTGTATCGTCCGTGTCCTCTGTATCCCCCCAGCCACGCACCAGTGATGGCCATGAGCTGGCCTGGGTGCCACCCTGCTGTGAACATGGTTCCATCTCCTCCTCCAGCTCCTCCTCCTCCTCATCCTCCTCATCCTCCAGAACTGTGCCCCTGCTGGACAATTGCGTCCCTGGCGTTTGCGTGTGCAGGAACCCACCCTCGGAGCCCCTTGCGAATGACTGCCCTGAAAGCCTTGGAAATGTTACCTCTTCATCCTCCTCCTCCTCCTCATCCTGTGCCACATCCTCTTCCATCATCGCCCGAATTGTTTTTTCAAGGAGGCATAGAAGTGGGATAGTTAAGCTGAGAACGGCGTCATTGCCACTGGCCATGTTGGTGGAGTACTCAAAACAGCGCAACAAGGCACACAGGTCTCGCATGGAGGCCCAGTTAAATTAAATAGCGGAATAGAAAATATGATCCAAAAAAAGTGTATGTATATCACACGTACACAACCACACTGGGCCCCAATTACTATTGTTTGTACCCCTAAAAGGCTAGATGAGGAGTAGGGGGAGTATGGAACAGGCAGCACCCTCAAACCTTCAGAAGTATGAGATGAACCCCAACAACTTGGAAAGGTGGATCTCTCTCACACGTACCAACACAGACTATCCCCCAATTTAACTGATCCCCAAAGGTTTTTGATTAAATAGCGGAATAGAAAATATGATCCAAAAAAAGTGTATGTATATCACACGTACACAACCACACTAGGCCCCAATTACTATTGTTTGTACCCCTAAAAGGCTAGATGAGGAGTAGGGGGGGTATGGAACAGGCAGCACCCTCAAACCTTCAGAAGTATGAGATGAACCCCAACAACTTGGAAAGGTGGATCTCTCTCACACGTACCAACACAGACTATCCCCCAATTTAACTGATCCCCAAAGGTTTTTGATTAAATAGCGGAATAGAAAATATGATCCAAAAAAGTGTATGTATATCACACGTACACAACCACACTAGGCCCCAATTACTATTGTTTGTACCCCTAAAAGGCTAGATGAGGAGTAGGGGGGGTATGGAACAGGCAGCACCCTCAAACCTTCAGAAGTATGAGATGAACCCCAACAACTTGGAAAGGTGGATCTCTCTCACACGTACCAACACAGACTATCCCCCAATTTAACTGATCCCCAAAGGTTTTTGATTAAATAGCGGAATAGAAAATATGATCCAAAAAAAGTGTATGTATATCACACGTACACAACCACACTAGGCCCCAATTACTATTGTTTGTACCCCTAAAAGGCTAGGAGTAGGGGGAGTATGGAACAGGCAGCACCCTCAAACCTTCAGAAGTATGAGATGAACCCCAACAACTTGGAAAGGTGGATCTCTCTCACACGTACCAACACAGACTATCCCCCAATTTAACTGATCCCCAAAGGTTTTTGATTAAATAGCGGAATAGAAAATATGATCCAAAAAAAGTGTATGTATATCACACGTACACAACCACACTAGGCCCCAATTACTATTGTTTGTACCCCTAAAAGGCTAGATGAGGAGTAGGGGGGTATGGAACAGGCAGCACCCTCAAATCTTCAGAAGTATGAGATGAACCCCAAAAACTTGGAAAGGTGGATCTCTCTCACACGTACCAACACAGACTATCCCCCAATTTAACTGATCCCCAAAGGTTTTTGATTAAATAGCGGAATAGAAAATATGATCCAAAAAAAGTGTATGTATATCACACGTACACAACCACACTAGGCCCCAATTACTATTGTTTGTACCCCTAAAAGGCTAGGAGTAGGGGGAGTATGGAACAGGCAGCACCCTCAAACCTTCAGAAGTATGAGATGAACCCCAACAACTTGGAAAGGTGGATCTCTCTCACACGTACCAACACAGACTATCCCCCAATTTAACTGATCCCCAAAGGTTTTTGATTAAATAGCGGAATAGAAAATATGATCCAAAAAAAGTGTATGTATATCACACGTACACAACCACACTAGGCCCCAATTACTATTGTTTGTACCCCTAAAAGGCTAGATGAGGAGTAGGGGGGGTATGGAACAGGCAGCACCCTCAAACCTTCAGAAGTATGAGATGAACCCCAACAACTTGGAAAGGTGGATCTCTCTCACACGTACCAACACAGACTATCCCCCAATTTAACTGATCCCCAAAGGTTTTTGATTAAATAGCGGAATAGAAAATATGATCCAAAAAAAGTGTATGTATATCACACGTACACAACCACACTAGGCCCCAATTACTATTGTTTGTACCCCTAAAAGGCTAGATGAGGAGTAGGGGGGGTATGGAACAGGCAGCACCCTCAAATCTTCAGAAGTATGAGATGAACCCCAAAAACTTGGAAAGGTGGATCTCTCTCACACGTACCAACACAGACTATCCCCCAATTTAACTGATCCCCAAAGGTTTTTGATTAAATAGCGGAATAGAAAATATGATCCAAAAAAAGTGTATGTATATCACACGTACACAACCACACTAGGCCCCAATTACTATTGTTTGTACCCCTAAAAGGCTAGATGAGGAGTAGGGGGGGTATGGAACAGGCAGCACCCTCAAACCTTCAGAAGTATGAGATGAACCCCAACAACTTGGAAAGGTGGATCTCTCTCACACGTACCAACACAGACTATCCCCCAATTTAACTGATCCCCAAAGGTTTTTGATTAAATAGCGGAATAGAAAATATGATCCAAAAAAAGTGTATGTATATCACACGTACACAACCACACTAGGCCCCAATTACTATTGTTTGTACCCCTAAAAGGCTAGATGAGGAGTAGGGGGGGTATGGAACAGGCAGCACCCTCAAATCTTCAGAAGTATGAGATGAACCCCAAAAACTTGGAAAGGTGGATCTCTCTCACACGTACCAACACAGACTATCCCCCAATTTAACTGATCCCCAAAGGTTTTTGATTAAATAGCGGAATAGAAAATATGATCCAAAAAAAGTGTATGTATATCACACGTACACAACCACACTAGGCCCCAATTACTATTGTTTGTACCCCTAAAAGGCTAGATGAGGAGTAGGGGGGGTATGGAACAGGCAGCACCCTCAAACCTTCAGAAGTATGAGATGAACCCCAACAACTTGGAAAGGTGGATCTCTCTCACACGTACCAACACAGACTATCCCCCAATTTAACTGATCCCCAAAGGTTTTTGATTAAATAGCGGAATAGAAAATATGATCCAAAAAAAGTGTATGTATATCACACGTACACAACCACACTAGGCCCCAATTACTATTGTTTGTACCCCTAAAAGGCTAGATGAGGAGTAGGGGGGGTATGGAACAGGCAGCACCCTCAAATCTTCAGAAGTATGAGATGAACCCCAAAAACTTGGAAAGGTGGATCTCTCTCACACGTACCAACACAGACTATCCCCCAATTTAACTGATCCCCAAAGGTTTTTGATTAAATAGCGGAATAGAAAATATGATCCAAAAAAAGTGTATGTATATCACACGTACACAACCACACTAGGCCCCAATTACTATTGTTTGTACCCCTAAAAGGCTAGATGAGGAGTAGGGGGGGTATGGAACAGGCAGCACCCTCAAACCTTCAGAAGTATGAGATGAACCCCAACAACTTGGAAAGGTGGATCTCTCTCACACGTACCAACACAGACTATCCCCCAATTTAACTGATCCCCAAAGGTTTTTGATTAAATAGCGGAATAGAAAATATGATCCAAAAAAAGTGTATGTATATCACACGTACACAACCACACTAGGCCCCAATTACTATTGTTTGTACCCCTAAAAGGCTAGATGAGGAGTAGGGGGGGTATGGAACAGGCAGCACCCTCAAACCTTCAGAAGTATGAGATGAACCCCAACAACTTGGAAAGGTGGATCTCTCTCACACGTACCAACACAGACTATCCCCCAATTTAACTGATCCCCAAAGGTTTTTGATTAAATAGCGGAATAGAAAATATGATCCAAAAAAAGTGTATGTATATCACACGTACACAACCACACTGGGCCCCAATTACTATTGTTTGTACCCCTAAAAGGCTAGATGAGGAGTAGGGGGGGTATGGAACAGGCAGCACCCTCAAACCTTCAGAAGTATGAGATGAACCCCAACAACTTGGAAAGGTGGATCTCTCTCACACGTACCAACACAGACTATCCCCCAATTTAACTGATCCCCAAAGGTTTTTGATTAAATAGCGGAATAGAAAATATGATCCCAAAAAAGTGTATGTATATCACACGTACACAACCACACTAGGCCCCAATTACTATTGTTTGTACCCCTAAAAGGCTAGATGAGGAGTAGGGGGGGTATGGAACAGGCAGCACCCTCAAATCTTCAGAAGTATGAGATGAACCCCAAAAACTTGGAAAGGTGGATCTCTCTCACACGTACCAACACAGACTATCCCCCAATTTAACTGATCCCCAAAGGTTTTTGATTAAATAGCGGAATAGAAAATATGATCCAAAAAAAGTGTATGTATATCACACGTACACAACCACACTAGGCCCCAATTACTATTGTTTGTACCCCTTAAAGGCTAGATGAGGAGTAGGGGGGGTATGGAACAGGCAGCACCCTCAAACCTTCAGAAGTATGAGATGAACCCCAACAACTTGGAAAGGTGGATCTCTCTCACACGTACCAACACAGACTATCCCCCAATTTAACTGATCCCCAAAGGTTTTTGATTAAATAGCGGAATAGAAAATATGATCCAAAAAAAGTGTATGTATATCACACGTACACAACCACACTGGGCCCCAATTACTATTGTTTGTACCCCTAAAAGGCTAGATGAGGAGTAGGGGGGGTATGGAACAGGCAGCACCCTCAAACCTTCAGAAGTATGAGATGAACCCCAACAACTTGGAAAGGTGGATCTCTCTCACACGTACCAACACAGACTATCCCCCAATTTAACTGATCCCCAAAGGTTTTTGATTAAATAGCGGAATAGAAAATATGATCCAAAAAAAGTGTATGTATATCACACGTACACAACCACACTAGGCCCCAATTACTATTGTTTGTACCCCTAAAAGGCTAGATGAGGAGTAGGGGGGGTATGGAACAGGCAGCACCCTCAAACCTTCAGAAGTATGAGATGAACCCCAACAACTTGGAAAGGTGGATCTCTCTCACACGTACCAACACAGACTATCCCCCAATTTAACTGATCCCCAAAGGTTTTTGATTAAATAGCGGAATAGAAAATATGATCCAAAAAAAGTGTATGTATATCACACGTACACAACCACACTAGGCCCCAATTACTATTGTTTGTACCCCTAAAAGGCTAGGAGTAGGGGGAGTATGGAACAGGCAGCACCCTCAAACCTTCAGAAGTATGAGATGAACCCCAACAACTTGGAAAGGTGGATCTCTCTCACACGTACCAACACAGACTATCCCCCAATTTAACTGATCCCCAAAGGTTTTTGATTAAATAGCGGAATAGAAAATATGATCCAAAAAAAGTGTATGTATATCACACGTACACAACCACACTAGGCCCCAATTACTATTGTTTGTACCCCTAAAAGGCTAGATGAGGAGTAGGGGGAGTATGGAACAGGCAGCACCCTCAAATCTTCAGAAGTATGAGATTGTGTTCACTGTACCCCACAAAGATTGAGTTCACTGCACCCCACAATGATTGTGTTCACTGCACCCCACAAAGATTGTGTTCACTGCACCTCACAAAGATTGTGTTCACTGTACCCCCCAAAGATTGTGTTCACTGCACCCCACAAAGATTCTGTTCACTGTACCCCACAAAGATTGTGTTCACTGCACCCTAAAAGGATGTTGTTCACTGCACCCCACAAAGATTGTGTTCACTGCACCCTAAAAGGATGTTGTTCACTGCACCCCAAAAAGATTGTGTTCACTGTACCCCCCCAAAGATTGTGTTCACTGCACCCCACAAAGATTGTGTTCACTGCACCCCAAAAAGATTGTGTTCACTGTACCCCCCAAAGATTGTGTTCACTGCACCCCAAAAAGATTGTGTTCACTGTACCCCCCAAAGATTGTGTTCACTGCACCCCACAAAGATTCTGTTCACTGTACCCCACAAAGATTGTGTTCACTGCACCCCAAAAAGATTGTGTTCACTGTACCCCCCCAAAGATTGTGTTCACTGCACCCCACAAAGATTCTGTTCACTGCACCCCACAAAGGATTTTGTTCACTGCACCCCAAAAAGATTGTGTTCACTGCACCCCAAAAAGGATTTTGATCACTGCACCCCAAAAAGGATGTTGTTCACTGCACCCCAAAAATGATTTTGTTCACTCCACCCCAAAAAGATTGTGTTCACTGCACCCCACAAAGATTGTGTTCACTGCACCCCAAAAAGATTGTGTTCACTGTACCCCCCAAAGATTGTGTTCACTGCACCCCACAAAGATTCTGTTCACTGTACCCCACAAAGATTGTGTTCACTGCACCCCAAAAAGATTGTGTTCACTGCACCCCAAAAAGGATGTTGTTCACTGCACCCCAAAAAGGATGTTGTTCACTCCACCCCAAAAAGATTGTGTTCACTGCACCCCACAAAGATTGTGTTCACTGCACCCCAAAAAGATTGTGTTCACTGCACCCCAAAAATGATTTTGTTCACTGCACCCCAAAAAGGATTTTGTTCACTGCACCCCAAAAAGGATGTTGTTCACTCCACCCCAAAAAGATTGTGTTCACTGCACCCCAAAAAGATTGTGTTCACTGCACCCCACAAAGGATTTTGTTCACTGCACCCCAAAAAGATTGTGTTCACTGCACCCCAAAAAGGATGTTGTTCACTGCACCCCAAAAAGGATTTTGTTCACTGCACCCCAAAAAGATTGTGTTCACTGCACCCCACAAAGGATTTTGTTCACTGCACCCCACAAAGATTGTGTTCACTGCACACCAAAAAGGATTGTGTTCACTGCACCCCAAAAAGATTTTGTTCACTGCACCCCAAAAAGATTGTGTTCACTGCAGCCCAAAAAGATTGTGTTCACTGCAGCCCAAAAAGATTGTGTTCACTGCAGCCCAAAAAGATTGTGTTCACTGCAGCCCAAAAAGATTGTGTTCACTGCAGCTCACACACAGAAAAATGGATGTGGATCACTGACACCTGCCTATCTCCAATCCCACACCACACAGCAATATCGATTGTAGTTTGTAGAACACAGTTTCCCTAAAATTCAGCAGACTCTGTCCCTAACAGGATTGAGAAGAGATCGTAGATCAGGATTGAGTGCAGATTCACCCCACCCCCCACACAGCAATATCGATTGTAGTTTGTAGAAGACACTGACCCTATAATTCAGCAGACTCTATCCCTAAAATGCCTACAACTCGCCCTGCCTAAACACTCCGACCTGTCCCTCAATTCTATCCGGACACAAATGGTTTTTTCCTGCCTATCTTTCCCTAATCAGCAGCCAGCACATTGATGTGTGCTCTGTCCCTTAGCTAAGCAGCAGAATGACGCTGCTGCGGCGGCTGCCTCGAACTTATAAAGACTTGGTCACATGCTTCAGACGGCCAATCACAGCTACTAAGACATTTGCAGGCATGGCTGGGATGGCTTAAGGCACACCAGTTAAACGATTGTTGATTGGCTGTTGAAAGCCCGCCATGAAAAGAGCGCCAAAGCATGCAAAACCCGGAAATAAAACGACCGAACACGGATTTTTACCCGAACATACAGTAAAGTGTCCGTGTCCGTGTTCGGGTAAAAAAAATCCAATTATTCGGTACGAACACGAATAATACAGTCCGTGTTCGCTCAACACTATCCTTTAACCATATTGTAGCAAAATCTGCTTTATGTACCTGATTGCTCAAAGCAGCAGATGCCACTCAACAAGGCATGAAAAGTATGCATACACTAAGTACTTCATAAAAGTGTTCATTCTGAGAAGCCTGGGAGGGGTTTATGAATCAGTGATCAGAGGCAGTTATTATTGAGTCAGGTTCCAACATCTCTTCCCAGAAACGTAACAACAGGACTCAGCTACTTTCAAATTTCAACAGCCTTTAAAAGAGTCATTACCGTATATCCCAAACAGATACAGTGCCTACTTATAAATATATGTGGAATGATAGCTTATCATCACCCTGTACCCTATCCTATTTTGTAAAAAGAAAAGTTGCACAATAAAATTGCACAATAAAAAAATAACACAACTACTGTATGAGAGAATAATACTAACCTGCCCTGGCACAGATCTGGTTCCTGTCCTCTTAGTTCATTTTCTTCCAATGGCTGTCTCTGGCGATGCCAGGGGACCTGACAACAGCACCAGTTCTTAATGGTTAGATCGTTGGAGATATTAGGGTTGATTTACTAAAAGCAAACACTTTTCCCTTGAGGTTATGATCGTGGTGAAGTTCCATGTTGCAACGTATACCCAATCGCATGCAAGTTAAATTAGAAAAACAGCATTTATGCTTGCATATGATTAGATGATAGAAATAACAGAGCTTTGCCTCACTCACTAAGCTCTGGGGCAAATGTCCTTGCAAAGTGAACAGGTTATGTGCCTTTGTTAAATTAATTCTAAAGAATCTGCACACAAACATTGCCAATTTATATCAGCAGTTTAGCAGAATATCAGCTGCCTATTGAGAGGGTGTTATACTTGTTTTACACATTTATAGATTTAAAGCTGAACTTCATAAGAATAGCTAAAAGTGGCTAACTCCCCTTCCACACCCTGTGACTGGACAATGAAGGGAGAAGCAGTACACTGGTTAGCTGATCTCTCTGTTGCTCTTTCCACCTATCTGCATAGACTGTGCTGTTTCTCCCTTACCCTCTCCTAACTCTGCTGTACAGACAAAATAAGGGCTGTAAATGTGAGTCAGATTGTTTTTATTGGCTTTTTATTAAAAATGTAACAGTAGGAAAATCTGTTAAAGTGTTCATCCTGCAACATGTAAGAAGATGAGTCCATAAACTGTCAAAACTCCGGTTAAAAGTGGCGTTGCTGTGAATCTCACCCCAGGATGGGTCTCCGCCACCAGACAAGAACAACAGAAGGCTTATGAAGAGAAAGTGGCCGCACACCAAAACGATAACTTGATAGTAGCAAAGATTTATTTGTACAAATCTGGATACACGGTACAACAGAATGGAAATGATAGACGCGTTTCACACGACCAACAGCGTGCTTGTTCACTACAGGTGAGTGAACAAGCACGCTGTTGGTCGTGTGATACGCATCTAGCATTTCCATTCTTTTGTACCTTGAATCCAGATTTGTACAAATAAATCTTTGCTACTATCAAGTTATCGTTTTGGTGTGCAGCCACTTTCTCTGCATGTTCCTGTTATCGGGTGGCGATCCGAGTTCCAGCACCCACGGCTGAATTTGGATATAGATCCACCTGAGCAGTGTACATCATCTTCTTCACAATAGAAGGCTTACAGGAGTAATATTACTCTCATAATATAGAGAAGCCATATAGCACTCTAAAGAATAGTGACCAATATTCTGCCAGGCTTCCTTACCAAAGCCTGTCAGAATAAACTGTCAAAACACCGATAGATAAAGGGGTTGCCGTGAATATCACAGCAGGATTGGCCTTCACCGCCAGACAAGCACATTAGAATCCTATAGAGCAGCCACATAGCGCTCTAAAGACCAATATTTTGCCAGGCTTTCTTACCAATTTTTAATAAAGAGTAGATCTGATTTTATACTATGCAGAGCACTTGGTCTCCTTTGTTTCTTTGACATGTATGTCTGTTTGGAGTAACCCGTGGAGATGGAGACCTAAAGCGATAATCCGCTTGATGTCAATCTTGGTGGATGTGAGTTGGAAGGCTGGTAGAATATTGGTCACTATTGTTTGAAGCACTTTATGACTTCTCTATAATATGAAAGTCATATTCCTTCGGTAAGCCTTCTGTTGTACTTGTTTGATGGTAGAGACCCTTCCTGGTATGAGATTCACAGCAACAACCCTTTCAACCTGTGTTTTGAGTGTTATCTGATACATTATTGCACATGTGTGGACTTTCTTTGGACGTTTATTTTATGTTTTTATTATTGGTGGATTTCATTACATCTGATGATGTGGTGTAATCTTATATGTATGTATAGTAGATTTAAAATGATCACTGCTCTGTTTTATATCTCATAGCATGCTATCTGATTGTAAACTGTATTCCATTAGTGCAGTTTCACCATAATTTTTAATTTGTTGAGTCCATAAACTGCCCAGAAATGTGTCGATGATAAAGCCTTAGTGGGGTATCTAAAGGAAATGCAGAGATCTCTCCTTTTCACGTTGATTTAGGTATTTTACTAATTTTGACATAAACTGGAGGGACAGGAAGATGTTTTCAGGTTATGAAGTCATAACCTCTAGCATAAAGAAAGTAAAAAAAAGGGCAGATCTGACAAGACAGACAATGCAACACATTTATATGCGATACAGTGGGGTTGATCTACTAAAATGTCCTTAATAACAGGCGGAAATCAGAGATGCTGTAAATACAGAACATCACTTCTTTATATGCGTGTGAATGAAATGTATTTTTGTTTCCTGCAACAGTCATTCTACCATATTATACTGTTTTTCAAGGAAAGGAAAAGACAGATCATTATAGATGACAAGAATGGTTCTTTCTATAGACATTTTGATAAATAAGAGCCATGAGCATGATATAAGATAGATTTTCTCACACTAGGTTTTAATAGGTATAACATAATATACTAGGTACTAATGATAGTAAAAGTAAGATGGAAAATGGAAATAGGCTTCTTTAACCAGCTTTTTTTTTTAACTTTTCTTGCACTATAGGTTATGACTTCATAACCTGGAAACATCTTCCTGTCCCTCCTTTTTGTGATGTCAAAATGAGTAAAACACTTGAGTCAAGGTGAAAAGCAGAGATCTCTGCATTTCCTTTAGATACCCCACTAAGGCTTTATCATCGACAGATCTCTGAGCAGTTTATGGACTCCTTTTTTTGCACGTTGCCGGATGGACACTTTAACAGATTTTCCTTCTGTTACATTTTTAATAAAAAGCCAATAAAAACAATCTGACTCTCATTTACTGTGAATGGAATCCAGATGACATCATGACCTGCCAGTGACATCTGTATGCTTTTTCGAGAGCCAAATTCAGCCCACCTCTACTCAAGCATGTTGACTCATATTTGTGTTTGTTTGGAGCTTCCTGCCCTTCTTTGTTCTTGTGATGCTGCCGAACAAGTGAATGGAGTGCAGGTGGAATTTACAATTGGATGTCCGTTGCCATCTATTATACAGACAGAGACAGAAAGCTGTTTTCTGGGCACCATGTGGCACTCAAGTCTCTTATTATTTCCGAAGGCTCTTTATTGCCTGCAACCACTGGTGTAAGTGGAGCCATTGTACACAATGAATGGATAGCTCCTTGGACCTCAGCCATGGCAGCAGGGCTCTCAAACAAGGCGTTCCCTTTGAGTGGTTAGATCACTTGAGTCATCTGTTTCAATGCAGTAAATTAATTTACTGTGTCTTTTGAGGTCTTTCTACATAATTTTGGTCAACATCCTCTAAAATTTGGAAGGACAATTACATGTAATTGGTTTAATACTAAATCAAAATATCTGTCTTGTGTTAAGAAAGCAGACAGGAAATTGTAGATATAAAATTAAAATTTGCCATTCTAGGCCATTGTATAAAACATTTATACCCTGTTGTGTGAAATCTTCAGTTTTAAACAATCTTGTTCTGGCAAAACTTTTCTGCAAAATCTGTTAAATGTAGGGGCCAGCTACAGAAAAAAATAGATTTATAAACAATGTTGGTTATTCTCCTACTGTCAAGAACAGGCTCTTGTTGTTAGCCCGTGGAAAATGTTACAAATTCTACTAGGAATTCTACAGAGAGTAACCCCTGTAGTACACCACACAATAAAGTATATGAATGTCCTCCTTAATACTGTTGCTTTTATTCCTGAAAAGAACAAAATAGGTAGGAGAAACTAAAAAATGTCTGGAAAAACTCCTGAAAAATGTGCAATTTGCACCAATTTAGGCGTTCCCACCCAAGTCTATGGGGACAAAATTGGCCAGCTCTGCCTCAAAAGTAGCATACGTAGCTTTTAGAGTATCAGGCATAGAGCTGCAGGTGCCTGAGTGCTCAAATGGGATCAGACACCACTGAAATATGTGGAATTTATGGATGTTGAGCATTTTGGAGTTTTGAGCTACAAAATGCTCAGGGTTCAATGGAACCATACAACCTAAAGGAAGACCAGGCACAGTAGGCACTCTTGGTAATGTAAACTACAGCTCTTTTACAGAACTTCATAGCCCCGTGTTAAAAATCACGAACAGTTACGGTAACTGAATTATTCTAGGACCTTTCAATGGAAACAATAGATTCTTAAACACCTTTAATGGCAGAACTAAGCAAGTTATTATCCCTGCCTTACAAAAATATTCATCATGTCATAGCTCTTTGAAACACCAGTGGTGAGGTTGGGCTCGTGGGGTTATAGGTTCTTCCTAACGTGAATAAGAATCATCCTGCAAAAGAATGATGTTTTATACTCACCTATCCTGCCTCCTGTTCGGGGAGTCTTCACTCTTTTCAAAGGTATGACCTCCAGCAGAATCTTCTGCATCAGACACTTCTTCGATTTTCAAATGCCTGTGTTCCCCACCATCTGTCAGGCCTTATTGTATATCAGTACAGGACGCAGTAGTGAAAAATGGGCCGGCAGATGCAACCATGTAGTACAGTTGGGTACCAGGCATTTGACACACTCTGTGGGGCATAGATGTTAAAGAAAGTGAAAATTTCAAGAACAGGGATGGGATAGGTGAGTATAAATTGTTTTCCAGGGTATTCATTTTTTTATTTTTTTTATTTTGTAAAGGAGTCTCCTTAGCAGTATACCTTCTACAATAGGAAATGGGACATTGTCATCATATGGTACTCGGCAGTTTGGTAGGGATAGCTCACTCAGGTTCCTGGGAGATAATAGAAACGAGCATGTGATTCAACTTATCAGAAACCACACTAAACCAACATATCACTTTTGGGTGGAGATGGCAATATAGCACCTTCACTAGTAGGAATTTTGCATTTGGATTAATAAACATTGAGGGAAGCATTGCTCACCTCACTGTTATATATGTGTGAATTCAATGATTCATTTTTAATCAGAAACACCAAACTAATAATAATGTGTTTTCTTCTTCTTCCTTCTGTCAGCTATTTCTATCTTCCATATGTCATTCTCTGCTCCATCATAAGTTAGAGAATGTTGCCAGGTTGCACCAGAAAAGAATAGAGGGTTCCTTCTGCTTTTAGTCAAGTTAACTGTTATAAAAATCTATTCACCTGTGGATAAATAAGAAGAATGTCTTGATTATTATCTTATGCAGTCCAATGGCTACGCTAGTTAATCCATCTTCATATATGTAGACCAAGCTCACGTCTGGTTCTCATTTATAAAACGAAGCTGGTTTACCTTGTAGACAGCAGGGGGCTCAGTTGAGCCCTTTTATAAGTAAGCAAAGGCTTTAGATTTCCACATGCACTTATAGTTGAGCAAATTTTACTGTACTCTCCATATGCGGCCTTTCTAATATGCAAAATTGCAACTGGAGAATTGCTTTTACAGAAAGTGTACAGTTGTTATGCAATAATACATCAAATACAGTTTATACAGTTTGCATATATATACATTTTGTTTGCACTAACCAAAACATAAAATAAAATATGTATATCCTACTTGTAGTGTATCATAAACCTTTTAATTTATTTTGGACAGAATAGTAAATGGTTACGAACACAAGCAGTTTGTTCAGATATTTTTTTAAGCTGAACTTCAGGCAAACAAGTAAATACACAGGTAAAATACATATAGAGAAGCTTTTTTATCTGCCAATTTATACAGCCCTGTTACATAGCACAGCTAGGCAGATGCCATCACTCTTTCTGCTGCAGTTATATACTGTAAACCAGATGATGGCCTTTCTCGATCTCCAGACTGACGATTGGACTGTAAAGCAGCAGGAGACTGATGGGTCTCTCTCTGCTTTTTATTCCTACTAGAATGTTCTTTGTCAGCACATTTGCTTGAAGCACACCTGTTTGGCTTCCAACGCCTCAATTCTAAGTGCTGCTGTAAAGGAGATTGAAAGAGAATGAAAACAAGTCAAGTTCAGATTTTTAAACAAGTTGCATTACAAAAATCCTAAATAAAAAGAATAAATCTTAAATAAAAACCAAGTTGCATGTATATTTGAACTGTAGCCAGTCTATGGACGTTGAAGTAGTTACATATTGTTGACAAGCAGTACATAAGCTTTTAAACAAGCCCTCACTGACCTCTCCAGCTCCAAACACTTTGGAGTAATTCATCCTAAACTTTACAGTGAGATCTAGTGAAGTTGTTCTGGTTGGGACCCTGCATTTCCCTCTTCCTGTGCTCCTGCTATTACTGAATAGAAGACTGGCAGACAGCCAATTGACTGTTGTTGAGAAGGGGGCAGTCTACTGAAGGAAAATTAAAAAAATATTTTCTGAATTTTGGATATTATTTACTCTATGGTGCTTGCAGATACAGAGATCAGTAAGATTGTTTTAAAGCATTTTATTGCTTGACCGGTATAAGTAAATAGTCAAATGTCTATAGCCTGACCACTGTTCTACTTTAAAACAGAATGAAAGTCCGCTGTACTAATCTCCCCTTCTGTGATTCCATGTCTGTAAGCTCCCTTACCTGGTTTTCCTCCTGGTGTGTCATCTTTGGCCATCTTAACTGGCCGGCCTGTGATGACATAACTTCCATGGATGTGCGCAGGAGACACTTCATCACTAAGGCATGTCCAGCTTACTACACATTCTAAAGAAGTAGGAAAGAAGGCAAGAAAAGTTAAGACTTTGTTAAAATAATACCTGCTGATCCTGCCAAGAAGGTCCCTGTTCAGGCACTTCCTGGTATAGTGTGACAACACTCTATTTCTCAGTTGTTCTCCTGTGTTGTAATCTTGTCACACTCATTTTATGCGGACATTGTTCACTATTGTCACCATTAGGAACCAAGCCCTGATCTTACAGCCATTGCTGAAGTGCATGCACGTAGAGAGAAAGTGACTGAATAATTCTGCAGGGGATCAACAGCACTGAGATGCAAAAAAAAAAATAGAAACAAAAAAGTTAAAATGGGGTTTTATTAAAAATGACAATTGTATATGGCGCACATTGCTTTAACAAGCATGACATACAATTAGGTTTTATATCCAATGTACATTTCCATTAACTTTCATTTAAGTATTAACTTAAAACGTAGGGTGCTTTCACACTGCTCCCCTGAAAAAATGCATTAAAAATACATATGTGTTTTTAATGCATTTTGGTGTGTTTCCAGGGTGACGGACTCCAAGTATGCACCTATGAAACATGGCCATATGACTCAAAAAATGTGTGTTTTTGATGTATATACTATTCATTTTAATGGGGAGCTGCATTCTTGGTGCCGTTTTGAAAAGCACACCTAAGAAGCAGCATACAGGTCTTTTCAAAATGTACCGCAGCCGCAGCCCAGTAGAGTGAATAGTCCCTTTAGGATTTAAAGGGAAATATTTTTATTGCATTTTTCTTGTATTTTTAGCAAGGGAAAAACCCAGCGAAACACGTCAGTGTTAAAACAGCATTAAAGATCATTTACCTACAGGGAATGCATTATATGGAGCAGGAATGGCCATTGTTGAATTGTATTACATCATAAACATTAGAAATGGCAAATGTAGACCTAATGATTCAATGTGTTCTTACTGGACTGAATGGGTTGTGTTTTGGGTTCATTACAGACTTCACTTTCTTACAGTGTACATCAAGATGTTAGTATAAGAAAAATAAAAGGACAAAGAGAGTTTTAACATTTCTCCCTAGAGCCCAGGATCAATGAGATTTTTGTCAAGTGCTGGCTTTATGTAAAACAAACATTGCATGCAGCATTACATTTTTATATTGGCCTAATTCTTAGCTTTGCTGTATCATGATATCCAATGTTTAAAATGTTGTTGGATGTCTTGGGTGATGTGTGAACAATTGGAAGCCTCGGCCTACATAAAATATACAATTTGGAATCTCCTAACCTTACTGTAACTGTCATCATTATATAATAAACCAAAGAGTAGTTGACAATAAACCTTAAAGAAGAACCCTGGGCAAAATGTTTCTTTTCCCATGCAGTGGGGCTGTGCATGCACTGCATGCCCATATGGAAGAAAAATATATTTCCAATATATTTAGGGAACAATTTTTAGAAATATATTGAATATGGCCAAAATTGTAGCATTTCAAATATATTTCCAATATATTTGGGGGAAAAATGTTTTTTTTTTAAAAAAATATATTTTAAATATATTTTTCTTCCATGTGGGTGGGTTTACTGCTTGATTTGTCCAGGAGCACAAGGAAAAGCTATACTTACCTGATCCTTTGATCCTGTGGTAAACTTTTGCTCTACCACATCCAGCAATGGACTGTTCCTGCCGTAGTCACATGCAGACCTGGTCTGTTGGCATGATGACGTCAAGAACAGTGTATTTACAAGGCTGCTAGCATGAGGGGAGAGTCAGAAGCAGCAGGGACCAGACTTGCACTCGCAGGATTGGCAGATTAGGTAAGTATATCTCTGCTCTGTGATCCCCCTAGACAAAAACAAGCAGTTATCCTATGCAGTGCGGGCACAGCCCCACTGCATGGGTAAATACAAAATTTGCCTGGAGTTCTTCTTTAATGTTGACTAGTCATCCTGCATATCCATTTGTTTTAACCTCTCCACTGCTCTTAGCACCTAACCTACAAGTGAGATGCCTCCTTAAGGGCTTGTGTGCATGGACATTTTTTTGCAGCAGAACACCTTTTTTTCTCCATTTAAGTCAATAAGGATGCAAAACCAGCCTGAAGGAGTTTAGAAAGAGGTCCGAAGGATCTCAAACTGATTTTCAGTACATGATGAATGCACCTGAAAGCATGCTGTATTTGCACAACTTCACAAGGCTTTACTTAACTCCTGCTCAGTCTGAAAACAGATGTTTACTTAAGCCCAAGCTGGGAAAAGATGTGAAGATGGTCAACAACCAGGAACTGTGTTCAGGTAAAGCCTCTGATTGATCGGCTAGAAAGAGCATAGTAAGCAGAGGATGTGCCTAGATGAGGACAGTCTCCACATGACTTCAGAGTTGTGGCAGAAAGATCTCAAACTGATTTTCAGTACACAACGAATGCACCTGAAAGCATCCACATGACTTGAGAGTTGTGGCTGAAGGTAAGACCTTCAGCCAGACCAAGTCTGACACAGGTGTTAGTTTAGATATGAAATATAGAACTCTTTTAAATATAAGGCCAAAAAATAATTTGTATATATATTACTTTGTAAATATATTCATTTACTTTAAAGCAGAACTATAGTATTAAAGCTTTGCCCAAAAAAAAATCCAGTCTAAGGTGAAGGACTAGTCATTTGTATTATCGTAAACGCGTTGTAGTTGATCTTTTCCCCATGGCTAATGTTCATCCCTCATTCCACTCTATGGGGTTAATTTACTAAAACTGGAGAGTGCAAAATCTAGTGCAGCACTGCATAAAAACCAAGGTTTTTTAGTCCAAGCCTTATTGAACAAGCTGAAGTTAGAAGCTGATTGGCTACCATGCAGAGCTGCACAGATTTTGCACTCTCTAGTTTTATCAAACCAACCCCTATGTAGTAGTGGCCAACTTGGTAGATCAGCAGAGCTTTATTACATAATTTAAGGCTTGCCATACCTGTTGATTGGTTCTTCAATGAACTGATGAATGGTAAACTGTTGACTAGTGCGTGGAATGATCAATAGACAGTATGAGTGGTGAAAGAGTTACAGATCCATAGGATGCAAGATTGGGAGAGCATCAGCAAAAAAGGTAAAGCTTGGATCCTAAATAAATTATGTAGGAGCCTAGATATCCTTGCTCTGCAGGTCCTCATGTTCCGCTTCCTCTCCGGCAAGCCCTCGGGAGAACAATAAGCACCGCAGGAGTGACATCATCAACAGTCACTAAATAAGACACTCCGATCTCATGAGAATTACAATCACCAGAAACAGAGGTGTATAAGATATACCCTGGGTGGTCTCACACTGTAAACACAAGGGGGTTGATTTACTAAAATTGGAGAGTGCAAATTCTAGTGCAGTTGTGCATGGTAGCCAATCAGCTTATAACTTCAGCCTGCTCAATTAAGCTTTGATAGTAGCTGATTGGTTTCACTCTCCAGTTGTAGTAAATTATCCCAAGGGAGTCACATGCCTCAAGTGCACTGCTACTTCCCATGACAATTGCAAAGCAAAAGGTATGGCTAAATATTCCCTTTTTGAGTACAGGTCTGCTTTAATAGAAAAAGAAACCCATACAGTTTTCTTTTTCCTAAAATAAACCTGTCCAGGTGGTAAAATAATCATAGACAATTGTGAGTATCATTTATAAACATAGAAGACTAAAATGTATAGAAAGTCATCACATGACTCAAGTGTTTTTTTTTCCTTATTTTCCAAGTTGCACTTTGAAACTTAGATACCCAGCACCGAAATGTTCTCTGTATGCATGAAGTAAAAGAAAGAAAAAAAAAAAAGAGTGTTATTGTCAATGTGGTAAATTCAGAAGGTGCAAAGGATTTAAGAGAGGTAACTTAGAGCAAGCCAAGCAACGCCGGAGCTTCGTTTTATTGGAGCAGTGAGGAGCTCAGGATTGCTAATGTCTTTCCCACATGCAGTCTCTTTGATGAAGTAGGAAAAGAGAGGCGAATGCACTTGCCACCTGTCCTGGTACCTGCAGGTGGCAGGATCGCTGTTTTTATGGCACATTTGACGGCTTCTTTTTTCCTACATCATTATTATTGTCTGTTTGTAAACAGAAAGATACTACAGCTACTTATAATCTGAATTTCACATATAATTAAGATCATTTTATTATTATTAATATTTATACTAAGCATTTCTGTCTAAAAATTTGATGCCATTATGTCCCACTGAATATTTCTTAAAAAAACAAAGCAAATATAACTTTCGAAATGGATGTTTATGTTTTAGTTTAGTCTTCTTGTGTTTGGCTTGATTTTCAAAGGCATGTTTTAGTTTATACTCACAGTGCTTCGGTGCTTGCTGAAAGAACAAAAATAAATGCAATTCAGTTCTATTACAGATATGATGTAAAGTGAATATGTAGGCACTAGTTTTAGAAAAAGCTGAGTTTTTTGGGTTTTTTTTTTTTTGTAAAAACTTGAAAATGCGAAACCTATTGAAAAAGTGTAAACATAAAAGATAAAACTTTATCTAATTGGATTCATACTAAAACTAGGGGGCATCTGAGGTATTCAAGTAAAAACAAAACCTCCTGCGCTTAAGTGCTGTCTGATGGAGTAGAAAGAGGTGCACTACAAACTCAGATGTAAAGAGAGCTGTTTGGTCTTGCTGCCCCCTTCAGGATCAAGGGTATCCAGAACCACTGGTAGAAAAGACAAAAAAAGAAAAAAGAGGGGCGCACCGACCTAGTGCATTACCATAAAAACTTTTTTAAAATATTAAAAGGTGTACAATATACTCACAAGACTGGTGTGGTACAACACACATCAAGAATAGCATATACAGTCTCCAAGGTAGCCAGGTCCCAATAGTGACAAATGGGCATACAGATAGTCGCATGGGGCTGCTGTGGCTAGGCTGACGCGTTTCAGGGGCGAGCCCCCTTCCTCAGAGCCAGAAAAGATGCTCCTAGCAGCATCTTTTCTGGCTCTGAGGAAGGGGGCTCGCCCCTGAAACGCGTCAGCCTAGCCACAGCAGCCCCATGCGACTATCTGTATGCCCATTTGTCACTATTGGGACCTGGCTACCTTGGAGACTGTATATGCTATTCTTGATGTGTGTTGTACCACACCAGTCTTGTGAGTATATTGTACACCTTTTAATATTTTAAAAAAGTTTTTATGGTAATGCACTAGGTCGGTGCATCTGAGGTATTGCCTATAGCTATCAGGTTCCAGATTTTTATTTAGTGCAAATTATATATATTACAAAAAAAAATGTCTGGCTGCTATGGGCAACCATAATTTAGAGCACTACTTCTTTTATCCAGCTCTTGGTGACATCTTTTCAAAACCATGTAAATTGTGATATATGTCTGCGATCACTACCACAGAGATCAAGGTATATTATATTAGTCAAAATTTAATATGAAAACTTAAATTACAACTAAACCCCAAAACAAGCATTTAATTTACTGTATCTTACCAGTCCTTAGATGTGGTGTCTGTATTATTTTATTTCCTTTTTATTTTTAACTTGTTGATTTGGCCAGTACCATACTTCCTGTTTTAGGCCAGCCATATACGGTGCTGATTTCTTTCCTGCAACCATGGGTTCGCTCAATTCCCCCATCAACACAGACAGTGCTAACAGGGGAATCCATCCATAGTAAATACAAATTAAATTAACTATAAATACATATCGAGATAGTATATCACACCGGTAATAGCACAAAAGTACCAACCAGGGAAATCAAAAATGTGCTAGAGGGGCTGCAAAGCGCTGGGCACAATGTTTTATATCTGGTGGGATTGCCCCAAGATTTGGGAATATTGGTTGAAATATTTCACAGGATAAATATTATAGATGGCCCGTGGGTGTGCCTATTTCATAAAACAGACTAATCTCAAAAGCAGTATAGAAACACGATCATCCCAAACTTGGTGAATGCAGCCAAGGGGGTGATACCAAAAAAATGGTTAGATACAGAAAGCCCTACTCTCAGAGATTGGTTCAACAGAATTGAATATATATACAACATGGAGTATTTGGGCAGTAGAGATGAGGACCAAGTAGGGGGCTTCTCGAATAAATGGAGAAAATGGGCAGACTTTAAAAAGACCAACAAATACATAGCAATATGGGTAGATTAGGGGGACTTTCAGAGACTGAAGAGTTCAGTAAAAGTACACGAAATAGTAGGAGAGGAGGCACATCAAAGGGTAAAACGGAGTTCCACCCTGAAAAAAAATTTTTCACTATCCGCTTGCTCTTAATTACCTGCAAAACAATTGGATAATTATTTTTTTTTTATTCACTTACCTTGTTTTTAAAGAAAATATACTTACCTTACTTCCTCTTCCTCCCTCTGCGGCCACGGCCCGCCGTCACTTCTTGCTTGCGTTGACTCCTGGGAGCTGAACGTCATTGCTCCCAGGTGTCAATGCGCCTGCACCGACCCCAGAACCTGTGCAGGGATGACGCGCCTGCGCCGGAACTGATGAGTGGGGCCGGTGCAGGGCATTCTGGGACTGAAGAGGAAGCCCTGACTTCAGCTGCCCACACCTGAGATGGCAGCGCTGGACAAGAAATTTTCAAGGTAAGTATTTCTTCTAAAAGGTAAGTGCAACCTGGGACAGTTCAGAGGCTATCCATTATGGAATGTACTAGCCCTGACTGTCCCGGGGGTATTTTTATCTAAATTTTTTTTTTCAGGCCGGAACTCCGCTTTAAGATGCATACAGGGAACCTGTCTGCTGAGTATTTACTTTTTTTTATGTAGCCATTGCTGTAGTCCCAGCCCTCTTTTGTCAGTAATCTGGTAATATCAGAATGTATACTTGTAAGGTAGAAGGTTTAGCATATACCACCACCAAGCCTGATATTTAAACAAAATCAACAGATGATTCTCACAGTCAATAATGGTTCATTTGAAACCCCCCTTTGCAAGTTTGAACATGATTGCTTATGTAGGAAAAAAGGAATGTAACCCAGCACAGGCTTTATGAAGTACACTCCCAGAGAACATGTGAGGTGCTCTGTGTTTTTTTGCCTTAGAAATTTACAAGAACCTACTTTTGGTAAATAGAGTAGATTCCTGATTAAAATATGGCTGCAGTGCTTGCTAGAATGCTTTAGTAGTTCTTTAGAAAAATAATTGTGTTGTCCATGATGACAGTTAAAGTGGTTGTAAACCTCAGACATTAAATATGAACAAAGCATATCCTCCTACAGTGTTTACTTGCCTCAGTCCAGAGCACTAAGTGTCATTTCTGTCTGCTGCTTCGTTCATCTGCTATCAACATGAAACACTTGTGATACGTTTTCCTGAAAACAAGAGGTAAAATGGTGACAGGGAAGGATGTTCCAGCACACAGCCTGTGATTGACAGCCTCAGCTCTGTTCTTATGCACTGTGTGAATGAGGGTGTTTCCCTTCACTCCAGTCAGCTTCCGTCTCTCCTCCTTGAGCCCTGAAGAGTATAACTTCAGCTCTCGCCCCCTTTTTTCTGACATCTCACACAAATTCTGGACTTTGAATAGCTGCAGAGAAAAGAAGACTGCAGATAAAAAGGTATAAGCTATGTAGGAGAATTTGCTTAATCCCTGTGTATTACCAGTCACTGCACTGGATGTGTGGAAGAGTTTACAACCATTTTAAATCCTTCATTAAAAAAATACTTATTTACATGTCTAAAAAAAATGGCAGTTGGCTGTTACATGCAACAAAGATACTTTCCCTGCAAACAGTTTGTTCATGAGATGCAGGAAAACTCAATAGTATTGATGAGAGAGGGTAGGAAATACTTCCCATAGTATCCAGGGTTCTGTAATGTCTGAGATAACATCTGCTTGTTTCTTTAGACTGACATTATCGGTCATGTAGGCTTATTTAATAGGACAGGGTACGTTAACCCTTAGCAGTCAATTCTTTGTCTGGTTTAAATTTGTAATAGACTTCTGTACTATCCAAATCATGATTGTACTTTTGCACTGCCTTCAATAACCCTAGAGTCCTATCCTTCTACAAGAAAAAAAAAAGTTTTATTATTTCTTTAATAAACTGACAGCACCTTCTTTTATGCCAACCTTTCCAATTTGTCTTCCTGGGGAAAGCTTTTGTTTCCATTCCTTCTTCTCATTTGATGTGTATCATTCGTGGATACGTACAGTGATGGGTTGCTACATTTTATGAAGTGTTATTATAAATGTTTCAACATTATGAGGCCTAATAAATGTTCTAGTGAGCAGTTCAACACGCTGAGGTATTGAGCTTTTCGGCTGCCAAAACCCAACTTGGCTGATCCATCTTTTTTTTTTTCAAATTTCCTATCAACTTTTCACTCGAGAGGCCAACTAAATATTCTGCCACCAGACCTCAGCCTTGTGTGCCATATCTCCTGACATACAAGACGCCACTTTTTTGATTTTCCAGAAGTGTGAAATAGATTAGCAGGGTCGTATATTTACACCTTTCCTTTGTAACTGTAAGAACACACTCCACACTTGCAGCTGAGTGTCAACATTTTAGCCATGTAAGTGTTTATGGAGAGTTTACCGATATTAGAAAAACATGTCTGAGACAAAAAGGGCTGTATTTGTCAAGCACCACAGACTTCTCACTTCAGAGATGGGTAATGATTAGAAATGTTACCAATATTCCTGTGACTTTAAATTTAAGGCCCAATTTCACTTTCAGTTTAAATGACCTAAATATGTTCCAGGTGCATCAAAATAAAGCTGTGTACTTTTTTATTTTCTTTAAAAAAAATCAACCACAGCCTTTGGCTGCATTATGTATTGGATCTTATTTTACGCTTGATGCGCAAATAACTCAATTGCGCTAAAAAGTGGACTTTTGGATATTAATATACGCCAAGTGCAATTAATCCCCTTGTGCTAAAAAGCACATTTCTCAGCTCTTTTGTAAAAGGTAACGGAGCGTGCTCAGCAATACCCAGTAATACAGACACTCAGGCTATTATCACATTGGATGCTCGATAGAATATCCTGCCTAAAGCATTGAGCTCCGTTTATTAATGGGACAACACAGGGATAACAGGAAGTGATGGCTTTACAACATCAGCCAATGAGTTACAATCACCTGTGTACATTTAAATATACAATAGAAAGGGGGAGTACACGATTATGAACAAGCAGAACAGCATACATGGCTTCCCGCCATTGGTACAGTTAACAATAAAACCCACGTGTAGTGGAATTTGCGCCTTACTCTACACAAAGAAACCAGCGTGTAGAACCATGAACGCTGCTCTTATCAAAGTCATGCCACTACTACTAGCGTGAATCCCACTCAGCAAGGCTGAGAACATAGCCTAATAGAATTATACTACTGTTACCGTAGATGTGAGGCTATCTGCTGGGAAAGAGCCATGCTGATTCCACTATTGTGATCAGGCACAGTAGAAAGACATGAGCCTGTATCCCTTCATAAAGGCAGATAGATAACAAAATGATATTGACTTTGCAGAGCAAACATATCCCCCCCCCCCGAGTGAACAAAACTGCACATTATAAAGGGGTCCCCCCCGGTAGTCATATGCTTGATCCTTGAACTCCGCACCGCAATATGCATAGCGCATGGAGTGTTCGCCGACAGAGATGTCTATGTAGAGCCAACGCTTCTATACATCTAAAAGAAGGTTTTCACTGCCAGAAGTCTTTCCTTAATACCGGTTTGCCCGTACACGCTCTAATGAGTGTATTGCAAGCAAACCGACAACGGAAGCCAAAATGACAAGCTAAATAAAACACATCCTGAAAAATGTCCACACCAATCCTAATAAAATTTCCGCAACAACCACTGAAGGTATGCACCTACATATTTGGTGGGGATGGCCAGTTGCTCAAGCCTTTTGGTTGGAACATTTTAGAATACGCTCAAAGTGTTTATATTTCTATGGCCCTAGACCCCGCTGTAGCACTACTTAACAAAAGAACCCTGATTTGACCCATTGCCAAATCAAGTTGCTCCTGCAGATTATCACCGTGGCCAAGCAAACAATTGCAGAAACCTGGAAGTCTCCCTACCTCTGTATCCCTAAAGCTAAACATAGGATCACACACCTAGTAATCACTACAGTGTCGCTGTCTAAACCAAGCCACCCCGGGGGAGCCCCCCCATTTTTGGTTACTCCTTCCCCTCACCCCCTCTTTTTTCCTCTTCGCTCTCTCCTTTTCCTTATCCTCCTCCCTCTTCTTTTTTCTATCGCTGGCGCCCTTACTCTTCTCTTTCCTATCCTCTCATTAGCAGTATTGCAACTTCGACCGAATGACTCCCTACCGGTCTCGGGGCCCTTTATGCACCATTAGGTCACGGTGCCCCATGGTTTTCCTGGGGGTGATTAGCATCATCATTTGGAATAATCGCTAAATTTCTATATTATCAGGCTGTTTTTGTTTTTACACTTGTCACCACAGCCACCTTGAGCTTTAACCTCTTTGCATGGATGCCTCCCAGCCCTTTAAGAGGGTTTTTTTTTAGGTCATGTGGTCACTGATTGGCTGTCACAGTGGTCACGTGATCCCAGAAGCAATGATCGAGAGCTTTCGGTTAGGCGTTGGTAACTGTGGCGGGAGCGCACAGGGCGCGTGCTCTCGGCACAGCGGTATTGACCGCAATTTACGCAATTATGCTGCCTCTCATCACCAAGGCCCAGGAGCTGAGAAACCGCATATTTGTGTGTGGCCAGCGCCAAGTGGTTAATACCTGTTGAGTAGTTGATGTTCTATCCTTTATTGTATGTATGGTACTAGCTGACTTCTGACTATGTTTCTGGACCACACTGTGACAGTCCCCTGCTGGGAGACTCTTCCTTCTGTATACAATGTAATATTTTTTGTACTCTGTACATGTACTTTTTTCTTGTTAATTGCCAATAAAATATTTGAACAAGGAAAAAAACAACCCCAGCCTGAAAAATAAAGGCTGCCCCCTGACCACATGCTTTAAAGCCAGACACTTGCTATATGCTATACTCTTGCTATACTCTTGCTTTCGCCTAGCAGCAAATAATGAAAAAAAGACTGTATTCTAGCAAGATCAACAGGTAATCAAAAAGAGTGCTAAATCCTCCAGCTTGGTCCAAAAAAATGATAATAATAATTCACCTTATCACCGATCAGTTTTTTCGATCTGTGTCCCCACTAGAGAATCTCCATCACCTTGAGAGCATTATTACTAGAACAAGGAGTGTAGGGAGATCTCCCCAACCAGGCCACAGAGATTAATCAATCCTGACAGAGGTGCTAATGGTGCTTATGGACCCAGAAACAAACGATAACAATTACCACCTGTAATCTGCTATTGATAAAATGGTATCTTTTTTCACACACAAAACCAGGAAAAGATAGCAAAAATTGACTTTGTTGTAGTGCCCTAAGTTAAAAATTGTATATGAAAGTAATATTTTGTTATTTAGTACTGTATTGCTAAACTATTTTTAATAAAAAAAAAGCACCAGATGAATGTTCAACATGCTGAGTTTCAAATTTTTGTACCTTAAAAAAATGAAGTAGTAATGTTTGCATAGCAATATAATACAAAAACAAACGTGACAAGGAACTTAAAGGCAAAAATAATGTTATTTTAAGAGTAACTGTCATTGATACACATAGAAAGCAAGCAGACAGTTTGTTGAGGAAAATTCCTTACCAGATTTGTGGTATTTTCATAAAATCTAGGAATCTGCCTCTAAAAGAAACAATGGCAGGAAAGTTTTTACTGCTTTCTAGATGTATATGGTGTCTAAACAAAATGTGAGGATTTCTGCAGGGTGAGATAAGGTCTCAGAATTAAAAGGTTTCATTTACCTCCTATGGAATTTAAATATAGTGTAAGGCAGCCAATGTGATGACAGATTTGTTTTTAAACGCATGGTCTCTTAGAAAATAGGAATGTGTTTCCTTTTAATTATAGGTTTGTTATAATATAGGATTGTACCCAATAAAAAACCTACATATACCTTTTTAAAGTATATGAGCAAAATAAAAACAAAATTGAATATTACCCTCCAGTACATGGCATGCACATTTCCCCATGTTTTGTATCTTTAAAAATGCTGCCAGAAATCCAGTGAGCTCCTAACTTCCTGTTTATGCTGCCTCTGCTGCACTGAAATGCTGAGCAGTGTTGTCAGCCTTGCCTGAGTTCTCTACTGTTGAACTGCTGAGGAGGGGGAGAGATGTCACTGGAACAGGATGTGAGGGAAAATCTTTCCAATAGCATTAGAAGACAGGAATAAAAATCTAACACACTATCCGAAATGAAGGAAAAAAAATGCTGTTAAAGTGATTGTAAAGCCCCGTTTTTTTTTTTCTTTCAACCACTTGCCGACCGCTCACGTTGACCCTACTGCGGCAAAGTGGCTCGATATCGACAAAGTGACTCCTCCCCTTGTGGGCGGCGCACGCACGCGGCCGGAGGCTCGCTCTCGCTGTTTTCAGTCACAGCGGGAGTCGGGCCAGGGGAGGAGCGGCGGTGATCAAGTGAGGAGATCCGCCCGCTTGTGTAAACAAAGCGGGCGGATCTCCTAAGTGACAAACAGTGACAGATTGCAGGATTCAGCATAGCTGAACCTGCGACCTGTGCCTGTGTCACACAGTCCCCTCCCCCCACACACGTTAGTAAGCACCAGGCATACATTAACCCCTTGATCACCAATAAAAGTTAACCCCTTCCCTGCCAGTGTCATTTTTACAGTAACAGTGCATATTTATAGCACTGATTACTGTAGTAATGTCACTGGTACCCCCAAAAGTGTAAAAAATGTCAGTCAAGGGTCCGATCTGTCCGCCGCAATGTCGCAGTCCCGCAAAAAAATCGCAGATTGCCGCCAGATCGCCGCCATTACTAGTTAAAAAAAAAAAAAATAATAAAAAATGACATAAATTTCCCGTAGTTAGTAGCTGCGATAACTTTTGTGCAAACCAATCAAAATACGCTTATTGCGATTTTTTTTTTTTACCAAAGCTATGTAGCAGAAAACAAATTGGCCTAAAATGTTAAAAAATGCTGATTTTTACATTTTTTTGGAGGGGAATTTCATATAAAAAAATGTGAAAAATATTGTTATTTTTTCAAAATTGTCGCTCTTTTTTTGTATATAGCGCAAAAAGTAAAAATCGCACAGGTGATCAAATACCACCAAAAGAAAGCTCTATTTGTGGGGAAGAAAAGCTCATAAGTTTAATTTGGGTACAGCATCGCACAACCACGCAATTGTCCGTTAAAGTAATGCAGAATCGCAAAATATGGCCTGTCAGGAATGGGGTAAAATCTTCCGGTCTTAAAGCGGTTAGAAATACGCTCATTGAGAATTTTTTTGTCAAAGACATGTAGCTAAATACATTTTGGCCTAAATATATGACAAAAATTGAACATATTGGAAATTTTTAACTGTCAAATAGAAAAATATTGTTATTTTTTCAAAATTGTCGCATTTTTTTAGTAATATCGCAAAAAATGAAAAGCACAGAGGTGATCAAATACCACCAAAAGAAAGCTCTGTTTGTGGGAAATAAAGGATGTAAATTTCGTTTGGGTACAGTGTTGCATGACCGCGCAATTGTCAGTTCAAGTTGCACAGTGCCGAATCGCAAAAAGTGGCCTGGACATACAGCAGGAATATCCTCCGGTGGTAAAGTGGTTAAATAACAAAATTTTTATACTGTTATACTTACCTGTTCTATCCAGTTGGTTTTGCACAGGGCAGCCCAGATCCTCTTCTTCTCAGGGCCCTTTTCGCTGCTCTTAGCCCCTCCCTCCTGTCGAGTGCCCCCACAACAAGCAGCTTGCTATAGGGCACCTGAGCCGAGCTTCAGCTCCGTGTATCCATTCAGACACAGAGCTGGGGTTCGCCCCCCCTCCTCTCTCTCCTGAATGGCTAACTGACTTTGATTGACAGCCGCGGGCACCAGTGGCGCCACGGCAGTGTCTCAGCCAATCAGGAGGGTGAGTCCCAGATGGCCGAAAGACTCGTGGACATTGCTGGACAGAGATGGAACTCAGATAAGTATTAAAAGGGTGCTGGGGAGGTTGCTTTACACAGTAGGCTTTGTAGATTTTTTTTTTTACAATTTTTAGAATGCATTAAGATAAAAAAAAACTTCTGCCTTTACAACTCCTTTTAAGCTTTACATCCAGTTACTATCTTTTATGGATATGATCATGAATAGTTAGAGCCTTTATTTTCTTCACTTCCTGTATGGAAGGACAGCAAGTAAGAGAAAGTCTTATATGAAATCCAAAGCCAAGAACATACATTGTATACGAGGTGCTATCGAAAAGTTCCGAGACTAGCTCTGTTTACAAGAAAGTACTTTATTTATCTACGTTTACACACTATCACCTTTAAAATAGTCACAGCAAAAAAAAAACCACAGCAATACTTGAATGTGTCATGGAAGTCTTCTTTTTGAAGGATGTCAAACACCCTCTGCTATTCACGCTGGATCTCTGCAATACTGTCAAAACGGGGACCTTTGAGCTAGAGTTGGTTGAGCTGCAGACCTGCCTCGCCTTTTTTGGTCGCGGAGATGATAGGCTCTTCCACTGTGAAGACTTTTGTTTCATCTCAGGATTGTACCCGTACACCTAGGTTTAGTCACTGGCAATGATCCTTGACATGAAGGATGGGTTATCCATGTCATGTTAACGGCATTCTTGGCAGACTTTGACGTGGTGTTCCCTCTGCTTCTGGGTTGGCAGCCTGGGGACGAACTTAGCAGCAACACGGCGCATGCTCAAATCACACGTGAGGATTGCCTGGACTGTTCCATATGACACATCGACAATGGCAGGAATGTTGTGGATTATTCTGCGATGATTATCATGCAGTGGCAAATTTGTTTCGACATTTTAATTGAAGGTCTTCCTGATCTCAAAACACCTCGAACGACTGATTGCAGCATCACCAAAAACTTGCCGAATCATGTCAAATGTCTCTGCGGCAGATTTGCCCAGTTTCATGCGGAATTTCAAATTTGCTTTTCATTGTAACTTGCTGTCCATGATGAAATCGCAGACATGGAATAGCACCAGTTGCACAGCTTCTGATGTACACAGTGCAATGTTTTTTGGCACACTGACTTATGAAGGTTGGTGCTCCCTGTGAATGCATGCAGCCATGTGCTGCCATCTGTTAGCGTGTTACAAAACTAGTCTCGAAACTTTTTGATATGTCGTATATATTGTGGTTTACCAGTCCTTATATATGGTACCAGCATCAGTTTTCTTTCTACAGGTTAAAAACATTTTCAGAAAATACAGAAATACTTGCTGATCATTCCAGAAAAGTGGTGTCTTTGTCACTTTCTGTGGGCTGAACCAAAACTATAAACTACTAATCCTCCATATCTATGTAATAGAGAAGATATGTTTGAAACCCAGCCTAGGAAACATGCACAGTTCTTTCCATAGATACAGTGAATTGAGTTACCGTAGCCACCCAGGACAGGAAGTGTTTCACTGGCAGGATCACTATATAATAAAGGGGGAAAAAAGCCAGAAAAGAAAACCAATGACAAGTGGGCACAGCTTAAGTGCCTGCGACATGGGATTTTGGCCGCTGTTTTATTACAAACAAAAAAAAAAAGTTATGGGCTTATATCTTTAAGGCCTCAAGTGGCCTGTGAGGGGAACTTGAGGCAGGAAACAAGTTTTTTGAATCCCGGCCTGTCACGTGGACTTGAGGCGGGAAATGCGTTTTTTGAATCCCCTCACGTGTACTGGGGGACTATATAAGCCCCTGTTATGACAGGATTTTTTCACAATTGTCTCTGTACGGCTGGGTGAGCTTCCCTCCCTCCCACCCTGTCGTGGCACCATTTATGTGGTTTTGTCACCCTTGGATCAAGGGGGGACTCTGCTTAATGAATTTCAGTTTTTAACGCTCAAGTTCTATTACTGAGTGATTTTGAAGTTTTAATATTTATATATTTTAATAATATTATTTATGTTTTTAATAAATTTGAATTTGATGAATTTTAAACCAACAAAGGTGCCGCTGCCATTTTAAATACCAATTGGTTGTATGTCTTTTTATTTATTCTATATTTAAGTCTGTTAGTTGAGTTTAAATGTGCGACCTACAATCCCATGTAGCCATGACATCTAAAGACTAGTAAGCTGCAATATAAAATTTTTGTCTTTTGGTGTTGAAATACACCTAAACTGAAATGTAGACTAACAGTATAAGGATGTTTTGTCTGCATCTGTTTGTTAATACAGGAGGCAATCTGAGTTTCTCTCTCTCTCTCAAGTCTTAGCTATTAGAAATAGCTAGCAATTTATAATAGAAATAGCTATTAGCTATTTCCCGTGTATATAATCTTTAAAAGAGCATTTGTTTATTGTCTAAGTCAGGGGTCACCAAACTTTCTAAACAAGGGCAAGTTTAGAGTTTAGGGGGGCCTTGGGGGTAGAAAACAGCTCAGGTTTGGTGGTCAGTGGGAGTAAAAAAATACTACAGGGGCTGATTTACTAAAACTGGAGAGTGCAAAATCTGGTGCAGCTGTGCATGGTATTCAATCAGCTTCTAACTTCAACTTGTTCAATTAGGCTTTGACAAAACACTGTGGAAGCTGATGGTTTCTATGCAAAGCTGCACCAAATTTTGCACTCCCCAATTTTAGTAAATTAACCCCATGGCACCTGTGGTCAGCAGGAGGAGGAATAGTGCCCTATTGCTGGTGTCAGTGGTAGGAATAGTGCCCCCCATTGTTGGTGTCAGTGGGAGGAATAGTGCCCCCCATTGTTGGTGTCAGTGGGAGGAATAATGCCCCCCCATTGTTGGTGTCAGTGAGAGGAAGGTATCGCATTAGTGGCGTCAGTGGGAGGAATAGTGCCCCATTGTTGGTGTCAGTGGGAGAAATAGTGCCCCCCATTGTTGGTGTCAGTGGGAGAAATAGTGCCCCCCATTGTTGGTGTCAGTGGGAGGAATAGTGTTTAGTATCAGTGGAAGCATAATTGACTCATTCTTGGTGTCAGTGGGATGGATAGTACCCCCAGGGTCGAATAAAGGCATGCAATGGGCCTCATCCAGCCCACAGCAAGCAGTTTGGGACCACTGGTCTAAATGATTACAGCATAAGCACTACTATATTAATGTCACTTCCAAAGCAACTTTTAGTTTAAAGTGTAGTTTAACCCTAACAATAAATTGTTTGCTCTCTTTTGGTCTGCTAAACATATGAGCAAGTTGTGTTATATCTGTGGATAAGTGCATAAATTACCTTTTGATTTTGCCAGAACGTTTGTTAGTTGATAACTACCTGAGCTCTCTGGCTATGAACAGGAAGGTCATGTAGATGAGAATGGGGAGGACGTAAGGAAAGGTTTGTGTTCTTTGTAATCCATCAAAAATGGAGCAGGCAGAGCTGACACTACATGATACATGATTAGGAATTCGGAGGTGTGTTGTCATGTCATAGAGGATGGTAGGTTCTTAAAGGCTAAGTCCATGCAAAAAAACCTAACTAACCCTAAACCTGCTCTTTGCCACATACTAAACCTAATCTATCAAACCTTATAAAGCAAAAATCCCTGTACTTACCTTTTCTGCACCCGATCTGGTCTGGCCTCCAGTGACGAAAGCTGTGTGCAGGGGAGGACTGACAATGGCTGTGAAATTAATGGGAAGTGACGTCACCCATAGAGTTACTATGGGGCTTCTCCTGCACCCGCCTTCATGCTGAAGCCGTTGCTGACAGCTAATGCTGGGACCGGACCAGATCGCCTGCAGAATAGGTAAGTACAGTGATTTTTGCTTTACAGGGTTAGATAAATTAGGTTTAGAATGTGGCACAGAGCAGGTTTAGTGTTAGCTAGGTTTTGCCTGGACTTATCCTATAATTCTAGTACATCAACCATACCTCCCAACGTTTTCAAATGGGAACGAGGGACACCTATTAAAAAGTATATAGGCATAGGACACACCCCCCTGCCACACACCCTTAAAAGAGAATTATACAAAAAAAATTATTAGTTAAACCCACAAGTGGTTTTTTTTTACCACCGCTATTCCTTTATATTGGCTTTAACCACTTGCCCACCGCCTACCGCAGATATACTGCAGCAGGCTGGCTCGGCTGCGCCAACCGACAGATGAGTACGTCGGTTCGTGGGAGCGCTCCTGGGGGCCCCCATTAGGAAGCGGGGAAGCCAATCCATGGGACCGGTGGGCACCCACGACCGCTCCCTGCCAAGAGAGATCAACGGTCTGCTGTTATAAACACAGCAGACTGTTGTTCTCTTTGAAATGAACACAGAGCGCCTGTGATCCTCCTATTTGGATCACAGGTCTCTGTGTTGATTCCATAAGTCCCACCCCCATACATTTAGAAAACACTCCCCTAGGCTCACACTTAACCCTTTGATCAACCCTGGGTTAATCAATTCCCTGCTAGTGTCATTAGTACAGTAACAGTGCATATTTTTAGCACTGATTACTGTAGTAATGTCACTGGTCCCCACAAAAGTGTAAAAAATGTCAGTCAGGGGTCTGATCTGTCTGCCGCAATGTTGCAGCCCCGCTAAAAATTGCAGATCGCCGCCATTACTAGTAAAGAAACTAAAATAAAAATGACATAAATCTTTCCCCTAATTTGTAGACAGAATAACTTTTGCGCAAACCAATCAAAATACACTTATTGGGATTTTTTTTTCCAAAAATATGTGGCAGAATACAAATTGGCCTAAAATGATGAAAAAATTAGATTTGTACATTTTTTATATTGTCATTGTTATATAGCAGAAAGTGAAAAATATTGCTTTTTTTTTTCAACATTGTTGCTCTTTTTTGTTTGTAGCTCAAGAAAAAAAAAATTGCACAGGTGATCAAATCCCACCAAAATAAAGCTCAATTTGTGGGGAAAAAAGGATAATCAATTTTATTTGGGTACCGCGTCGCATGACTGCGCAGTTATCTGTTAAAGTAACGCAGTGTCGAATCGCAAAAAATGGCCTGGTCATTAAGGGGGCAAATCCTTCTGGTCCAGAACTGGTTAAAATGTTCAAATGCAGCAATTTAGAAGTTGGATGAAAGTTTGGCCCTGGTAAACACTTTTTGAAAACAAAAAAGTGCATTTTTATATACCATATAGATCAGACCAAAATGAGGGACAAATGAGGAGGACAGAGGGACTTTGTTCCAAATCAGGGACAGTTCCTCCCCCCCCCTCCAGTTTTAGTAAATCAACTCCTTTATTATAATTTTTTGGCATGGCTTTAAATATTATGTCTCTGAACTCGAGTGTGCTCTCCAATCCATGAACCGCTCACTCTATTTAGCTCAAATTAAACTCATTCAGAATCAACTAATTAGTAGTTCTTGACCACATTTGCACAGTCACACACCTCTGCCATGAGCTCCGAGAAGTACTATCTTTAGACAGTATATAAAAATAATATCAAATTCTACACAGTATAAAACACCCTCTAGTCCAATACTTAACACCTTGTTATTCTTAATAAATCAGCAGTACAAACTCAGATGGAAATGACACCTAATTCATTTTGTTCCAAAAGAATCAAAGTGTGCAGTTTTGTATTCTGTCCATGGTGTATGGATATTTTGTAATATATAGCCAAGAAGTCAAAATGTGACTATGAATGAATAAGTGTGTTTGGACCTTACAACAAACCTTCTGGACTATTATGTTACATAGGAGGCTTGTTATCTCTCTATGAAACATATTACAATGTGCTCTTGAAATGTTGTTTTGGGGGTTAGAAAATGTCATCTATCAAATTTCAATCATAATTTTTCAACTGGTCAACAGCCTGTCAGAAAGCAGTCACTCCATGAACTTTCACTTTTAATACATGACATAAAATTATTCTGCTGGCTGTAGAAGTATACCTCCGCTTGCTTTCCAGAATAAATGCCTGATGCTGTCCAAGGAAACTTTGTCTTACATGGCATGCATCCAGCCATAATCTTGGATGGGGAGATATGAATCCTGTTACTGTAACTGAAAACCTGACATACTGTTAAATAAGGTTCGCCTCTAGAAGTGGAAAGAAGCTAATTTGAAAGAAACATTTCTAGTTTGTCATTGTCTTTAATGCCCTACTTTATAAAAGTAAAGGTTTGAAAATTGGTGTTAAAGCGGAGTTCCGGGCACAAAATCGACCTTTTTTTTTTGTGCCCATCCGCTTGGTCTCCTTCACCTGAAAAGGAATTGGATAGTTAGGTATATATTTTTTTTTACTCACCTTGTAATTGTAGATAGAAAATACTCACCTGTTCTTCACTTCCTCCCTCTGTGCCGCGGCTCCGACGTCACTTCCTGGCTTGCAATTAATCCTGGGAGCTGAACGTCATCGCTCCCAGGAATCAATGCGACGGCACCGGCCCCGCTCGTCACTTCCGGGGCGACGCCGCATTCCCTGCTAAACAGCTTCTGGGCATGCCCAGAAGCTGTGGAGGAATGCGGCGCCGCACCGGAAGTGACGAGCGGGGCCGGTGCAGGCGCATTCTGGGAGAAGAAGACACGGAAGAGGACGCAGAAGAGGATCGCGCCGGCTTCAGCTGCCCACAACAGAGATGGCAACGCTGGAGAAGAAATTTTATAAGTGAGTATTTCTTCTTGCAGGTAAGTGTGAATCGGGACAGATCAGAGGCTAGCCATTGTGGAATGTACTAGCCCTGACTGTCCCGGGGGTATGTTTATTGAAAAAAAGTTTTCGTGCCCGGAACTCCGCTTTAAAGTTGAACTAAACCCATTGATTTGAAGGTTTCCTAAAACAATTCCATTCAAGGCATGCCATCAATGATAACTGTCGCAGTTGCTTGTGTTCTCAACTGCACTGTCAAGCCATCAAATGGCTTTTGTAAAAAAAAAAGAACATTTATGCAGCACCGTGGCAAGTGCAGATCAGTGTTAAGATGGCAGCTTCATTGGCTGTAAAAGGGTTTAGTTCTGCTTTAACATCAAATATTTTTTTCTAATGTTAAAGTGGTTGTAAAGGCTAAAGGTTTTGCATTCTATGCATGAATGTAAAAACCTTCTGTGTGCTGAGTCCCCCACAGCCCTCCCTAATATTCACCTGAGCTCCCTCCCGATCCAGCGATGTGCATAAGAGCCTTGGCTGTCCCAGGTCTCTCTCTCCTCATTTGCTCTCACTGCTGACAATCACAGCCTCACAGCCAGTGAGCCAATAAGGAGAGAGCAGAGGCGGGGCTGAGCCACGGCTCTATGTGTCTTATGGATGCATAGAGCGTGGCTTGGGAGCAAGCACGTACCAGTGCCCCCATAGTAAGCGGCTTGTTATTGGGGGAACTGGTCAAGGAGAGGAGCGAGGCTGCTCTGTGCAAAACAATTGCATAGAGTAGGTAAGCTGAACCTTTAATATCACTATAGATGTGCTTTCTGTGTGTAAGTGGAAGTTTTTTTGTACACTTACAGTAGAATTTACATAGTCACATAGTTAGTCAGGTTGAAAAAGGACACAAGTCCATCTGGCTCAACCAATAAAAAAACAAAAAACGTAAAGAAAATACAACCATAGAATCCCATATACACAATCTTATACCTGTTGATCCAGAGGAAGGTGAAAAACCCCAGCAAAGCATAATCCAATTTGCTACAGCAGGGGGGAAAAAAATCCTTCCTGATCCCCCGAGAGGCAATCGGACATTCCCTGGATCAACTTTACCTATAAATATTAGTACCCATTTATATTATGTACAGCCAGGAAAGAATCCAGACTTTTTTTAAAGCAATCTAGTGAGCTGGCCAGAACCACTTCTGGAGGGAGTCTATTTTACATTTTCACAGCTCTTACTGTGAAGAATCCTTTCCATATTTGTAGACAAAATCTCTTTTCCTCTAGACGTAAAGAATGCCCCCTTGTCCTCTGCGTTGACCTTAAAGTGAAAAACCTAACGCCAAGTTCACTATATGGACCCCTTATGTATTTATCAAGAGAGAATAAATTAAATTCATCTGATCTTTCCTCATAGCTGGGCTCCTCCATGCCTCTTATCCGTTTGGTTGCCCTTCTCTGCACTTTCTTCAGTTCCCCGATATCCCTGAGATATACTTACTGCCCCCTGGTGGATGGTAATAAAAGGAGGTTAGTAGGGGTTCAGGAGGGGATACTGCTGCCTCCTGATGCCTTGTTTTTTACTTTTTGTTATTGCCAAACAGCTGCCATCGCTGATCAGATGCTGGCTTTCCAGCATGCCCGTTTGATAGAAGCCAATCTTGAGACCAGCTTCTGTAGAACAGATAGCTGTACACATGAGCCGAGAGTTGGGAGTTTCCTGCCGAGCTGACCGTTTTCCGCTGATTTTCGACCAGTGTGTACCCAGCTTTACACTTGAAGCCATTTATTACCTCTCAGACACATTATCACATCATAGTACTCCTAATAATGCATTTACCATACTCTTTTTTTTTTTTTCTGAAAGTCCAGCAGCATTTTTGTTCAAGCATCACCCAGGGTCAGGATCTTTTTTTCTAAAATCCTTCTCCTACATATCTCAGACTTTTATATAGGCCTTTGGTTTGGGCTACATGTATACATGGCTGACACAGATCAGACCCATGATGCAGCCTCTCACCCTGTAATTTGCTACAAAGTTACAATGTTGCAGTTTGATCACTGGGGAAGAGGAGACTAGGGTAATGCTTTCTCCTATCTGTGGAAGACTGATGGCATCATCTCCACCTAAATACAGCAGCTAGCCTGGTGCTCAAAGACTGCTATTTATTATGAAACGTACAAAGTTTTGAAAAAATGTAAAATTAACTTATAGGCTCCCTTTATATATCCGCTACAGGCTTCACTAAAGTAATGTAAACCGTAATGTTCATTTGCAAGGTTCACAAAAAGGCTAAAGGGTGGAGCTTATTCAAGGCTTCTTGAGGCCCTTAAAGTGATTGTATAGTCTCATGTTTTTTTTTTTATTACAAACATGTTATACTTACCTCCTCCGTGCAGTGGTTTTGCACAGTGCAGCCAAGCTCCTTCTCTTCTGGGGTCCCTCTTCACTGTTCCTGGCCCCTCCTTTTTGTTGAGTGCCCCCACAGCAAGCAGCTTGCTATGGGGGCACCCAAGCCAAGCTGCAGCTCCGTGTGCCCATTCAGCCCATGAAGGACATTATAAGTAGGCAAAAAATCACAGTAAAATATGATTGCATGAAAATAGATTACAGGGCGATTTAAGCATTTGGTACCCCAACATTTCATATTCCTGTACTTGTACAAAAAATATCCTGTAGTCTTTGAATTGCTTCCTTTGTGTGAAATCTTTTGCGTTCCTGCCAGTCCCTCTGCTTTCCTATTAAAAACTGACCACACTAAGAAGGAGAACGCATCTTGATCAGTTCTCTAGCAATGCTATGGCTATAGCTATCCTCCAATGATAAAGGAAAAGAAATGGCCGCACTCCACAATGCATCAAAATTCTTATTTAACCTCCTTAGCGGTAATCCCGAGCGTGACTCGGGGTTGGTTTTTCATATCAGGAGCGGTAACCCCGAGTCACGCTCGGGGTGGATTGCAGAGAGCGCAGCGGTGTCTCTTACCTTATCCTGGCGATCCAGCGATGATCTCTCATTGCTGTGACCGCCAGCCGAGAGTCCTGCCGCTCCTCCGTCCCTCCGTCGCTCTGATCACTTCCTAGTTCCGTTCCCTGCAGCAGCAATGCTGCATGGGAGCGGAACTAGGGAGGGAAATTAAAAAACAAAAAAACAAAAACGTTGCACAAAACACAAAACACATTTTATATTATATATATATATATATATATATATATATATATATATATATATATATATATATATATATATATATATATATATATATGCATATATATATATATATATATATATATATATATATATATATATATATATATATATATATATATATATGCATATATATATATATATATATATATATATGCATATATATATATATATATATATATATATATATGCATGCATATATATATATATATATATATATATATACACCCGTATATATATATATATATATATGCATATATATATATATATATATGTATGCATATATATATATATGCACACACACATATATCTATATATAATATATAATGCATGAATTATAATCTAATCAATAATATAATTTTATTATATATATTATATATTAAATAATAAAATAATATTATTGATTTGATTATAATTCATGCGTTTGTGTTTCAAATTTATCACTAGACTCTTGTTTTGGTCAGGTTTAAGTCAGTAATTACTAAGAATTGTAGGCCTATAATACATAACGCCAAATTTCCATGAAAACAATTGTACCGCTTTTGGTATGTAATTCCTGACATAATCATACCGCCAGGGAGGTTAATGGGCGAACATCCCAAGTGTGACAAACAGTGTACAGGTAGACGCGTTTCACACACTAACAGGTGTTCTTATTCATTACTATGATGGTAATGAATAAGCGCACCTGTTAGTGTGTGAAACGCGTCTACCTGTACACTGTTTGTCACACTTGATGCATCGTGGAGTGCGGCCATTTCTTTTCCTTTATCATTGTATGCGGAGGCGAGCCGAGGCGGACACCCGTAACATCATTAGGCTTCTTTCTTCTCACCTGGAGCAGCGAGACTCTCTTTGTTTGGCTATCCTCCAATGATCAGACTTGTCCTGAAACGCCCCCCTTGCACAGCCATTCACTGGGAAGTTCAGTGTGCTTCTGTTTCTCCTCCCCCAGCTTCTATGCAGCTGATAACAGAGGGAATGTAATCACTCCTATAGGGGAAAAAGGTATTTATAATGTTTTTTTATATGTATACACAAATGTTTTGCCTTTCATTTCTATTTGAAACTGAATGGGTTGTTTTACAAGGTTACTCTTTACGATCACTTTAAGTAGTGGATGTGTATGGATTATTTTTAGTGTATAAGGATATCATTTAGTGTCACATTAGGTCACACACATTCTTTATAACCCATTTTCAACCAGGGTGCCCAGGCACACTGGGGTGTCTTCAGTTTTCTTCAGGAGTGCCTTGGCAAAATGCCTAAAATTGCCGAAAATTGTATACAAGTCAGCAGGTGGATCAAGCCGGTCTTTATGTTGCACAAAGCCACTGGTTTTATTTGTGCACCTTTACAATGACATCATCATTTGCTAAGGAGGACATTGGGTGCCTGCCTGCCTAGCATTCTTGCTTGCCTCTCCCCTACCTCTCTCTGTTAGCACTGGGGTCACATTAGCTTAGGAGAGAAACCTAGGGAGAAGAGAAACATTGGAATTCTAGTCAGTAACTCTGTGCAAAGGTGTGTTTGCTTTGGAAGAATAAATAACATCTAATGCTGAGGCCCCCTGTTCACACCTAAGTATTTTTAACGCTCATCTCTGAAGTTCCAAACCACCCAACAAGCAAATGCCCTTTCATTTCAATGGCCCCTGTTCACATATGAGTGTTTTGTCACCTGAAGCTCAAAAAAGTACATGAGCTTCTTTTTTGGTAGATTACAAGCTGTTTTGGTCAGATGTCAATGCCTGCTTCCAAAGGCCTGCACAAAACGCTCGATAAACACTTGAAAAATGCCTAAAAAGGCGCAAAACACCTGAAAACGATATGCTCAGGTGTGAATGGAGACTGGGCGTCCGTTGTGTGTGGATCTTGTTGTAGTATGTAACATTTTTAGTTTAGTCTTTTACATATTAGAATGGAATGCCTCGATATTGTGCCTTGACTGACTAAAGGTTGAGGAACACTGCTCTAGGTGGCAAATAAGTTCAGGTTCAACCTTCATCTTCGCTCTGTCTCAAAGCACCAGTGAACAGCTAATAAAGAGCTAAAATGCTAATAGCCTAGCTGAATTGTAATATCTACAGTTGCAAAGACCTAACTTGCCTGGACCTAATAACAAAAACATGTGAGGCAAATTATCAGGTTTAAATGGCATCTGGAAAATGGTTGACATGCTGTCACCAAATTCACTGAGTACATATTTTCTTGGATGCTGGTGTACAAACTGTGTAGTTAACTAGTCAGCGACATTGAGGCGCTTATTAATTGCAGAAATATGTGAGCGAAGAGATATACTCGACAGAAGGAGTGCCAGGACACACATTAATGGAGTCTTATAAATGTGTCACCAAATAGTACTTTATGTTGTTACCTTAGTACAAAAGAACAGTGATTGTGCTTGACATAGGTCACTCATTCCGTGATTTCGACTTTTTTTTTTTTTTTCCATAGAAATAGGAGTAAAGAGCACTTATAGCTAAGAATTATTTATGCGTTTCTAAATATTAAGAGCTGTTTGCTTTTGCCAGTATGTGTGCATTTGCCTTTTTTTTTTAAAGGAGAGAGGAAAGTGTTTTTTTTCTAGAATATTTTAATGAGATTTTATTTAATGTTGATATAAGCAAGTCATTTATGTAGTGATTTAAATATCAGGAAGGCATTAATGATATTCTCCTTGTGATATGAAAAATGTATTTTTGCATGGAGTTTCTGGTGAAACACAAAAACCTTCTACAGTAAACCCTATATCTTAAAAGGAAATGCCATTCGTGTACTGTTTGTAATAATATGCCATATGCACTCCAAAGTAAAGCATGCAGAATACCCCTATGAGTCAATGTTATCTGATCAGGTATTCATATGCATTTGTTAAAGTCCATCATCGGGAAATTTTTAAAATAAAATGGACCCCCAGGCAGTGTAAAAATGAAAAAAAAAAAAAAAAACAGCTCAGGCTGCAATACTCACCTTCAGTAAAAAATTGTCCTCAGCAGTTTATTTATTTTTTTTACCTAGAAGATGTCGTCAGTCTTATGGGTCAAATAACTCCTAGGGTCATTCAACCCAAAAGACTAAGGACATGCTATGAATACAGAATGTCATGGCCACACCCCTTAAAGGCTAAAAAGCAATAAAAAAATCAAATAAAAATAATATATACAATTGCTACACAAGCCAAGTTGTATTTTAGTGTACCGAATGATCAGCGGGTGCCGGCAGACATGGAGTCTGTGAGACCCGTTGATCAGCTTCCACTGTGTTAAATTACAGAGCAAGCCGCCGGCAGTGCACACTCGCACACGATACCTGAAAGTGCAGGATCACGTATATATACGTGATCCTGTGGAGCGCAGCCGCCCTGTAGCAGTAATTCTGCTATGGGACGTTTGGCAAGTGGTTAGAGTGATTATAAAGGCTGGGTTTTTTTAATTAAAATATCAAACGCGTATACTTATATACTTAGAGCTGCCCCAACCCTTCTCTTCTGGGGTCCAGGCTTCTCCTCTTCTCTTTGTACCCCAATTGCAAGCCACTTCCTATAGGGGAACACATGCGGGCTCACTCCTAAACCAGGCTGCGTGTGTCCATTGACACATTGCGGCCCTGACCACCCCTCCCCACACACACACGCACACTTTTTCCTCACTGGTTTTGATTGACAACAGCAGGAGCCAATGGCCGATACCCTGTTAGGAGAGGGGAAAAAAGAAGACCTGAAACCGGGGCATAAGGTAAAAACATCACATGGGTACTAGAACAACTTTAAGTGTGGTTTCACCATGGTGCCCTTCATTCATAGTCTATTGAAGGAATGAGCAGCACTGACATGATCTCTGCATTAGCAGAGGACTGCTCCCAGCCACAGAAGTGGTTGAGAGGAAAAAGACTCAGCTCATCACAGGAATGGCTTGAATACATCTAGAAAAGGTGATTATGAAAGAATAAAGCATATCATACAGCATGAGCGGCTTCTGGGAATGGGGACAGGAAGTCATTGGGTCTTGTTGGCAGATTAGGCTTTCAGAGCCTTTTTAGATTTATTAGGGACACCCTAAAGAATAAGTCTTCTCACAATACATGTCTTGGTTTTACATGGCTGCTGAGGACTTCAGTGAATCCAAACCCCACTAGGCATACTTGATTGCGAAATGTCATGAGCCCACTTACCACCATGCTTGGCCTAAATCTCAAGGAGGTATCCTAAGGTCATAAGGAAGGATGGTGAATGTTCTTCTGCAAGAAGATAGAGGGTAGTCCATCTGAACTTGGTCAGATAATCCAATGTCATTGTAATTCATAGTCTGATTGGGCCATACTGCACATCTACAGAATGGAGTGTAAACAACGTTACATGTCATTTTATGGCAAACCCACAAGTATACTGAATATCATTTTAAAATCCCAAACTTATCGGATTCATTAGAATCTAACTCAAATTACCCAGTATTAAGGGTGGCATTATCCTAGAGGCTCACATACTTTTTTGATCAAAAACCTGTTGATATAGTGATATAAAATACTGTGTGTATCTGTTTGTTGATCAAAACTTTTATTATTCTGACATATATTAATAACTTATTATTATATATAAATGTATACACAAATCTTGTGTTTAGTAAAGTATTATTTTCCTATCTCAGTGAAGCTGCATTCACTTCAATCATCCAATCACGAGCAAAGGTTAATCCTATCTTCAAGAGTGGAGCAATGACTAAGACAGTGGGGGTGATTTACTAAAGGCAAATAGGTTGTTCATTTGGAAGGGAATTTTCCCTTTGCTTAGTGAAAGAGATGAAGCTCTGCTGATGTCCATCATCCAGTCACATGCAAGGAAAAATACTTTTTTATTTTATTTTCCTTGCACGTGATTTGTTATTCTTTGTAAAGTTAATTTGGAGCAAATTCACTAAACTTTCTCTAAAGAGAAAATGCCATGAAAATTACCTTAATCCCATAAAAAACCTTTCCACTGCATTTGTGAAGAATGCTTCAGGGCGCCCAAGAAAGTCTGTCAAGCGCCAGGACCATCTTCTACAGTAGATTCAGCTGCGGGATCAGGATACCACCTGTGCAGAGCTTGCTCAGGAATGGCAGCAGGCAGATGTGAGTGCATCTGCTTGCACAGTGAGGCGAAAACTTTTGGAGGGTGGCCTGGTGTTAAGAAGGGCAGAAAAGAAGCCACTTCTCTCTAGGAAAAACTCATCAGGGACAGACTGATAGTCTGCAAAAGGTACAGGGATTGGACTGCTGAGGACTGGGGTAAAGTCATTTTCTCTGATGAATCCCCTTTCGATTGTTTGGGGCATCTGGAAAAAAAACAGTAAAGCATCCTGGGACCATTCATGTGTGGGGTTGCTTCTCAGCCAAGGAAGTGGGCTCACTCATAATTTTGCCTAATAACCCAGTTATAAAAAATGGTCCAAACCCAACCTCTGAGAGCAACTTCTCCCAGCCATCCAAGAACAGTTTGGTGACAAATGATTGCCTTTTCCAGCATGATGGAGAACCTTGCCATAAGGCAAAAGTGAAAACCAAGTGGCTTGGGGAATAAACCATCAACATTTTTGGTCCATGGCCAGAAAACTCCCCAGACCCTAATCCCATCGAGAACTTGTGGTCAATCCTTACGAGGCGGGTGAACAAAAAGAAACTCGCAAATTCTGACAAACTCCAAGCATTGATTATGCAAGAATGGGCTGCCATCAGTCAGACTGTGGCCCAGAAGTTGAATGAAAGCAAGCCAGGGCAAATTGCAGAGGTCTTGAAAAAGAAGGGTCAACACTGCAAATATTGACTCTTTGCATAAACTTAATGGAATACTTGATAAAAAGCCTTTGGCACTTGCTTGTAACTATACCATAGTAACATCTGACAACACGATCTAAAAACACTGAAGCAGCAGACTTTGTGAAAAATATTTGTGTCATTTTCAAAACTTTCGGCCACAGCTGACCTATTGCTAAAGACCTTTTCTTTTCAATCTGCAGAGCTGTCATTTTCTGTAATATTATGTATTATACATGTACAGAACTTCCCCAGAAATGTAATTTCCTGCTTGTTTGATTGGCTCACTGACGTTCCCAGAAGTCTGCACTAAGATACAAGTCAGTTTTTCTGGCATCCTCTGCAACAAAAATATCATTTTTAATGAGATACTCCCAAAGGGTTAATTACTTCTGAATGACTTTCCTCATTAGAACACGTGTGCATCATCTAGATAGTTATGAAAAAGTCACTCCTATTCAGATTCACTCTCCAAACAACTTTTTCTTCAGAGCAGCAACAGGTAGAACACTGCAGCAAATGCTGCAATGCACATTGATCACCCAGATAGGGGTGTTTTCTTCTCAAAAAAAGTGGAGAATTCCCTGGTTCTATTTTATCATATGAATACATAATTAAGGCATAATAAGGGAAAGAAAATCATATAGTGGCAGACAGCAGTGGACCAGACAGTGATTTTGTGGATTACCAGGAGGGCAGTCAAGTGGCAGAAAACCACTGCTTCTTTTTATATAGCTTTATAAAACCCAGTTCCATAGGAAGTATTCCCCCACTGTTTGTACTGTTGATTACAGCTTGATCAGGTAAAATGAAATGCCAGATTTGACAGACTACTCTAATAATTACTGCTATAGTGTCCTGGCAACAGATAGAAAGTACAATTCTTCAGTGATTTGTCCCCCTTGGGAAAGATATGCAAGAAAATATGCTAAGTGTAGCAATTATATGAAGCGTGGTCTGCTAGCCAAGGTTTATTGCTTGGCTCCGTTATAAAACATTTTTTATTACCTGGTTATGGTTCATAGATCTGTGGCGCTTGTTTATAACAATTCTCCCCTATTAATGAAACCAAATCTGCCTTTTTTTTTCTTCACTGAGTGCATTCATAAGTGTTTGTGGGATCATAACACTGTACAAAGCTTATGTAACAGTTCTGTAATAAGGCCGTCTGTCATGTCAGCACTAACTTTATCAGAAACCACAGAGACATAACGTGTCCATAATAGCTTGTAAGGGGAAAGGAAAAGGATTTACTTGGTGGAAATTATTTTGTGAGAGTGGATGTATGGGCTGTTTTTCATAAAAAAGGGGGGAAATAAATAGTGTTTATATCTACCCTAAAACATAGTCGTATGAGTTATCGTGTGAAAGGTGATCCATCCTTACTCACTTCCTTCATGCGTCTGATCCTTAACTTTACTGACATATATGCTGATGGATAAAGGTGTTAATTTGTTTCATCAGTCACAAGTCACCTGAAGGCCTCTGGCTTGGTTGTCTCTGGTTTTTATCTACATGGATTTTATGCTCAAGAAGCCGACTGAGATGAAACATTTCCCATGAAGCTAAATCGTCTTGGGGAAAATACACTTGTTTTTATAATATATTTAATATGTATATCTGGAGAAAAAAAAGAATATCTCTGAAATATATTCACATTTTTCCATGTTCGAAAAAAAAAAAAAAATACAGAAACGTGCCTGCTGGTCTTCCAAAAATCCAGTAAGCTCCTAACTTCTTGTTCAACCTGGTAACAGAGTGCTTATAAAAGGGTCTGCCTGCTGGCTGGGATTTAGAGTATGCAGTGTGTATGCTTGGCTAATTAAATCTTGTTGGAATCTTGTTGGAAAGTGTGAGGTCATTAGTGTTTTGCCCGTCACTTTTGTGAAAAAGTTTTTAGGCTGCACTGAAATTCCAACTGGTGCTTTCAGCTCTGCCCAGATCTCTTCTAATGTACTGTGGAACATCTCCCTATTCCCTAATTTCCATAGCTCAAGGGGGAGGCAATTTGTAGTCCTGCAGGGTAGAATTGACAACATTGTTTGGAATTTCAGCCGAGGCAGCATTGTGAGCCCAATACAGGAATTCCTGACAGATCAACAGGTACTTACTTGTAACAAAGATAAACCATAGTGAAATATTGATGTATCACAGAAGTACTAAATATATATATATATATATATATATATATATATATATATATATATATATATATATATACTAACCCAATTCCAAAAAAGTTGGGACACTGTACAAATTGTGAGTAAAAAAGGAATGCACTAATTTAAAAAACTCATAAACTTATATTTTTTTCACAATATAATATAGATAACATATCAAATGTTGAAAGTGAGACATTTTGAAATGTCATGCCAATTGTTGTCTCATTTTGTATTTCATGAGAGCTACACATTCCAAAAAAGTTGGGACAGGTAGCAATAAGAGGCCGGAAAGTTAAATGTACATAAAAGGAACAGCTGGAGGACCAAATTGCAACTTATTCGGTCAATTGGCAATATGATTGGGTATAAAAAAAGCCTCTCAGAGTGGCAGTGTCTCTCAGAAGTCAAGATGGGCAGAGGATCACCAATTCCCCCAATGCTGCAGCGAAAAATAGTGTAGCAATATCAGGAATGGGTTTCTCAGAGAAAAATTGCAAAGAGTTTGAAGTTATCATCATCTACAGTGCATAATATCATCCAGAGATTCAGAGAATCTGGAACAATCTCTGTGCGTAAGGGTCAAGGCCGAAAAACCATATTGGATGCCCGTGATCTTTGGGCCCTTAGACGGCACTACATCACATACAGGAATGTTACTGTAATGGAAATCACAACATGGGCTCAGGAATACTTCCAGAAAACATTGTCGGTGAACACCATCCACTGTGCCATTTGTCATTGCCAGCTAAAACTCTATAGGCCAAAAAAGAAGCCAAATCTAAACATGATCCAGAAGCGCAGGCGTTTTCTCTGGGCCAAGGCTCATTTAAAATGGACTGTGGCAAAGTGGAAAACTGTTCTGTGGTCAGACGAATCAAAATTTGAAGTTCTTTTTGGAAAACTGGGATGCCAATATCATCCAGACTAAAGAGGACAAGGACAACCCAAGTTGTTTTCAGCGCTCAGTTCAGAAGCCTGCATCCCTGATGGTATGGAGCTGCATGAGTGCGTGTGGCATGAGCACCTTACACATCTGGAAAGGCACCATCAATGCTGAAAGATATATCCAAGTTCTAGAACAACATATGATCCCATCCAGATGTCCTCTCTTGCAGGGAAGACCTTGCATTTTCCAACATGACAATGCCAGACCACATACTGCATCAATGACAACATCATGGCTGCATAGAAGAAGGATCCGGGTACTGAAATGGCCAGCCTGCAGTCCAGATCTTTCACCCATAGAAAAATTTGGCGCATCATAAAGAGGAAGATGCAACAAAGAAGACCTAAGACAGTTGAGCAACTAAAAACCTGTATTAGACAAGAATGGGACAACATTCCTATTCCTATATAAAATGCAATAAATAGCAGCAAACTCAAAACACTGGTATGTAAATCTGTATATATCAAAAATAGAGTTGCGCTAAAACTAGTAAAGTGATATATTCCTATTCCTAAACTTGAGCAACTTGTCTCCTCAGTCCCCAGACATTTTCAGACTGTTATAAAAAGAAGAGGGGATGCCACACAGCGGTAAACATGGCCTTGTCCCAACTTTTTTGAGATGTGTTGATGCCATAAAATTTAAAATCAATTTATTTTTCCCTTAAAATGATACATTTTCTCAGTTTAAACATTTGATATGTCATCTATGTTGTATTCTGAACAAAATATTGAAATTTGAAACCTCCACATCTTCCACATTCCACAATTTGTACAGTGTCCCAACTTTTTGGGAATCAGGTTTATATATATATATATATATATATATATATATACATATATATAGGAAGTTGTCTTCCAACCACTGGTTTGGACGCCATGTAAGGGGTAAGCAATTGTACGATCTCGATGGGCACTAGTGACAATTCTTCTATTACTTTCCTCATTGTATTGCAGTTGTCAAATATTTAAGTCCGCTGTAACTTTTATGCACTTTTGGCCTTCGTCCCTGTCCTCTTTTATTGGGCATCCTGTTCCTTCCCCCTTATTTGGGGGTAAATATCCTATGTCTTTATTCTTTGTATGTTTTCCCTTTTTTTTAAATACAATTTTTGTAAAAGAAAAAAACAATAGGAAGCTAAACTTAAGAGCCCGCATTTATTTATTGGTCACAGCATACACTTTAATTTTATAACATTAACAGCACAGTGGATACGTTGTTAGCACTTCCACCTGGCAGCACTAGGGTAATCCGTTGAAATCCCAACCATGGCACATGCACAGAGTTTGCATGTTCTCCCTGTACCTGCGTGGGTTTTCTCCCACACTTTAATTGTGTTTAATTGGCTCCTGTCTAAACTGGCCCTAGTATGTGTGAATGTGAGTTAGGGACCTTAGATTGTAAGCTCCTTGAGGGCTGGGACTGATGTGAAAGTGCAATCTGTAAAGCGCTGTGTAAATTGATAGTGCGATATAAGTACCTGTAATAAATAAATCATATTTTTAATAGCAATACAAACAATAGGTATTTAAAACAATCCAATATGAGCTTACCTAAAAATGACCCATTCATGTTGTGAGCGCTGCCAGTCTGCTGGTCATCTCTTTCCACAATGTCCTGAATTCCCTGCATGCTTTGCCTCTGCTGTTTACTTTCAATTTCTGAGGACTATATATCCCATGGTATCTTACTATCTGCAAGCAATAATTTCTGTACTGATTCCGCCCCCTAAAACACATCCTTTCAGCACCTCTATAGATCAGAAGGCAGGATCGGTGAAATGTTTGACACAGAAGTTTTTCCAACGTTGCCAACCTACCAGATTGAAATTCTGGCACAGCCAAGTTGTTACTCGTATTTCCAAAATTTAAAAAATCACAAAAGTGCAAATTTCAGTATTTAGGCTACAAACAAGTACAATATGCAATTAGCAATGTAATGTAGGGTAGATATTAAGGTAAGAAACATATTTTTTATTTTATTTTTGGATATAATTAGTAAGTAGCTCAGGGACAGGTGGGCAAGAAATTAGAATGGGCAGGCAAACACACACATGAAATGTACTCTCACATTGAAACTAAAAGCAGTGTGCAGCAGCACAGATGATGATCACACCTCACCAACACGTCACATCCCCTCCTGAATCACAGTGACATTCACTCTATTTGCCAGGTGGTCCCTTTAGTCCACTCCAGTCCAAACAACACTGACAGTCCCGCTCCCCGCTTGCCTTGCTCTCATCCCGCAGCCCCGCACACAAGGCTCCGGCCGCTCTGCTTGGCTCCTTTTGCACCATTGCATCACACAAAAAGCTCAGGCACCGCCTCTGCCTTCGCCAGACCCACCCCCTGCCGGCACCTCCTAAACACACTGAAGCAGGCACTCAGATGGTCTCGGCCCTTGAGTTGAATGTCACAGGCATATTCTTTACTGGCAACCTTTTCCGGTCACTGGCATTTATTGGCGTGAGAGAAGTGCCTATTTTTTACTGGCTGCTAGTAAAAATACTGACTATTGGCAGCACTGGTGCCTACTCACAGGGCATAGTGAATATGTGTCACAGAATTGAAGAAGTAAACATGTAAAGATCTTCACAAAGTAATGTGAAACAAATTTCAAGATTATTCAAATTAATAGGAGTAGGCTAGAAATAATTGGAATAGAATATATGATTTTACATTTTATCCATAGAGTTTAAGTTCAATTCAAAGTTTATTTTAAAGTTTCATTTATTGTTTGATAAGGTTTGTTTTAAAATCATGAAAATATTGGCCCAGTCATAGTAATCTTTACTCTACTGAGATGCAATGAGCGCTCATTTACAACATAAATTTAATGGACTGCCCTAACGCAATGAATGTGAATACACAGGAACCCATGCATTAACATGCACGCATCATAATGTCTATGAGTCCTTGAACTTAAATGAGGATTGTTTGATAAATCCTATATGTAAACTGGGGATGCTGCTTATTCCACAGCAGTCACCTATACAGCAGTTATTGCTATTTTCACTTTGTGAACAGTTACAAAGCAACTTGCTTTCTCTTGTAGTTATATACACATTTTCGATATTAGCAAGCTTAGAAAGACGGAATCCTAAAAAAAACATAAAATATTGTTTTATTGCTTATCATGATCTATGTTTGTTGGACACACTTCTTGTGGTTTCTGAAGTTCTAGTAAAATAATACGTTTAGTGTAAACATATAGCACTTAATTATATTTTCTGCTTTCTGAGAGAAAGTGAAAAACCCATTCACATGCCCCTCTTTTGAATCCCAGCCAATATATTGTTTAAACAGTGCTTCTAAGCTGCTTTGAGGCTGCCCCCACTTGAAGATCTGCTTGGCTTTTTTTGGCATGTTCTGAGGCTAGGCAGCATTACAGTGACAAAGCCAAGAAGCTGTTAGTTGTGGTAACATTAGCAGTACAGTTACAACAGTTGATGAGTAGGGAGTCCCAACAGGTTGGGGCTAGATTTCAGTTCTACCACTTCTTATGTTTTTTGCTCAGATATGATTACCCTAATGCAAACTGGTGCATTGCCCATGCAGATAAAACCAACAGGTTTGCTTTAACGAGCCTCTTTCCCAGAAATACTTATTCATCTTCACTTCCCACCCCTGTTGCACCATTAATCCTTGGGGAGTGAGAAATATGAGAAGGAATATGTGAGCTAGAGGTTAGAGGTAAACAGGGCTGAGTACTATATTCCTGCCCCATGTGATAGTACAAGGGCAATCACTTAGCACCAGTGCCGAAAGGGAATCTCATGCTCCACTATAGTCAGAAAAAACAGCCGTTTTCTTATCTCCCAGCGACCGAATGGATAATGGACTATCAAAGTGAAGAAGTATCATCAGCACACCAAGGATTTCTCAAAAGGTTCTAACGTTTTATTTCCGTGGTCACATGGTAAACATACAGCAGTGTTTCGGAGCCAGGTAGGGCCCCTTCGTCAGGCAGAATGGGTAAAAGGGGAAGTGCAGGAAAGGTTTGCATGTGCTACTGGGGAATAGGGCAGTTTGGTAAACTTGTTTCTTTGCCCTAATAGAAAACAAAGGTTTGCTTTAAGCCTATTGATAATACATTCTTAATGCACAAAACCTAAATAAAGAGACCCTATTGCATTGTTTTACTAAACAAATCAACTAAGCAATTGAACCTCTTCTGACTTTGAACTTGACCTGCACATAATGTAACGAAGGAGGTCAGTGCAGGTTTGCTTACCTGCAATGCCTCTGAAAACGATTTCCTTAGTAAGTCACCTACAGTATCTGCTGAATCACAAAACATTTCAGCTGATTGTGTGGTTAACCACTTTACCACCGGAGGATTTTCTGTCTTACGTCCAGGCCACTTTTTGCGATTCGGCACTGTGCGACTTTACCTGGCAATTGCGCGGTCATGCAACGCCGTACCCAAACGAAATTTACATCCTTTTTTTCACACAAACAGAGCTTTCTTTTGGTGGTATTTGATCACCTGTGCGATTTTTACTTTTTGCGCTATAAACAAAAAAAAGCGTAAATTTTGAAAAAATAACAATATTTTTCTCATTTTTTTTATATGAAATTCCCCCCCCCCCCCCCAAAAAAATGTAAAAATCAAATTTTTTTTAAATTTTTGGCCAATTTGTTTTCTGCTACCTATGTTTGGTAAAACAAATCACAATAACCGTATTTTGATTGGTTTGCGCAAAAGTTTTTGCGTTTACTAACTAAGGGAAAGATTTCTGTCATTTTTGGTGTTTTTTTGGTGTTTTTTAATTTTATTGGAGAGGGAGGGGTTAATGTATGCCTGGTGCTTACTGACGTGTGTGGGGGGAGGTGACTGAGTGACACAGGGACAGATCGCAGGTTCAGCTATGCCGAACCCTGCAATCTGACCCTGCCTGTCACTTAGGAGATCCGCCCGCTTTGTTTACACAAGCGGGCGGATCTCCAGACTCGATTCCCCGACGATCGGGGAAGAGCGGCGGTGATCACCACCGCTCCTCCCCTGGCCCGACTCCCGCTGTGACTGAAAACAGTGGGAGCGAGCCTCCGGCGGCGCGCACGCGCCGCCCACAAGGGGAGGAGTCCAGCAACGTAGGTCTACGTCGCTGGACGGGAACGAGCCACTTTGCCGCAGTACAGTCAACGTGACTGGTCGGCAAGTGGTTAAGTTATGCTTTTAAAAAACTGTGTCCTATTTATAGAACTTTTTTACTTTTTAAAATCAAAAAATCGAAGTACATCAAAAATATTTGTTTATGTACAGTATGTAATTGTATGCAATTATCTAATCAAACAGTAAGTAACTTAAAGTTTAATACAGTACTACATTTTTTATGTCACCAGAATGGAAAGACAAAGAACATTGAAAATTTTGAGTTGTTACTGGAACAGAAATAGAGGGTTCCATTTGTGGGACAGTTTCAGTGACAGTTGTCTTAGAGGAGGATTTTCACTTTCTTTGTCTTTGTGTCTTTGCAGGAAGTTAAGGGAAATTCATTACTCCATCCATTCACTACTCTTTAGGCTTTACATACACTTAAAAAGTGGCTGCAGCTATCACTATAAGTGTTTGTAGTACAAATGCTTCCATTGTCTCCATGCAATCTAGTTGCTCTCTCAACAGCACTGGATGAACAAATTTCTGATTGGATTCTATGCAGAGATTGCACCAGATTTTGCACTCTCCAGTTTTAGTAAATAACTCCCAATGTCTCTAAAATGCTTTTATTGCCCAAAACATAGAACATGATAGAAAACCAGTTCCGAGGCATATTGAAAAGATGGATGCCGCATCATGTGTTCCAAACAAAATATGTGGTACTGGTATGATTGGTTTTATTTTATGCCGCCTAAACTTTACATTTGCAAGAATAAAGAATCTAAAAAGGTAAATAGGTAAAATTGATCTTCACATTTTTTTTTTTTCTTAGGGAATGCAAATATGCAATTCTATGTACAGGTGCAGAATATGTCCCAACTAGGACTGTTAAATTCCTCCACTGATTTAAAATGCTTGTGGCACTGAACTCATGCTGGGTGGTACTGTAGTTATATGGGTCAGCCTAAGGTTAAGTGTATATTACTTCCCTGGGAAGAAAGTTAAAAGTTGTGTTAAGTGATTACTGGCAGGGTTAAATTTATTTTCGGCTATTAATTTAATGAGAAGCGTGATTTAATTCCTTATAGGGAGGTCATTTTATATAGCAAAAAAAAAAAGAAGCAGATTGTTTCAATAGCTCAATTTAGGCACGATCTTTCAGGCCTCAGATAAAAGGAGAAATGTTTATATAGTTTCTGCTTGCGGAGTAAGCTTGTGATTGGGAGCACTTGTTACCATAATAAGAATAAAAGGCGAGCGGCATGTGAAAGAGGAGTATCCTGCTGGGTTTAAATGCTTTTCCATCAAAGCATGCCCTCGCACACAGGATTGCTTATATATTGCTAGAAGAGTGTTGTTCTTTCTCATTGGCAGGATCTTATTCAGTGTAAGTCATGTTTCTGGAAAATGCCAAATTGAAATAATAACCATTCCTCCAAGGTAACCATCGCTCTTTTGACTCAGAGGTATTGAAAATACCCAGAGTGTTTTGTGGTTTAGGCTTTGGTCAGATAGGGCATCTGTTCTCAACCCAAGTATTTGCAGGACCTTTTAGGACTTGGATTACTTTAATTGAAATGGACATGTCGTATAACCAGATTTGAAATGTGTGCTGTTTGTCTTGTGATGTATGATTTGCACTTTTTAACTTCTGCAGGATGATCTAATAAAAAAAAAGAAAAAAAAAATTAAATTAGGGCTAGTTCACACTAGCGTTAGCCCTCTAAAGAGCGATCTGTGGTGGATTGCTTTGAGAGACATGGAAAAGCATTATGACACCTCCTCACAGCCTGTTTTAACCACTAAAAGCCCACACCACCGTTCCAGGACAGCCCTAATCATTTGAAATGGTGGTGTTTCCTGAGTGGTACTGTACGCTGAGTGAATTAATCCTTGCCACCGCATGCATACAACCCCCCCCCCCCCCCAATCCTCTGTTTTTGCAGCTTAAAGGGTAACTCCACTTTTGTGGGGGAAAAAAAATCTGCAAATAAAGAAAAAACAATATTGCGTTTACAACTGCGGCACAAATCATATTATAATTGAATGTTGTTAAAAATTACCTTTCCTTTTCATTCTGCAGCTGTTGTAATTTTCTGAAAATGCAATGCAATATGGCTACCTGGAGGTGTTCTGTACACAGAATGTATACTGACCACACCCCAGAAACAACATTTCCTGCTTGTATGATTGGCTCACCAATTTTCCCAGAAGTCTGCCTAAGATACAAGTCAGATTTATGGCATCCCCTGCAACAAAAATGTCATTATTGGTGAGATATTCCCAATAGGAACACATCTAAAGGGATGCAGGCCCAGTAGGTTTCCTCATTAGAGCCCTGCAGCTGACACAGCTGAATGATAATTATGAAACCACTCCCATTAGACCCACTTAGCACAGATGAGCAAACAATGATTTCTTCAGAATAACAAAAGGTAGGAATCTGCAACAAAGTTTATTAAAATCCCTGCAATGTACATAGATCACCCGGGGGGGGGGGGGGATTTTCTTTCTCAACAAAAGTGGAGTTACGCTTTAAAGAGGAGCTCCAGTCTGGGGAAAAAAAAATTAAAGTCAGCAGATACAAATACTTTAGCTGCCGACTTTTAACATAAGGACACTCACCTGTACAGGGATCCCACAATGTGGGCACCCCAATCTGATTTGTCAATCAACTTCAAGTGCAGGTGCAGGCATTGTAAGTAAGGGGGACCAGCAATGAAGCCTTCAAGCTTCACAGCCAGTTTCCTACTGCACATGTGCACACAAGTCCCGCTGCACTTTCTGAATGGTCCCACCGTCTTCTGGGGTCTGTGTGTGTCCAAGAAGCCAGCAGGGGGCCGAAAATGCACATTGATCGTTGATTAGCTGAATTTTGAGTTTCATTGCAAAGGCTGTAAATACTTATGAACATGGGATTTTTTTTTGTTTGTTTATTTAGTATGGGAAGGCTAGAACTCCCTTCAGGCTTTTATTTATGTCTGTGTCCCTGTTGTAGATTTTCCTTTACTTCCTGTCTGGTGAAACCATACACAGCAGGACAGGAAGGGAGAATTAAGCCTAGTACACACTAGTCATTTTTTTTCATTCAACCCAGCAGGGCTGAATGAAAAAAAAAACTGGTAGCTGAGGAGGAGTCACTGTACTAACTATCCAAGGTTAGTACAGCGATCTCCTTTGCTGTTCTTTTGTGTTCTGAAATGGGGAGGGCCTCCATGCCAGAACACTCTGCTCACTGTTTTCCGCCATTGGCTGAGACCTCTAAACAGTAGCCAGTCGGCAGACATTTTTCAGTCATGCCCATTCGACAGAAGCCAGCCAAGCGGCAGGCTTCTGAGGGACCAACCCAGTACATACGGTCCGTGCGTACTAGGCTTAAATCAAATTTTTGGAGCCCCAAACAGAAGTAAAAACTTGTTGAATTTTATTTTTTTATTTTTCAATATGAATGAAATATCATTTATTTATTTCACTTAGATCTATTTATATTTATGAAATTTATTTATAATATATATGTATTCATTCAAGTGGAGCTGCACACTTTTGGATCAGTTTTTTATATTTGGTATGCAGTGAAACATACTTAGTGACAGCAGCCGCTCCACTGATTGCACCTTATATTCAACACTATATTTAATACCACGTTTTTATTGTGTAGAGTATTTATTTATTTTGAGGTCAAATATTCCCAGTTTGCGCTGATTTCTACTATTTCTATTAAGAAGTAAAAACTTACCAGGGGTTCTAATCCTTCTCAGCTCTATGCAAAACTAAAGAAGGTTTTTGACTTGCCATACCATTTAAAAAGTAATTTGACATTTTATAAGTCATCCTTTTGACCCTCACCTAATAAAGCCTGGTACTAATTTGTTTCATTTCTTTCCACCCAGGAATCTATTTCCGATATTTACTAGTCTGACGTATCAGGACTAGATATCCCTTAGTTACAGCTGGCAATGTCCTGTTTTCAGGAACTGTTGTAAAAGGAAACATAAAGACCTTCTGACACGGGTCACCTTATTTTATAGCAGTCAACTACCACAGGATCCTGTTAAACAGGAATGCAAAGCAAACTAGTGTTTCAGTGAACCAGAAAGCTGGTACATTTCATTTGGTTTAGCTCACAAATCCATTATTTTTAATGCGCATGGAAATATCATGAAGCTGAAAAGACTGTGGAGGACATATATGTAGCATATGCGTCATTTTATGCACAAGGACATTTTTTTAAAGCTGAGAAAACACCCAAAGAATTTAAAAAGAAGTATATGATGGGATTTTAGGAGAGCTCATAATTTTTGTGGTTTCCACCCAATCAAATTTGTTTATATAGTTTTGAAGGCAGCTTAAAGCGGAGTTCCACCCTAAAAGTGAACTTTCCACCGTCCGTTAGCTTAAAAACACCTGAAAAAGAATTGGATAAAATAAAAAATGTTTTTGTTTCACTTACCTTGTTTTTAAAGAAAATATACTTACCTTCCTTCCTCTTCCTCCCTCTGCGGACACCCCGCATGACGTCACTTCCTCCTTGCATTGACTCCTGGGAGATGAGCATCATCGATCCCAGGAGTCAATGCGCCTGCTCCGGCCCTGCTCGTCCCTTCCAGTGAAGGCGCGTCATTCCCTTGTGCATGCCTAGAAGCTGTGCAGGGATAACTCGCCTTGCACCGCAAGTGGCAAGCAGGGCATTCTGGGACTCCGACGTCACCGAAGAGGACACCGAAGAGGACGTTCCGGCTTCAGCTGCCCACACCTGAGATGGCAGTGCTGGACAAGACATTTTCAAGGTAAGTATTTCTTCTAAAAGGTAAGTGAAACAGGGGACAGTTCAGAGGCTATTGTTGCTTAAATGAACTAGCCCTGACTGTCCCGGGGGTATTTTTAGGTACATTTTTTTTTTTTTTTGCCCGGAACTCCGCTTTAAGGAAAATAGCAGGAATCAATTTTTTTGGGCCAATGTTTAGTTTTTCTAAAAAAAAGTTAGAAGATAAACTCTCATCACCATATCTCACTACTTTCTGCAGCATTGAAGGTACCAATGAGCACTGTGGCCTCCATCATCTGTAAATAGAAGAATTTTGGAACCACCAGGACTCTTCCTAGAGAGGGTCACCCAATTACATGCAAGAAAAACAGCATTTTTGCTTGGACATGATTCACTAAGATAAGTGAAAATCCCCTTGCAAAGTGAATGGCCTGTAAATCAACCCCTATGACTTCACCTACTCATTTATGTGTGGGGGTGGCAAAGCCCAACAGGTGAATAATTGGGTCTCTCAGGGAAGCATAACTACCCCCCTCTACTGCCACATTTGGTACTTTTGTGGGGGAGCGAGTACCTGGTTTTGACAGGTAACTGCTCCCACTTCTGGTCAGAACATTGCGGCAATCTCAGCGGAAGTTTGGCTCCCTCTCCTTCCCCCGCAGCTTTCTGGGACACATCACAGGTCCCAGAAGACTGCGGGACCATTCATAAAGCTCAGCTCATGTGCTTACTTAGGATGCCAGCACCTGCACCTGAAGCTGATTAAAGAATCGGCTCAGATGAGGACATCGCTGGATCCCTGGACAGGTGAGTGTCCTTATATTAAAAGTCAGCAGCTACAGTATTTGTAGCTGCTGACTTTACATTTTTTGGGAGGGGAGACAAGACCTCCTCTTTACGCTGTTACTAGTTAGTTATTTTTCAATATAGCTGGATAATATTTGGGAAGACCTTTTGAGACCATTGGAAAAATACATATACCTAGCATTGGTGGAGTTGATAAAATCAAAACCAGCTTTATAGTGTTTTTATTTGTTATTTCATAGATTTGATTGCATTCTATTTTTATGTATAGCAAGTTGAAGGGCCCTCTTTAGTTTATCTCTCCATATCCCCTTTTTCACAGCTATATTTAGGTTCATTGTTGTTGAATGTTGTAGCTCCTATCCATATCATTCTACCCGAGCTCTTACAAGTCATATTACAAGGGCATTGCAGACATTTTCCTCCATGCTGATGTTAATAACACCAGTAAATCACTGGGGAGGTCTTAACAAAAGTGTGCCTTTGATATTCCAGGCCCATATGCAAGGTTATGTAATTGTGGGTGTATTGTGATGAGCTGCCATCATTACAGTGCTCATTGTTAGCCTTCAAACATGTAATTATGTGTGTGGAGACTTTTGATAGCACTTGTTCACAAACTGTATTATTGGGTGTACCCCTACACACAATCATACCTAAGGTGTAGGGCAGTCATACCAGATGTCATCTATCCTGTCATGTCCAAACACAGTAGTTATACCATTGGGTCAAAACCACAGGTCTCTTTTTCTTTTTTTTTTTCCGGTAAATTCTTTATGATCAGAAAGAGAGATGTTAGCATGCTTACTGAACAGTTTTTGGACCAATACACACTAACAGAATGACCAATACACACTAACAGGTATATCGTACAGTGATACCTCGGTTCACGAACTTAAAGCGTGAACTGACTCTGGTCGTGAACCGAATTGGTTGTGAACCGAGGCACATTTTCCCATAGGGGTCAATGTAAATCCGGTTAATCCGTTCTGACCTTTTTTTGGGGGTTTTTGAAGCACAAAAATATGAAACAAATTACAATACACATTAGTACAGTATAGTAATGTATAAAGAGAGAACACTAACCTTGCTTGAGATGACTTCTGGCATGGAGGAAGGCAGGTGGGAGGCTGTGAAATACAATACAGTAAGTACAGTATTGTACACAAGTACTGTACAGTATTGTACAGTACAGTACAGTAGTACAGTACAGTACTGTATATGCTAAAAAGAACACTAAAAAGCAAAAAGTGTCTTCACAGTACTAACAGTACTTCTTTCTGTGTCTCTTCTTTTCTCCACGATCTTCCTACAGGAAGTCACGACCATGTGACAGCCTGGAAATATCATTAAAATGGCCAAGGCTCCTGTTCGTGAACCGAAGCGGAGTTCGTGAACTGGAGCATATTTTTATGAACTTTTCTGTTCGTGAACCGAGTTGTTCGTGAACAGAAGCGTTCGTGAACCGAGGTATCACTGTATTTGTACTCTTTTTTTGTTTGTTTTCAATATACCAACAACTTAGACTTTTTTAATTCTATAGGATTTTGCTGTAGATTTTTTTGTAAAGTGTCCATCACTACTAAGTAACTTGATTTTATTAGACCATTTTGAATGATAGGTAACATCCCTACATCCTTACTTTTCTGTTTACCATAGAGACTTTTTGCCTTCATTTATGTTGGAGGAACATGTGGTTTAGGAACTTTTAAGAGGTTATTAATATGTCCAAAAAAGGAAGACTCAGGGACAGAAGAATTAGGAATTAGACAAGTATATGGGGTATAAAAGGTAAAGGTAGGGAGTCTACAGGTGGCATAGGAAAGTGGTGCTCTGGGTCAGAAGTCTCTTTTTTAAAATGCAACAGAAGATTCTATTAAAACTTGTTGGGGTGAACATACAGTGAATTGTCTTTTTTAAATTCTTTTTGATGAAGTTTACATTTGTATAAAGACAGTGAAAGACATGACTGAATGGAAATCTTTGGGAATAGACAGATTAGGTCCATTATAAGTGTAAGTAGTAAATTACCATGAAAATTTAAGGAATGAAGAGAACTTGGTGCTATAACACGCCACAAATATGTTCTTTCTGTAATTAATTTACATATTATTTGGTATGGGACTTATCTAGTTCTTTAGAGTTCCAAGAGGGCTGTGCATTTTTTGGTACTGGGATGGGGGGAGTCAAAGTGTTGGGGGTAGGGAGTAAGAAAAAGAACATTAAAAGGGGTAGAAGAGAAGCTAGAGAGTAGTAAGAGGAAAAGAAGGAATGTATTCCCATGGCAAACTAAGGAAAAGGCATATCTTCTAATGTGAATGTCTTGGCATGAGTCCTAAAGCATAGATATGTTATTATATAGGAATTAAGACTATAATTTCCAAAATATATCTGACTCCATATAAATAAGCTGTCTTTTTTTTTTTTTTTTTGGTGTAGCAGTTCATAGTCAATGGATTGTAGTTGTTGCACTTTCAGTAGCCCCATTAATTCCTAAAGCATGTAAGCATAGTGTTATCTTTGCCATCAGTTGTTTCAAATGCACACATTCCTTTCCCCAAACATGCAATTTAAGCCCACTGAACAGTGCTGTCACTGATATGCATGTGTTGTTGACGTTTTACCAAAAGTATGTAGTTAATACCTCACCTCCATCTTTGTCACCTCACCGGACAACCGACATATGCAGAAAGCAGTGACACCTGACTGCCAGAGGAATAACATGGCCTCAATGAATGTGATTGACAGCTACACTTTACCCTTCCTATGTTGTGTGTGTGTGTGTGTGTGTGAGAGGCAAGATGGTAGCACCCAGTGAAGGAATAATTAGATTAATGGGGCAGACTGGAAAAATGTTTTGTTTACTGGTAAGCATATTATATTATATTATATGTGAAATCCCAGATCCGTGTGTAGCAAGGTTTCCAGGTCTATGGCCTGATGTGGGTCTGCCATTAGTACCGGAATCCTCTCCAGCCCATGTGAGCTGAGTCCCCAGGTGTGACAACTGAAGCAGCAACAACTCCGGCATCTTTGTTTGTGCTTTTTATTGGAATTAGGGGAAGGGAGAAGGGGATGAGTGGGATACTCCTTGAGTCTTAACTAATTACAATTGGGACTTTACTTCTGAAATGCCCGTTGGCGCTTCCTTGATGCCAGTCAGTGAGCGTTGGCTGGCGTCAAGGAAGCGCCAACGGGCATTTCAGAAGTAAAGTCCCAATTGTAATTAGTTAAGCCTCAAGGAGTATCCCACTCATCCCCTTCTCCCATCCCCTAATTCCAATAAAAACCACAAACAAAGATGCCGGAGTTGTTGCTGCTTCAGTTGTCACACCTGGGGACTCAGCTCACATGGGCTGGAGAGGATTGCGGTACTAATGGCAGACCCACATCAGGCCATAGACCTGGAAACCTTGCTACACACGGATCTGGGACACACTGAGAACACTGTAGAACAAAAGAAGTGCTGAATCCTCGACTTATAGTCCAGAAGATCCAAGCCTGAGAACTGTAGAACTCCTGACACTGTTGTACTGTGAAAGTCACTGAATACTTTCCCCCCGCCTGACACAGCTTGAGGTAGTATCAAGTAGAACTCTGTATAGCTGTCACTTTAACTGGCACGCTCTATACCATTCAGGGCCCAAACTGCAGGTGCCCCCTTTGTCCTTGAACTCTTCAGGGTCCACTGACTATGTACCCCCTCTGTAGCTTCAGGGTCCTCAACCTAGGTACCCCCTTTACAGCTTGCTGACACTGGATCCCAGAACCTCTTCCGAAGTGGTCCTCTCTAACTTCAGGCAGACCCCCAGGGGCAATCCTCAGTACTCACGACCTGTGTAGCTTTCCTGGGACTGGACCCCTCTCTCTCTCTGCAGGCTCTCGGCACACCAGATCCCCTCAGCTCAACTCAGCACGCTCTGGATTCTCAGGCGACACCCTGAGACATCCACCTTCCTCAGACAGGAGGAGAGACAGCCGCACTTTCCTTCCTAAAAAACACAAACATACGTATAGGCGCTAAGAAGTCCATCCGCACAGCATTTAACAATGATATATATTGACCATGAAAAGTCCAATTGAAAGTCCAATAAAAGTATTATAAAAGACAATATAAAAAGTCTCCTTCCTGGGACTCTGCTCCCGCCAAAGACACCATGCCACTCACTTCCCCCCAAACTTATACCCACTCCCAGAATCCTTTGCAGCCTAATCTGCCTTCTGGGGTAGTTACAAGCTGGGATGTGTCCCTTAATTGGGCTTCCCACACTGCCCTATGAGAAGCCTCTCACAGGAGCCAGTGGGGATACTTCTCCCCTCAGCAGGCACATCTGGAAGCCCTGAAACCCTGGCTAAATAAATCACAGCCCTGCTGTTAGGCAGACAAGGCCCACTATACATTTTACCTAGCACCTACCTGTAGGGTGTTTCACGTGTTAATAGAAGTTGTTGTCTTACCCATTCAAATTCCCATTGCAAATTCACATCAGTCCCTACCCTCAAGGAGCTTATAATGTAAGGTTAAATATATCACATTGAATTGCTTTGAAAAGTACCCATTATCCATTGATGTGTCATCTTTTTGAAGACATAACTGGTTTTAAGACATTTTTAGAAAGTAATTGAAGATCTGCAGATTTTTCCTAAAGATTAATATTGAGTTAAATTTAAATAGTTTAATGTCTTGGTTGTTGCAAATGATCTTCACTGTGTTTAATTTAGGAACGATCAGATCCCTTGTCATTTTTTATTGCTTTCTGTGATCTCCCTGGGGAGATTCTCCCTATTTGTGGGGGAACTGTTGCAGGCATTTTGGAAGTGTAAAGCTGGTCATACATTATACAATTTTCCTTGACATTTACCATATAATATGAGGTCAAAGCTAAACACTTTCAATTTGTATGCCATCAGGCAGTTCTTTGCACTACATAGTTGAAGGTAAATCTAAAGGAAATTGAACAAAAAAATTGTATAATGTATGGCCAGCTTTGGACTCGACACTCCAGGAAGTGTCAATGTTCTTCTAGATTAGTGGTGATATTATCTCTGCTTAGACAGCTCACATGGCTGGAGCAGAGAAATCTAATGTAAGTACACCTTGTACAGATTACAAACCGTTGCATAGTAACAGGGCAAAATGTGGTGATAAGTTCTCTTTAAAGCAGATCTCTATAGCTGCTGAGCTCTGAGGACATGATATTTATTTCATATATTTTCAGAACTTTGAGTGCTGCTCTGACTAGCTAACTAATATTCCAGATGCACAGTTGCTAAAATATAATCTTACATATGCAGAACTTAAAAGTGGGGAAATTACATTAAAAAACCTGAATGTGTTTAACTCATTCAAATCATTGAAAGAGCGTGATCACTTTAATATGGTATTCCACAACTATACGGTTGATTGATCATTCTATCCGACATTTAGATTTTAATCAATTTACTTCCTATATAGCAATACTTCTCAGAAGAAGGAACTCTTATGGTTCCCTAATCATAAATTGTACAGCATATGTTTAATACACTTTTACAGAAGAAAAAAGGGACTTAAATAGGATTTTCACAAAATATGACTCACTACTCAATAGTTTTCAGAAAACCAGATGCCTGTTTCTCACATTTAACCTGCAGGCCTACCTGAAGGAGAATATGTGATTCATTCATTTTTATATAAAAACATTCCATCATTTTGTTAAAGTGTCTAAAGCAAAGTGCTATAACTCAATCTAACATCTCAACTATTTAGAAATAACTTTTCACGCATTTAATTACTGTTTATAGAAGCCATGTTGCTTGTTACAGGTAGTCTTTGCATATTGTCTTTATTTTAGTTTTGCAACCCAAACTTTTTTTAGTTTTGGATAGAGTAGGGAAGGGGTAAAAAAACTTACAAAACAATATAAATGTCTTTGTCCTCACTGGGGAGATTGACCCTCGTTAATTGTCCTGGTGACCATTGTTGGTGAAACAGAAAGTGAGGGGAAATCCAAAATTTTACAGTTTCACCAGAAAAGAAAGCGAGGGGACACATGTTCATGTGACAACTGTCTTCCCTCATTTTGGAAGGATTGTCTTTTGCAGGAAGTAAATGGGACACAGAGAAAAAAAAATTGTTGAAGGATTACGGTAAGCGTCACACTATGTTTATAGTCCAGAAACAGTGTATTAGTCATATATGCCAAATAAACCATTTCTGTACTAAAAAAAAAATAACAAAGTTGCACTCTCCTTCCCATAATCATGTAATACAACAATATGGCCCTTGTATACTTGAAAGCTGCCTACCCCCAGACATTCTATATTCCTCATTTAAAAATCAAGAGGAAAAAAACAGAAAGGGGTTTTACCATCCCTTACTCAATCCAAAACTAAAGAAAATACATTTTTTCTTTAGATGTAATATACCAGTTGTGTGGCTACCGATATTTCAAATTGGTGTTTGTCATCGATGGGACAGAAACCACTAAACAAAATGGCTTGAGAACCACACAGGTAGCTAAGAGAAAATTTGTAATAAAGCCAAAAACAAAAATTTGTTATATTGCAGTTTACCAATGCTTACATTTGATGCCTGCATATGTTTCTTTTTTAAGGATATTTTCCTTTTCTTTTTACCTGGTGATCTGGCCAGTAACACATTTCTGCCCTAGGATGTCTCCTCTCTAGATAGTGAAGCAATGGAGTTACCCTTGGACAGTAGCATTGTGAATCACAGGAGAGATACGCTAGCAACATTATATAGTCATGACTAACAAATTAAACTCGAACTCCAGCAAACACTTTTTGGCAGTTACAGTAACAGTTTTAAAAGGTTTATCCAAACCTCTAACTGCCACTTTTGGTGGACATCTTGGCCTGTCAAAGCAACTCACCAGGTGAAAATAAAAAAAAAAATACTAAAAAGAAAAATGCAGCCACATCTAAGAATAGGTAAGCAGCAATATAAGACATTTTTGACTTTTGGGTTTAACACTTTAAGTAGTTTGTTGCTAACCTCCCTATGATTTTTTTTTTCAGCATATTTTACAACATTATCTGTCAGGACAGTAACAAACATAACAGTGATTAGTCAGTTTTTCTGACTGACATTGCTTTATATTATGATTGTAAGGATGATTCATCACTGGTAGAACAATGAGTAAAATGAACACATAAAAGGATGACAAAGCTACATTCACCATAAAAGTTATTCCATTAACATAATGGGATGATAGGTAATTGAGACTCCAGGTTTGATGGGAAAAAATGTATTTAACCACTTGCCGACCGCCGCACGACTATCTACGTCGGCGGTCAGCCCCTCACAGGCAAACTAACGTAGGTCTCCGTCGCTTGCCTGTGAGGGTCTAGGGAGCGAGCGCGCGCCGCCGGAGGCGCGCTCCCGCGTGGTCACGGACCCCCCCGCGCGTGTGACCAGCGGACCCGATGTCCGCCGGTCACTCGGCGATCGGCGGGGGAGAGGGAGAATGTCAGGCAGCCTGTGTAAACAAGCCACCTGTCATTCTCCTCGCTGTAAAGACACTGATCACACGGATCTAGTATGTAGATCCGTTGATCAGTGTCCTTACAGCTGAAGCCACAGCCAATCACAGTAGAAAGCACGCCCCTAGGGACACACACAGCCCCTCCCTCCCAAATAAAGTTAACCCCTTCACTACCAGTGTATTTTTACAGTAACAGTGCATATGTATAGCACTGATTACTGTAGAAATGTCACTGGGACCCCCAAAAGTGTCACAAATGTCAGTCAAGGGTCCGATCTGTCCGCCCCAATGTCGCAGTACCGCAAAAAAAAACGCAGATCGCCGCCATTACGCGTTAAAAAAAAACAACAAAAATGACAAAAATCTTTCCCTTTGTTAGTAAACGCGATAACTTTTGCGCAAACCAATCAAAATACGCTTTTTGTGATTTTTTTTTACCAAACATAGGTAGCATAAAACAAATTGGCCGAAAATGTTAAAAAATTTAGATTTTTACATTTTTTTTGGGGGGAATTTCATATAAAAAAATGTGAAAAATATTGCTATTTTTGCAAAATTTACGCTCTTTTTTTGTTTATAGCGCGTGATCAAAAAATCGCACAGGTGATCAAATACCACCAAAAGAAAGCTCTGTTTGTGGGAAAAAAAAGGACGCCAAATTCGTTTAGGTACAGCATCGCACGACCGCGCAATTGTCTGTTAAAGTCACGCAGTGCCGAATCGCAAAATACCCCCTGGTCAGGAAGGGGGTAAAATCTTCCGGGGCTTAAGTGGTTAAATAATTTATTACATGCACAATATAGGTCTATAGGCAAATATTCCCAAAAGGTCCTCTGCTCCGTAAAATGGAAGTAAAGGCAAAACTTAACTAACTCTAAACCTATTCTCAGCCACATTCTAAGCCCTGTAAAGAAAAAATATCTATTCTTACCTCTCTGGTTCGGTCCCAGGCTGAGATATTTGGATTGTAAGCTCTAATGAGCAGGACCCTCTGATTCCTGCTGTTTTGAATTGTATTGTAACTGTACTATTTCCTCTAATGTTGCAAAGCGCTGTGCAAACTGTTGGCGCTATATAAATCGTGTACATTATTAATAATAATCAGGGGCAGCTTCAATGTGTAGGAGAGGCAGCCGGTAAGTGATGCCCCATAGTAAGTCTATGAGTGACATCACTTCCCAGGCATTTCCCAGCCATTGTCGACTTTCTCCTGCACACAGAAGGCACTGCCGGAGACCAGACCGCAGCGGCTTCAGAATAGGTAAGTATAGCGATTTTTTTTTTCTTTACAGGGTTAGATCTATTTGGCTTAGAATGTGGCTGAGATTAGCTTTAGAGTTCAGTTAGGTTTTGCCTTTACTTCCATTTTAAAACGTCAATCTGTGGCTAAAACCTAATTGGTGTCATGGAAACAGATGTGTGGACATTGCATCAACAACCTGTTATATTCATAGTCTGAGAGGAAAAGGGATGACAGAAAATAGGCCCTTTTTCCTCATGGGAGAGTGGCGGGAAAGGGGTCAGGCTCAGGTCAGCTGTTTTTTCCCTCCTTTTTCCCTCCTTTTTTCCTCAGGGAGAAAAGAGCGGGAAGCATAAGCTTTGTTTTGAGGTAAGTCAGCTGTATAGTAGGAGGTCATGTGGCTCAGTAGGTGACTTCTGGCAGGGCCGCGTGACAGAGAAAGAAGCTTTGGGATAGGCTAGTGAGGTATATAAAAAGGGATTCCGTCCCAGCGGGAGGGTCCTTCGCCTCAGAAGGCATATTCTGTGGTGTTCCCCATCCCTCCCTCCCCTTGTTTGTCGTGGCCTTTATTCTGGGGGGTCACCTTTGTTGATATAAACAAAGGGGGACGGTTTTTTACTGATTATCTGAATGAGCTAAATGTATTTATGGTTGGAAGTTATGTTTTATCTGAAATTATATTAATTTATGCAGCCTGAGCCGTAGTGGCTGGGTTGTCAAGTGTGTGTTTTTACTTATTTATTTATTTATTAACATTTTTGAAACCAATAATAAAACGGCCGTGGCCAATCTTTTCCAAAAGTTAAGGTGTCTGTGTTATTTATTTCAAGTTTTTAAAGTAATATAAGTATTTTCCTGCCTACTATCCCATTACTTTTCTATTAAGGTAGTTGTGGCGAAACAAAAAAAAGTGCCATAAGTGAATCAATATAAAGTAGATTCAAAAAGATATGGGTTCTTAAGGTGTGCCATTTCACACCCTGATACCAAGAGTATAGGTTCTACAATCTAATTTTTATGTAAGGGTGCAGCTAAGATCTGGTGGTGAACTGGCTGTCACAATTTCCCATTATTGTACTGGGAAGTTATAAAGTTTTATTCTCTTTTCGGTTAGCTCAAGCTGATTTATAGTCATCTCACTCTATCTGCTTTGTAGTTCAGAACAGGCAAGACAACATTACACTGTGTAAGCTATCTGGCTTTTGATTATAGTAACTATTAATGCTTTCTTGGCAATAAGCCCTATTCTTCCAACCTTTAATACTTATTTATTACCTGCTAAGTTCGCTAACTATGATTGCCGCCTAGCAGGCAGACTTAACCATCTGCCCGCATTCACAAGATAAAGCTAAGTGATTTTTTTTTTATATATAATATTACATGCAATACTTCTGCTATACTATTATAAAAAAAAGTGTGTCAGCTATGAAAAAGCACTTTTTCTTGAGAATTGTGCTTTTCTAAGCCTTATTGTGTTGCATTTAGGAAACTTAAGATGGCTTATGGCACATATAGTATACCATGTTTTATATTGCTATTAAACAGAGGAAACTTTGAAAGGCAAGATACTGCATTTGGATCTGGAAATAGCATCATGTGATATATGCTCATTTACTCTTGGATTAGCAACACAGGAGGTGATTTCATTACCGCATTGGATAAACACCTTTGTGCTCGTCCACCCATCCTGTTGCTTCTTCTTTTTTTTTTTTTTTTCAGAAGACTAAAATAGATCCAGTTATTATTGCTGCATGAAACTGGTGGGGTACCAGGTTTCCTGCTGCAATTAGAAAGAGTTTATTTGCAATAGCAAAATGAAAGGCTAATTATGTGTGTATATATTTCCTAAATGATCCCCTTGGATGTATGTAATAATAAAGACTATAGATTGTACAAAGACTGTTCTTGAATTTCATGGGTCATTTTCTCGCCCTTGAGAGTAAGGTTATTTGACAGTTCTAAATGTTTTTTTTTTTTTTTTTCAGTTCTGCTTATAGTGTAAATGAAAGCACACTCTTGAATTAGGGTATTGTCAAGGCTTTTACTGAACGGTAAAAGCTATTCTTTAAAAAAAAAAAAAAACTAGAAGATCCAGCTGCTGAAACTGGTAGATAGAATGGGTTATATTTTTTGCACATATAAGTCTTAGGGGCATATTTATACTGTAGAGTGGTGACTTTATCAATTACAGGTGAATCAATTGCTGCGATATAAAACACATGTATCAGGAAGACTCATTGCTTTATTATTAAAATTAATAATTAAAAACTAGAAGATCCAGTTGCTAAAACTGGTAGATAGAATGGGTTATGTATATTTTTTTTTTTTTTGCATATAAGTCTTAGGGACATATTTACACTGTTGAGTGGTGAATTTACCAATTGCATGTGAATCAATTGCTGTGATATAAAACACATCTATCAGGAAGCCTTACTGCTTTATTATTAAAATTAATTAATAAAAACTAGATGATCCAGCTGCTAAAGCTGGTAGATAGAATGGGTTATATTTTTTGCATATAAGTCTTTGGGGCATATTTTTACTGTAAAGTGGTGACTTTAACAATTGCAAGTGAATTAATTGCTGTGATATAAAACACATGTATAAGGAAGACTCGTTGCTTTATTATTAAAATGAATAATTATAAACTAGAAGATCCAGCTGCTAAAGCTGGTAGATAGAATGGGTTATATTTTTTGCATATAAGTCTTAGGGGCAAGTTTATACCGTAGAGTGGTGAATTTATCAATTACAGATAAATCAATTGCTATGATATAAAACACATGTATCAGGAAGACTCATTGCTTTATTATTAAAATTAATGATTATAAACTAGAAGATCCAGCAGCTAAAACTGGTAGATAGAATGGGTTATATTTTTTGCAGATAAGTCTTAGGGGCATATTTATACTGTAGAGTGGTGAATTTATCAATTACAGATGAATCAATTGCTATGATATAAAACACATGTATCAGGAAGACTCATTGCTTTATTAGGCCACATTCGTACTTGCGGATGGGCCAGACACCAATTACATGCAAGAACCCCAACAGGAGATCCTCACGAGTAGCTGCGGGAGGGAGAACCATTGAAAGAAATGAGAGGCTACCGGCTACCATAACGAATTGCAGCTGATTGCATGTAATCATTCATTCACTGGTGAGTGATCATCTCTGGACTGAACAGCCATGCCTAGCTGCGGCAGCTGGCAGCTTCTCATTGTTTTCAATGGGTGTAGTTCCCGTAGCTAATCGCTGGGAACCCCTGCTGGGGTTTTTGCATGTAATCGGTGTCGGGCCACAAATTGGCCCAGCACCAGTTACATGCAAAAACCACCAATGGGGGTTCCTGGTGATTAGCTGCTGGAGGGAGACCCATTGAAAGCAATGGGAGGCTCCTTCAGCTAATCATAGCTGCTTGCATGTGATTGCTCATGCAGCGATGCAGTGATCTTTTCTGCACCAAGCTACCACGATTAGCTGCGGGAGTCGGCAGCCTCCAATTGCTTTTGATAGGTCTGCCTCTCGCAGATAATTATCAGGAACCCCTGCTGGGGTTCTTGAATGTAATTAATGTTGGGCCCATTCAAAAGTGTGAATGTAGACTCAATTTACCAAGTTTTCATGACATTAAAATGCAGAGTCTTATTTTAACCTTTGTTTCTTTTAGAGCTCTCGAACAGCTCGATCTGAAGAAGATCGTGACACATTATGGGACGCTTGGGGATCATGGAGTGAATGTTCAAGGACGTGTGGTGGCGGGGCTTCATATTCTTTAAGAAGATGCCTTAGTAGCAAGTAAGTTGTGAATTTTGGTAAATACTAGTTATTCCTAAACTGGAATCCCAATTAAAGCTGAACCCCAGACAGATATAAAAGACATAAAATAATGCAGCTCTGGGTGCATTATTACATCTTTAGATGTCTTTTTTTTTTTTTTTTTATGTGAGCAGTGTTAGTGCTTGAGTTTGATTTGGTATCAGCCTTTTACAGTCCCTGTAAAGCAGAGCTCAGACTGTAGGAGGGAGAAGCAGTACACAAGCCAATCAGCTGTGCTGCAGTACAAGAAACATGCTGGTAGGAGGAGAGAACAGAGTGAGGTGAGATAAGTTCATTAATCTGCTGCAGCTCCTTTGATAGCACAGTCACAATATGGGACTTGTAAGTGGTACTAAACTGCAGCAGAATAAAATCAGGTTTTGCCAGACAGGGCTGAGCTGTGTGCCATAGCTTTCTGAATGTGTGAATCTCAGGATTTGATAGACAAAAATGACAAATTCTTTAGTAGGTAAAACAGCTTGATCATTTGTATTGGCAATTAAAAAAATGTGTAAATGTTCGGTGAAAGTTGTGTGAAATATACATGGTAACATTAATAACTAAACCCATAAATTAAAAAAATGAAATTACCCTATGCAAATTTTAGCAGTTCGGTGAGCAAAATAAAGTTTCTGTCACAGTAAAATTTTGCCAACGGTAAAGTATGAAACTTTGCAGCAAAATCAGTTTAGCTGAAATCACTCCACTTACCCTATTTACAGGTTACACTCTCATCCAGCTTTACTGATATTTATTTAGAAAAGGTCACTTTTTTTTTTTTAGATGTACATTTAGTCCCGGTTCACACTGGGGCAACTTGTCAGGTGACTTAGCCGCCTGACAAGTCGCGCTCCATTCAGTGCAACGGAACTGTTCTAATCGGAGCGACTTGAGTTCACATTACTTGGGGGCGAAAAAGGTTTCTGCACTACTTGGGGGCGACTTCAGAGCGGCTTGCATTGACTTCTACTAGAGAAGTCGTTTGCAAGCCACGCTGAAGTCACGCTGCACGGGGGCGGATTCAGAGTCGGGCGACTTTGAAGCCGCCCCAGTGTGAACCGAGCCTTACACCTCAGCATCTAACATTTTGTTAAACCCAAGTCCTCTTTACAAACAGTACCATTGTGCACACCTTCCTGGAGATATTATCATTGGGCATGCAAAGTATGAAGAGTGGTCAGTGTATACATTTGATTGGTTCAAGCATGTGGCTGCTTATTTTATATCCAACCTGCTTCTGACTGCAAAAATAAAAATAAAAACGAATACGCTACATTGTCAAATGTATTGGGACACCTGCCTTTACACATACATGAACTTTAATGGCATCCCAGTCTTAGCGTGTAGGGTTCAATATTAAGTTGGCCCACTCTTTGAACCATACAGGTTCAACTCTTCTGTGAAGGCTGTTCACAAGGTTTAGGAGTGTGTCTATGGGAATATTTGACCATTCTTCCAGAAGCGCATTTGTGAGGTTAGGCATTGATGTGAACGAGAAGGCCTGGCTATCGGTCTGGTCTTTAATTCATCCTCAAAGGTGTTCTATCGGGTTGAGGTGAGGACTCTGTGCAGGCCAGTCAAGTTCCTCCACCCCAAACTCACTCATCTATGTCTTTATGGACCTTGCTTTGTGAAATGGTCCAAATCACTTGGTTGGGGGGGGGGGGGGTTAGGATGTGGGGTTGTTTTTCAGGGGTTGGGCTTGGTCCCTCAGTTCCAGTGAAGGGAACTATTAAGCATACCAAGATATTTTGGACAATTTCATGCTCCTAACTTTGTGGGAACAGTTTGGGGATGGCCCCTTCTTGTTCAAACATGACTGCGCACCAGTGCACAAAGCAAGGTCCATAAAGACCACCTTTGGGATGAATTCGAGCGGAGACTGAGAGCCAGGCCTTCTCGTCCAACATCAGTGCCTGGCTTCACAAATGTGCTTCTGGAAGAATGGTCAAACATTCCCATAAACACACTCCTAAACCTTGTGAACAGCCTTACCAGAAGAATTGAAGCTGTTATAGGTGTAAAGGATGCAATATGGAACCCGACAGACTAAGAATGGGATGCCATTAAAGTTCATGTGCATGTAAAGGCAGGTGTCCCAATGCTTTTGACGATATGGTGTGTGCGCATTTAATATTATACAAAGTATGTTCCCCAATGGCTTCTCGCTAAACAAATTCTGCCAAGTTTCTATAGGTGCCTATGTGATTCGCTCTCTCTATTTGTCCTGTCTACCATTATCATTGAAAGTGAAAGTTAAAAGAAAATTCCAAATTTTGGGCTGTCCTCAGAAAAGTAACAAAGGGGAAATCTTCCAATGGGGGACACTAGTTCTGGAGACCCTGGTGACATCCAGGGATTCCCTCAGTTTGGAGAGATTTGCTCTTTTGGCATTGGTACAGGAAGTGAAGAGAGCTCTCTCCAAACGGACACAGATAGCAAGAATTAACCACCTGACCATTGGGAAGATTTTACCCCTTTATGACCAGGCCATTTTTTGCTATTTAACACTGCGGTAATTTAACTGGTAATTGTACAGCCATGTATGGTGGATTGCTTTTCAGTGGCTTTCAACAGTGGATCAGAGCCTCCAGTCCACCTGTGTTAACCATTAAAAGCCTGCAGCACTGCACCACAACTGCGGGTATATTACACACAGTTACAGCACAGTTGTGTAATGGCCCCTTACACATAAATGGCTCATACTTGGTGTCAGTACCTCCTGCCAAACGTGACCTGTTATATAAATTTTGCTATACCACACCACAACTATGACAATGTGTTGTAACATGGCTACTGGCCTTACCTGCATACCTGGAAGAAAGATTCCAGGTATGCATATTTTCTACATGGTTACGTTGTTCCACCTTGGACCAGCTATGTACATGCCATACCTGGCCGATGCCTCTGGAAGCTGGAAATCATTATAAGAGACAGTGCTAGTCCAGTGATCTCCACTTACTTCTGGATCCTGTGCTGAGCCTTCTACATCCTGAATACAGGAAGTCGGCCACTTGGCATGGTGGCCAATCAGAAAATTCTTTGCATTTCATGAAGGAATGCAAAGCGCTCTATGATTGGACAAGGTGGAGAAGGAGGGTGGTGACATCATGCTCTCCACCTCGATAGCTCTGGATAAAAGTAAAAAACCCAAAAGAGGTTCTAACCCTTCCCCTTAAAACCCTTGGCCAGACCATTTCATAGATTATTTAGTGAAGCTTTATATAAGAATATGTTCAATTAGGATTCAAGGGACTGTATGCCCAATCCACTAAAATGGTGTCACCTAGCTTGAGGCCCATGCCCCCCTTCCACAAATTTGCATCACATCAGTATAATAAAATGTGTAAAACATTTTCTAATGTTCCCAGTTTTCTGCAGTTTTTACACATAGTGACATTTGTTTTTTTTTTTTTGTTTTTTTTTTTTATCTTTCTGTACTTATGTTTTGGATATTCCTTTACATGGACTGGAAAGGTTTTGCAATTGCCATGAAAGATTATTTGGCAACGTTTTTTCTCTGTTGAAACACAGATACCATGTACCTCCTTCACAATGCTGGCATTTGTATATAAAAGCATGAAATGATATTAATCCTACACATCACTGATTCTGAGATGTAAAACTCATGGTTTCACAGAAAAAAAATGCATAAATATCGGCCTTAACTCATTTGTCCTTTCTTGAACTTGGTTACAATTGTTTATTTTCTCCTGCACTGTTTTAGATATGTTAAAGCTGTCTATACAATTCTGCACATTTTTGCTGTGGGTTACCTGCAGGTTTGCCAGCTTTCCCCTTTACGTACAGACATATCTACTTTGTAAAACTCTGTATTTAATAAAGTTCGTTTAGTGCCTTACCTGCATTTAATCAGTCACATAACCTGTCAGTTAAATAAAGTGATAAGAAATCCTAAGGCTCTGCCCCCCCCCCCACCCCAAAGCACCTTGTCCCTATGTTGATGGGCCTCTTTCCCATAACTCTGGCCGGTGATTATGGGGGTCTGTGGGCCAGGGAGCTTATCAGAACAGAGTCTGGAATTCTCCCTTAACAAGGGGGCCCCCAGATCCTGCCCTCCCCCCATGTGAATGAGTAGGAGTACATTGTACCCCTACTCATTCAATAAAAAAGTGTCAAGAAGAAAAAGTCCAGATTTTATCATATTAGTCAGCACTGATTAGTTCCAAATATGTCTTTATGTGATGCAAAAAGTAAAGGAAGCATAAAAATCACACAGCAAGCTTTAAGGAAGCATACTTTTCCGTTCAGAGTTCTGTGTGCTTATTTTGCACAGGGTTACACAAAACACTGGATCAATTTTCCGACTTTTGGCACAGTTGTTGTATTTACTGGATAGTATTAGTAGCTCACTGAATGCTTTCATTTGTTGCTTGAAAATGCTGTCTGAAGCAGATGTCAAGACTATCAAATACTAATCTGTAGGCATTATAGATGATGTTTGCTGTCATTTTCTTGGTGGCCACATTTTATCTTCTTCTCTTTTCTTTGGAACCATGGCTGCAGCTACATGGGTGGGACGTAGCAACACCCAAATGTCATTTCATAAGGGAACAGGACTTTAACATGTTACTAAACCCAGGAGCCTGAATTCACTATATCTGGTCTCCCACAGTACACACAACATGGAAATGCAATTATTTTAGAAAATGTAAACTGCTAAATACCTTTTCTCATCAGCAGTTTATAGCAGTCTTGTGACTTCTATCAGTATCTGGTTAAAGCTTGTAGGAGGAGTATTTATTTTACTCTGAATGTCCTATGGGGCTGCATGACCTCTGACTTTCTGTCTGGACAGTGTTGATTGGCTCTATTTACATGCATCCTCCCAAGAAAAAAAAAAAAAATCGCTAGCAATACACACCAAACTAAGCATGTTCAGAGTGATTCCAAAGGCTCTGTCTTATCAGGAGATGGATTGGGGACAGTAAAAGAAGGGGAGGAAGAGAGAAAACAGGATCAAACAGCCTTTTTTACACAATACGCAGGATTAACCCCTTAGGTCCCACAGTGAGTATAACAAGCATGCTTTACTGCAAATACACACTGGTTTTACTGTAGCGGGTTTAGGAATGGCTGCCAATGCTATGGTAAATTGCAAACCTTCTTACTGCCTTGCCACCCTACTGCAAAATGTGCCCTTGGGGAAAAACATAGAAAACAGACACAGGAACCTACGGAGGCATTTCAATGTTAAATGTGTATATTTGCTTGCCATCCAGACATATGCTTTAATAAATGGATAACAAATTTTTAGTGCTGGTATAAAGGTGCTTGGTGGATAGTGTGAGCCTGTTGTATTTTACATGAAGTATTGTTCATTACTAAGACAGAACAGAGCAGCACATCAAATGACAAGAGGCTCTTTTCTTACGTTGAAGGTGGAGTTCTACTTCCTCAGGCTGGCACAAAACCACTGGTGGAATCATTTGTCCCCTTTTATGGGCTCCAGGCGCCGTCCTGGGGAGGCTAGCATCTTCTATTGGATGCAGAAATCAAGCAAGATTTGGGAAGCCAAGCAAAAGTGCCTATATAACAGTTTCTGGGTCATTTGGTGTGCCCACAATATTGGCATAGATCAGAGACCTCCTTGTTAAGGAGAGATTAGGATCAGTGTTAGGGAGATGTACCTGCTGAGGATTAAAGACTAGTTTTCCCCTTAAAGGGTATCTCTTCTGCAATCCTTCAAAAACTATTTCCTACCATCAGCCAGATAAAAAGCAAGGACTTTGGGGATCTCAGTAATCTGGATACCACCTCCTAGGGAAGTGCTGCTCAGCCATTCTGTACTCTGTAAGATAATATTATATTGATATAAAAGTGCCTTGTTGACAGACATTACCTGTCTGATTGAAAAAGTAGGTAACCCAAAATGTATTTCTCTAAACTACCTTGTTTCTGTGATTATTTAAATTCTATATAAAGTGTATTTCCACTTTTGTAGTCACATTTGGGAAAAGCCCTACTGTATATTCCTATGCACACAGCAGGAGAAGGCCTGCTGGCTGACTTCAAGGATTTCTGAACAATGTCGGAGTGGGTCTGTCCTCTCATTAACATGCAATGGATGAAACCCAACTTTTAGGTCCCTGACCCTTTGTTAGGATGGATAATGGTCAAATCTAGTTTACAAGTGATAATTAGGATCTGCCTGCACAGTACAGAAAGGGTTAAGCCAACCCTAGGTGGTTCAAATCTCAGCTGGATCAACAGGGACCATCTAATTTGGACCATTTATGGGCAGGCTAATTGTACCAAAGTCGATCCATCATTCGACTTGGGTACAGCAAGCATGTCAGATTTTTGAGATGCAGTTATCACCAGAGGATGTAGCCGCTAGCAATAATCACTGTGTTCTCCCAGCAGGGACAGCTCCCTGAACCCCCCCCCCCCCCCAATGGTTGCAGGAAAGAAAATTGCATCATCTATGGCCTGCCCTTATTATGGCAATCACATCCCCCTAGCCCCCTCATAAACAAAGAGAACTAGTAGGGCTTTATAGTGCTGGGATTTTCAGAACAGAACATCTATAGAAGGTAAGCAGCATTTTAAAAATATTTTTTTTTTTTTTAATGATGCCATGTGAATAAGAACGTATAACATAAATAAAGTAGGTGTTATCCCAAATTGGCTGCAAAAGTGGTAATATGTTTTAGGTATCAGCATGTGTTTAACTTACTTTAAACAGGCTGGTCTGTACCTCCTGTTTTTTCTGTAAATAAAACAGGTTAGGTTACTGCTACTTGGCCCACTAAATACAATTGCACAGGTAGGCTGTCTAGGCTGATTTTTATCCCAGTCTAGCCATGGGGCTCTTGCTAACATTATGTTTTTCTTAACCTGTTAATGTAATTTGAAACATTATTTTCAGTTTTTATAAATTTAGATTTCATTTATATATGTGGCAGCAAAAAGGTGGGCTTTAATGGCAACACGCTGCACATATGCATTACTGGGCATCTGATTTTTATGTGCTGAGAGCATGCTCCTGACACAAAGAGAGCTCTTGGTCCAGGCTGAAGGTCAGTGGCAGGGTTGTATAAAGTACTAAAACCCATACTTGAGTAAAAGTACAAGTGCTCGATCAAAAAGTGACTTGAGTAGAAGTACTAAAGTATTCAACATTTTTTGTACTTAAGTATTGCAAGTAGTTTTTTTAAAAATGTTGCTACTCAAGTACTGAAAGTAAAAGTACCAGTAGTTTTGAAAACAAAATTGCTACTCAAGTACTGAAAGTAAAAGTACAAGTACTGTGTTATGTAGTTATTAAAGAAAGAAGTCAAAAGTTTTAACATCATATTGTTTTTTATTATTTCAAATGCAGCTTTTATTTATACATACAGTAGCATTTATTTTCGTATGCGCTGATAATACACATGTTTTGAGCTTCATGAAACCTGCCATCTGCTGTGGTAATTTTTATAATTGTAACGAGTAACTATGCAGCACAAAAAAAAAAAATATCGGAGTAGAAGTATTGAAATCATTGAAAAAATGTAGTGAAGTAAAAGTGGAAGTAGGAAAAAAAAATTCTACTCCAGGAAAGTACAGATACCGCCTTTCAGTACTTAAGTACAGTAGTGAAGTAGTTCTACTTAGTTACTATACATCTCTGGTCAGTGGTGACATGATCGCTGAGCCTTCCTGCCCCCCTGCCCCCTAAGGCATTCTCGACTGTTTAAATTGACACCAGGGTTGGTTGGAAGGGGTTAAAGAATGCTTGGTGATTTTGTCATGAAGTTTCCTGTTCAGGTACTTTCAGTTAAGGGGAAAGTGGGGGAGAATCATCTCCCTAATGCTCTTCTTTATTGTCAATCCATCACATGTACCCGGAGTGATGACTGCTTGCAGCTGTGCTGACACACACAACAGATCCACATTAGTTACTATTTGGCTAGTTTCACAATAGCCAATACTCAGTGGATCGCTTTTCAGAGGGTGGCTAAGAATCTGCTTTCATGGGTTCAAGAGGCATTTCTTTTATTTTTCTGCTGGGGCTAAAGCACCGCAACCGTAAATCAAACACTTGGTCACCTCCCCATTGACTTGAATGGCCAAGTTTGACAGGTCCCTGTCAATAAAGCATGTTTTGTTACATTTGCCTTTGCTGCAACACAAAGCATTGGGCTGCTTAGCCTTTCAGCAGGCAGCCCGGGGGTAGGTCAGCCACCAGTTTTTACTGCCCTTGGCCACTCATGTGTAAGAGGCCTTTAGAAGCCAAACCAGAGTAATAGTGTGCAGCCAATACTGGAGTGAGTGTATGGACAATTCATCACTGAAGAGAAAGCCGCTCCAGGTGAGCACATTATCCATCCATCCATAGCATAGCCAGTATTTAGGTGAAGGTGCTAGCACAGCTCGTTTGCAGATACACAATCGAAAAAAAAAAAATCCGGAATTTGCTGCAATTTATTTAGCTTGTGGAGTGAATGTTTGTACAAAGGAAGTGGCTGAAAAAGGCAGAAGACAATTAGCAGTATTAGGTTGCAATGCAAAGAAGAAAATTTAAAAAGAACTTTAGGAATTAATGTCGTTCACTTAGGGTCTAGATCTCCATTAATAATAAAAAAAAAATAATGGCAGTTAATCTAAAATGACAGTCTTTATTTACTTCAATAAAGCTTCCTTCATGCACGCAAAATCAGCTACAAAGCTTAATAAAAAAGAAACAAGTTTATAACTGTTTTATTAAGAGACGCCTATTCATCCTGACACTAATTCAAAGATGTCTTTTGCACAAATGTGATAAATTAACCAGTTTCTGCCCAGTTTAAAAGCCATTGTATGCTTCAGTGAAGAAAGGTCTTGGGGTTATCTGTTAATCTGTGGGTGGGTTCATCAGATCACGGTCACATGTGACATCTCAGCAGCCAACATAATCCTAACATGGTCATTACACAGGATGCTTATACCCTGGCACAAGATCTTTCTGTGAATTAAATGGTTCAAGTACATCCATTTACAAGGTTATGTTAATTAGTTCCCATTCACTTTGAAGCATGACAGTTCATGATTTACAAGTCACATTCCTTCTATCCAATGTAAGGTAGCATTTTACTCTAAAGTTACTTTTTTTTTTCTATAACTATTAAACAATATATTTCTTCTTTCATGACAATACTAAGTTCTGAAAGCACTATACATTATACATTTGAATTATTTTACAGTTGTTTTATAAAATAACCAAAATAAATATGCTTTGTCATGAGATTGAACTTAAAGTTGTTTTTTACAACTAGCTAGATTTTGGGAAAATTCTGTTTTTGAGTAAATTTCTCCTAACTAAGAGGCATGTCTTTCAACAACAAGAAAATCCAAAATGGAACAACATAGACCTCCCATGGATTTGTGATTTATGATCAACGCAGACTATTTCTTTCTGTTCATGTTATCTCTAGATCATGATGTGCTTTTCCATCTAAATCCCCCACTTACCAAAGCTTCACCCAAATTATATTTATTCCAATCTTACTAATTAAATCAAATGGTATTTTTAAAAAGGACAAAACTAAACTGGAGAAACGCATATGAACAGAGGACCAATACTGATGGTGTGAATTGACTGCATATAATACATTTTGCATCCATTCCTTTCCAACACTCTAATTAGTATCAAATTTCCAGAGCTTTCAGATGTTGTTTTCTTTGGAAATATGGATATGTTTGCATTCAAAAGTGCTAAGCTTTCGTGGCTAGGAAAACAGGGTGAGGTTTAAACCTCTGCAGGACTGATGTGCTGGGAGCATTATGTGGCCTTATGACTATTTGACTGGGCAGCCTGACATGCCTCTTAAAACTGTATTTTGTATTAAATTACACTAAAATATAATTTTTACAAGATTGCTTCTTTGTAATATGTTACTTTAAAGAAACCATAATATTCGACATAACCTCTTTTATAAATAGGGGTCACATTGACCGCTATAGAACAGGAATGTCTGTTCATTTTTATAATATCATAGCACACTGGGTAGCAATTCCCAACAAATATGAAAATGTGTTTTAGGAAGCATATATGCAAAACGTTTATAATGCTTGATGAAGAAAGCTAATGTATTCTTTTTCAAAAGCTTGCATTTTCAATAACCTAAGTTAGCCAATATAGGTTTTGCACCCTCCTAGGTAGGTGCTAGAGAGAGAGTATAGTTTTAGATCTTTTCTGCTTACCAGAAAATTGCCTGGTAAATCTATATTGTTCTCTGCCTACCAGGCAGCAGAATCTGCTAGTGAGGTCGGCTTATGGTTCTCAGGTGCCGTTCCGTTTGTCTAAACACTGGTCCAATAGGGAGGCATATTGGACAGTGGGAAGAAACCTGACAAATGAGTGCACAGGCATTTAGTACAGTCCTGGTGATTGGCAGAGGAAAGTGCCCCTGTGCATGCTTGGATACTGTAAATGCCAAGGGCACATGTGCTTGGGCTCTTTCAGCTGGAGAGAGGAGTCCCGGAGGGAAGGGAGCGGCTGCTTCCTCCTCTGTAGAAATTGCCATGTGGCCTCAGGTGGTAGACCTGAAGGCCTAAAGAGTTAGAGAGGAACTGAACCCAGAGGTCCTGCAGAGCTGACTGAAAGGGAGACACTGGAAAGGATCTGATTCTGCATACAATGAGTACAGATCTGTTTCAAGGGGCCTGTCCTGAGGGGGCCATCCCTTCAGCTAGAAGAGTCAGTGGACAGGTGTCAGGGGATGCTAGAGAGTGTCCTGAAGATAATGTAGTTCATCATGTCTGTTGCTGGAGAGAGAGAAAGAAGACTTAACCCTTTTCATAAAAGTGGCAGTATGGTTAACCACTTAAGCCCCGGAGGATTTGGCTGCTCAAAGACCAGGAACTATTTCGCGATTCGGCACTGCGTGACTTTAACGGACAATTGCGCGGTCGTGCAACGATGTACCCAAATTAAATTGACGTCCTTTTTTTCCCACAAACAGAGCTTTTTGGGGGGGTATTTGATCACCTGTGCGATTTTTACTTTTTGCGCTATAAACAAAAAAAGAGCGACAATTTTGAAAAAATAACAATACTTTTCACATTTTTTATATATGAAATTCTCAAAAAAAAAATGTAAAAATCAAAATTTTCTAACATTCTAGGCCAATTTGTTTTCTGCTACATATTTTTGTAAAAAAAATCACAATAAGCGGATTTTGATTGGTTTGCGCAAAAGTTATTGCGTTTTACTAACTATGGGAAAGATTTATGTCATTTTTATTGTTTTTTTTTTTTAACTAATAATGGCGGCGATCTGCGTTTTTTTTTTTTGCGGGACTGCAACATTGCGGCAGACAGATTGGACCCCTGACTGACATTTTTTACACTTTTGGGGGTACCAGTGACATTACTACAGTAATCAGTGCTATAAATATGCACTGTTACTGTAAAAATGACACTGGCAGGGAAGGGGTTAACTTTATAATAGATCCAGGGGTTAAGTATGTCCCTAGGGGCGTGCTTCTAACTGTGAAGGGGCATGGCTTTTGATGTAACCACAGAGACATACGATCCTACATAGCAGGATTGTATAGTCTCTGCAGTTACACCAGGGAGAATGACAGGCGGTTTTGTTTACATCAGCCGCCTGCCTTTCTCCCTCTCCAGCGGGAGATCGCGAGTGACCGGCGGACATCGGAGCCGCCGGTCACTCGCACGGGGATGTCAGGGAATGAGCGGGATCTCGCCCCCTATTGGCTCGTGGGCGAGTGACGTACCGGTACGTCACTTTGCCCAGGAGGGGCTGACCGCCGCATTATATGTACTTGCGGCCGTCGGCAAGTGGTTAAAGCAGCGTGACTGCTTTCACAAGTACCCTGGTGAGGCCAAGTGAGAGTTGTCCTTATCAACTGTAAATAGTTCAAGTTGGAGTATCCCACTATTCCCTTCTCCCATCCAAGTTCTACAATAAATATAAAAAAAACAATACCCCTGGACTGTTTATTGAGTAAAGAGCCATTGGTAATAAGGATGAATGTGTGAAATGTCCCTAAGTGACTATCTACAGGTAATCAGGGGAGGCCCAACAAATCATCACACAGCAAGCCCTACTGGGACAGTGCTACATAGGGTATCACCTAAAATCCAAACTTACTGCATTGATCAATGGCTACATAGCTGCATTGGTCAATGATAACATGATACAGAGCGCCACTGTGCACCATTGCTGTCTAGATGTTTGTACCAGTAATCTATACATGGCTCTCTTACTACATAGAATTAAAGTGACCTCCTCAGTAAGTTGAGAAATGTAAGCTGAGCCTGCCCTGTAAAAGATGAAGGTAAATACTTGTTTTTCAGGCTGCCCATGTGTTAAAACTCTGACATGTTGCTGATTGCCAGCCACTGCCGGTATTCAACCCATTTCAGTGTGTTGAATACCTGTTCGCCCATTGCACACTGTGGTTACTCGTGCTTGCTTTTTTTTTTTTGTCATGTAGGAGGAAACTACAGCTCACAGCAGGGGAACAGGTTTCCAGCATTAACTAAAAGGACCACTTTTGGTTATGTACATTGTATGCATCGATATGGCTGTATGCACAAACCTTTAGTTTTGCTTGGAATGAATATACCTTTTCCCTCACAACCAACACTACCAATACATATTCTGCCATTCATAAGAAACTAGAAAGAGCCACCTACATGGAAATGGATGCTGTGCATCTGCTCGTTTAGCTGGGAATGTCTTGCTAAATAAATCCTCTGTATATACTCTACAATAACCTTGACCTGCAAAAATATATATGGATTTGAACTTAAGTTCCCTAATGGTAATAAATAGGAAACAGCACTAATTATCTACTAATGCTTGCAAATACAAGTTTTATCCAGTGTCCCCGGTCTTCCAAAATGTCAAAACGTCATGAGGATGCTTGCAACTTGGCCATCTTATGTTTTAACTTTCTCATTCATTCCTATTGACCAGAAAGGTTGCAAATCATATTGATGGGCCAATAGTAATGTGCAGAAGGAGCCAGACAAGGATGCAACACTTTTAGAAAGGGTTGAAATGTGCATGTCACCCCCTGAGGACTCAAGGCACCCAGACACTGCCAGAGGCCTGCCTTGTACTGCAGTAGCCTGGTCAGTACAACTAGGCTTCCGCCAAGTTCGCTTTAACAAAGAATCCTGAAACCAAATTCTTTATCTACTTCTGTCTAAATATGCATTCTACATTTGTCTATGTAGGTAAAATGTACAAAAAAAACTTGAAATGCATATGGGAATGGGAATTTCACAGTGTGAATAATACCAACAGTATTACTTCATCACCATCAATCTTTATTGCAACAGTTTTAAAGAGATTGTACGTATGCTGGTTAAATTCATGGTTAAATTCCAGTTTCTACAACTTTTAAATTATGTATTAACTATATTGCAATCTCCAGTGAACCATAAAAATATGGATTTGGAACTTAAGATGCTTAGATACCATAAACTGCCTGTCTACCAGATTAAAGAACTTCAAAGTTGTTTCCACTCAGATTAGCTAATCAACCTCTTCATTAGCAAGCTGGAAAAAGTAGATAGAAAAATGTTCCTTGACCTGTTATCTGCTAGCTTAACTAAAAGACATAAAAGTTTGACAAATGGCCCATTTTTCATTTATTGTTGTGGTAGTGAACCAGTTTGATTCTAGGGTATTCTAATGTTCTAATGTAGCCCACATGTTTAAAGGGCCACACATAATATTCTTCCAATTGGACTAATATAAAAATGAAATAGTGAATAGGTTGCAAATGAAATTTTAATGTATGTCTAGGTAAAAGTATTTTCTTTCTGTATGCATTGTCCTTTGCACTAGCACTGCAGTCATCTAAATGTTAGATTGGACATCTATTTTATCCATGCACTTTATACCAGTTAGTCCTGCCAGATTTCAGCAACTTTCATAATTCCCAACTTAAATCTGAAGATGTCAATAGAAACTGAAACATGGGTAAATAAGCAGACAACTGTGTCAGCTAGCGCATTCCTATACTTGACCATTTAGCTGGGCTGTGTGTTTATGGTTATTCAGAGGGAAGATCACGGTTTTGCAGAGACAACTCAAAGTGTTTGTTTTTCATTAAAATGAAAGTGGTCAATTGCAATTTTCCCCAATAGGAAAGGTTTTAGTTTTTTTTTTTTCCTTTTAGTTTTGGATATATTTTTGAGACAGCAATACCACCCTCTACAACAATCCAAAACTTAGCAGACTGAGAGTGATTGGTACTGGGGCAGATTAACCTCTTTACCACCGGAGGATTTTCCTGCTTTAAGTCCAGGCCACTTTTTGCGATTCGGTACTGTGCGACTTTAACCTACAATTGCGCTGTCATGCAACGCCGTACCCAAACAAAATGTACGTCTTTTTTTTTCCAGAAACAGAGCTTTCTTTTGGTAGTATTTGATCACCTCTGCGCATTTCATTTTTTTGCGATATTAATAAAAAAAAGCGACAATTTTGAAAAAATAACAATATTTTTCTACTTTGACAGTTAAAAAATATCCAATATATTCAATTTTTGTCATATATTTAGGCCTAGATGTATTTACTACATGTCTTTGACAAAAAAATTCTCAATGAGCGTATTTTTAACCGCTTTAAGACCGGAAGATTTTACCCCATTCCTGACCAGGCCCTATTTTGTGATTCGGCACTGCGTTACTTTAACGGACAATTGCGCGGTCGTGCGACACTGTACCCAAATTAAATGTATGTCCTTTTTTCCCCACAAATAGAGCTTTCTTTTGGTGGTATTTGATTACCTGTGCGATTTTTACTTTTTGTGCTATAAACAAAAAAAAGAGCGACAATTTTGGAAAAAAAAAAACAATATTTTTAAATTTTTTTTTATATGAAATCCCCCCCCCCCCCAAAATGTAAAAATCAAATTTTTTTAACATTTTAGGCCAATTTGTTTTTTGCTACATATGTTTGGTAAAAAAAAAAAACACAATTTTGATTGGTTTGCGCAAAAGTTATCACAGCTACTAACTACGGGAATTTATGTCATTTTTATTGTTTTTTTTTAACTAGTAATGGCGGCGATCTGCAATTTTTTTTTTGCGGTACTGCGACATTGCGGCGGACAGATCGGACCCCTAACTGACATTTTTGACACTTTTGGGGGTACCAGTGACATTACTACAGTAATCAGTGCTATAAATATGCACTGTTACTGTAAAAATGACACTGGCAGGGAAGGGGTTAACTTTTATTGGTGATCAAGGGGTTAATGTATGCCTGGTGCTTACTGACGTGTGTGGGGGGAGAGGACTGTGTGACACAGGCACAGATCGCAGGTTCAGCTATGCTGAATCCTGTAATCTGTCCCTGCCTGTCACTTAGAAGATCCGCCCGCTTTGTTTACACAAGCCGGTGGATCTCCTCACTCGATCCCCGATGATCGGGGAAAAACGGTGGTGATCACCGCCTCTCCTCCCCTGGCCAGACTCCCGCTGTGTCTGAATACAGTGGGAGCGAGCCTCCGGCGGCGCGCGCGGCGCCCACAAGGGGAGTAGTCTAGCGACATAGACCTATGTCGCTGGACCATAACGAGCCACTTTGCCGCAGTACACTCAATGTGAGCGGTCAGCAAGTGGTTAACTATGTAATTAACGCTTTACACACACAATAATTACTTGTGTGTAATCACTTTTTATGTAGGTAACGTCATCACAGTAAGAATTGTGGCTCATGTCTGAAACTTAAAGGATAAGTTCATCTTTTGTACCATGTTACATGTTACATCCGTCTCCTCTTTCTCCTAATTGGCTAACTGACTTTCATAGACAGCAGCAGGAGCTAATGGCGTAGCTGCTGTGTCTCAGCCAATCAGGTGGGAGAGTCTCGGATGGCTGAGACTCTCGCGGAAATCGTTGGAGAGAGATGGGCTCAAGTAAGCATTAGGGAGGCTGCTACACACAGAAGGTTTTCTTATCTTCATGCATAAAATGCATGAAGATGAAAAACCTTTGGACTTTACAACTCCTTTAAGGTGGAGGTCTCTGCAGGTACTTCCTGTCATGAGATTTCCACCTGATCTAAACAAAAACAAGGTGTATAGACCACCTATCTCCTGCGCTCAGAAAAGCCAACTCCTTGACTGCTCTGTCCACGGGACTTTCAAAATGGCGTTTTGGATGGCTAGGATCCTGCTGCCTAAAAGGACTGGGGCAGTCCAACAATACTGCAAACAAGAAACACAAAGAAAGGCGCATCGACCTAGCGCATTATCCTCAATATGGGCTTTATTGTTAAAACATCAAAATCTTGAGTATCGAGAGTAGTCCATACGAATGTCCCTTGTCCTATTAGGATGATGGCTGACGCGTTTCAAGGCATACGCCTCTTCCTCGGAGCCCTGAGCGCCTTTCTTTGTGTTTCTGATTTCCTGATATAGCAAGAAACAAATTTCTCGTATGTCTCGTATGTCTCTGGATACCTCATCACAGGCCATTCACAGTTTCACTTTACCCAGTTTTAGCAAAAAATAAGAGATCTTCTTATTGTTGTAATCAGGATAACCAATCAACAGAACCCGTTGTGTTCTTTCTTTATACAACATTATTAGTATGCATTTCATTATATGAAACAGATCAAGTTGAACTTTCACTTATCTCTAGGATTCATATATTGACTTTTATTGACTGCATTGACTGATTACAAAATGAAAATCATGTAACATTTTTGCTTTATTTGTCGTTTGAGGTAAATACAAAATTCTTGGCAGGATATTATGATTGTGTTAACTGTTTTTGGCCTAAAAATAGCCTTTTGGTCCACAAGAATATCACAAACCACCAGTTAAAATTTAACACTGCAGAAAAAAATGTTTAATTTAATGATTAGGACACATAAAAGGTGAAAGCCATAAAGTAGGCAGACATATGAAACTAGTCTAATTTTTTTATGTGAACATTTCTAATAATTCGGCGTTCGAGACATGACTTGTATGGTAGCTGATGTCATTATAGTGTCTCTTTTTAGCCTCTGTAAATCCAATGCATTTTATGGCTTGGGAATCAAATAGTCTGCAATGGCTATAGTTTTGGATCGCTCTACAGCAATGCACTGTTTGCACAAAATGATTTTGCAAGCACACAAAGCTTAGAAAGGAAACCTGCACTGCTTGGATTTCTAATTTTTTATGGATGGAAGCAGGAACTGTAACTTTTACAGCAGGGGTGGGATGGGGGGAAAGCTACAATGCTGAGAAGTTACTCAATGTTTTGAGCTCACAAGTGAAAAAAAAATAAATGCTGTTCCATTAAAGGCAAAAATGGCACAAGACTGCTAATAAAGACTGGGATTTAACCAAATGGGAAATCCCTGTATACAGATGTTTTAGTGTGTGAGTACAAAAGGTCAGCATCCATGAACATCTTTGTTTCCTATAGGAAATCCTACATTAACTTTAGGACAGGGTGAAACTCAGGGCGTGTGTGGTTGAAAAGAGTAAAAAACCAAAGTCCCCTTGCCAAAGCATATCTTAAAATACTTAAAAAGATTTTTGAGTGCGGGGGAGGATTCGTTCTGGCCAAGGTAAGTGCAAAGGTCTGAAACAAATATTAGCAGTTATCTGAGGGACAATTCATCTGCAGCTGTTTGTGCATTATTAAGAACAGAAACTGCAGGCTTGTTACAATAGTAACCAGTTCACTGCAAAAGGGTCAACCTATCTGTACAATCTGCTTATTCGTATGACAGATGGCCAGCTTTGAAAATGTCTTGCTATTTCATTCTCTTCTCATTATTTTTCTAATGTCAACTTGTCCGATGTGCAGCATTTCACATCCAAAAGAAATATTTTAATATTTTTTTTTTTCAATTTTCTTTTTCACTACTTTATGATATATCATGAAGTTTGACTTGAAGTGTATCTGAGGGAATCCTAACAGTGATTTCCCAACCTATTAAAAAAAAAAAAAGAAGAAAAGAAAGATACTGGTCCATCTTATTTTTCCAAGAATTCCAACCACCTTTTACATTTTCCCAAAGCATTACCTATCAACTTTATGCCTTTGTATTTCCCTTTGAGAATCTGGCAATTGCTATTATGATGTTATTATTGTGATGGTTGGGAGGTGTGCCTCTGGGGTTGGGTCCCTCCTTAACCTGAGAAGCTCTTTGGGAATACAGTCTCCCAAAGAACAATAACATAAAGCAAGAGGTTGTGATCATCAATGCATGCCTTGCGTCAGTGCATGACAAATCATAGGATTAACTTACAGAATGCTTGTTGCAAATGTGCAATTGGCTATGCATTAACACTATGCATTCTAGCATGCACTGAATGAATTTCAATAAATATATTACATTTATATATTGTGTCCATGTGGTTTTAGCTTAACAGAATAGTATCAGGCATCTAATATTTAGTGATATCAGCTAATGGGTTTAATGTAATTGGAATGGTGGACTTATGAAGGGGGTCTTTTGTGCATCAATGAACCAATTGTCTTAAGGGCAACATGTTTGCAGAGCACTCCTTAAAGTTGTAAGGCAATTGATGCTAACACAAAATGTTATATCATTGTAGAATGGAGATGTCGGGACCTTCAAATAGGAGACCCGTTGTGATGGCTCATTAGGACAGGTTTCTAAACTTTATGATCCAACCCCCCCCCCCCAATAGTGGCTATTTGGATCAGGCAATTGGGTTGAAGTAAGGACTCTGTGCAGGCCAGTCAAGTTCCTCCACTCCAAAACTCGCTCATCCATGTCTTTATGGACCTTGTTTGTGCACTAGTGTGCAGTCATGTTGGAACTGGAAGGGGCCATCCCCAAACTGTTCCCTGCAAAGTTGGGAGTATGAAATTGTTCAAAATGTCTTGGTATGCTGATGCCTTAACTGGAACCAAGGGACCAAGCCCAACCCCGGAAAAAAAAAACCCCACATCATAATCCCCCCCTCCTCCAAATGATTTGGAACAGTGCACAAAGCAAGGTCCATAAAGACATGGATGAGCGAGTTTGGGGTGGAGGAATTTGACTGGCCTGCACAGAGTCCTGACCTCAACCCATAGTACCTTTGGGATGATATAGAACGTAGACTGCGAAACAGGCCTTCTCGTCCAACATCAGTGCCTGACCTCACAAATGCATTTCTGGAAGAATGGTCAAACATTCCCATTGACACACTTCTAAACCTTATGGACAGCCTTCCCAGAAGAGTTGAAGCTGTTATAGTGGCAAAGGGTGGGCCAACTCAGTATTGAACCCTACAGACTAATACTGGAATGCTATTAAAGTTCATGTGCGTGTAAAGGTGTTTTAGGCGTAACACCATAATAAATTCCAAAAGGCAACTTAAGTACAGCCAAATCTATCACATACAGATAAAGGTATAATATCCAATTTGTGTAAGCATTTGGAGTTTCCTGTTCCAAATAAACACAACGTGCATACCTTTTATACCTATTTATCTTTACATTGATTTAGTATTTATTATTCATACAAATAGACCAATTAAAAAGTAGTTCCAGCCAATCAGGAAAGGAGGAATGATGTGACCCTATGGGGTTGATTTATTAAAACTGGAGAGTGCAGAATCTGTTGCAGCTCTGCATAGAAACCAATCCGTTTTTTTTTTGTCAAGGTTTAATTGAACAAGCTGAAGTTAGAAGCTGAGTGGCTACCATGCACAGCTGCACCAGTTTTGGTAAATCAACCCGAATGTGTGATGCTCTGGGACCAGGCTCAGATGCCAGTGGCTGTAAAGAGGTCCACGAGTTCTTAGCTGGAAATATATAAGGAGATCCACTTAGCAGATGACACAAGCTCAATTGAGGGGTCTAAGAACTAGCCGGTCTTTAACAGAGCCAGGTCATGGCCCTCTGGATTGCCCAGTGAGGAAAGCACAAGCGGGGGTCAGGTAACTGATGAAGCAGATAAGGAACAAGAAGAAGAGTAGACAATGAACAACCCTAAAGGTCAGTAACAAGTAGTAGCTGGATGGGATCAAAAAGAAGCGTAGCCGATGAACAAGCCAAGGGTTGATAACAAGTGGCAGAAAAATTGAGGACAGCAGCAGATATGCAAGGACCAAGATATTAGCTGGAGAGAGCACAATCTGTCAAACAGGAAGTCCAAAGACATGGCTTAAATCAAGAAGTTCATGGGAGGAGCAAAGAGTTCAAGGTTCACCAGCAACAAGATACAAGGCAAGATTGTCCAAGGGATCAGGCAGGGAGCTGTCAAGCATCCCAGGTGGCATTGCCATAAGAACTACAGCCAGACACCACAGAGGTCCCAAGTTCAGATTGGGACCCTGACAGTATACAGACAGACTGTGTAAGAACCAACCTTACCTTCAAAATTTGTATTACCTGGCAGAACTTTGGCAATTGCTGTCTAATGTTTACTAGAGAGCTGTGATATAGGAGGGGAGGCAATATGAGCTAACAGACGCCTCTATGCATGGGTAATGTTAGATGGTATAAAAAAGGAATGGCATTGGTTACTTTAAGTACTTTTTATATTCTCAAATTCATAAATGATCTGTAAAGCATTTCTCAAGGAGGAGTTAACATTTTCAAGAAACAGCAACACATCATCCACACAGAATTCTAGCCCCCATTCCTGTGAATTTATACTTGCTTAGCATAAACTAGCAGTATAGAAATTACTTCAATTCCTACAATAAAAGGAGGAGGAGACATCAGGCAATGCCGTTGGGCCTTTTCTGTAATTAAAATGTGGAGCAAAAGTGCAATTTACCAAAAAATCAACTGCAGAGGTAATACCTTGTGTAGAATATTTTTGTCTTTTTCTCTACACTTGAAGTGATAGTAGCCATATTAGGGCACTTGCGACAGAAACAATTGAGTACTGTCTGTGATATTTTTTATTTGCACTAACATTTTTCAGGACAAGCTTTCAGGGAATGTCCCTTTCTTCATGGTCCCAGCAGTACTAATTCACAAAAAAATTTTAGCAGAATGTTAAATGACAATGAGATTGTCTTTTTTTAACATTCTACTAAAACTTTTGTGAATTAGTACTGCTGGGACCTAGAAGAAGTGAATATACCTCGAAAGCTTGTACTTAAACTCTTTACAAAATTTTTAATGAATGTTTGGTTACTGTACATATATCATATTCAATATGGATGAAATAGTATTATATGGAATTCTTTAGTTAAGCCAGCAACGTGTTTAAATAGAATTTCCATGTGACAGTATTAGGATAGGAGTTAAGATATGGTATCATTTGTAAAGGTTACTTTCTGTTGTTGTTGGCAAGATTTTCGAACCTGAAGACATTGTTTAGATTGATTTGAATTATTTCAGAATATTTTGAGATAAAAAAGCTTTTGTTTTCTGTGAGTTTTGGAAGGAAAACCTATGTCATCGAACATAGGTGATTTATACAAGCTATGTTTCAATTGTGTAAGTGCCAAATTTCAAATCTGCTCTAGCATTGCTTCCTGTAGCGAGTTACAAGTCCATTCCTCATTAACAGGGATCTACAGGAATTCTGTCCTTTTACTAGCAGCAGTCCTGAACAACAGGTGGCTTGAAGTCATCTAGGTCAGCACTTTTTATAGAAATGAAAGAAAGGATGACACCTTTTCCCGGAAGACTATCTAGGACATATATAGTACTGTTGTCTCCCAGTTTAGTTTACAGTGCTCTCCTGTTAAACTATAAACTGGTACAAAATAATAGGCAGTTCCAACCTAGACACATGGTTTCCTGATTTTCTGTTCTTTCCTTCTCAGTTTTACTTGTTCTTTCTGTAAAGTCAAAATACTCTATTTTAAAGTTGGACTCTAGCTTGTTTTAGGCAAACTTCCAATTAAGGCTCTAATACAGGCTGGTGAGTGCATACATATAAATATAATAATGAGGTAGCCTCCAGAAGAATAAAGCATACACTATGAGGTTAATTTACTAAAGGCAAAGAGGCTGTTCATTTTCCAAGGGATGTAGTGCAGCCAAGGGATCTTTTCCCAGAGCATAGTGAATGTAGTGAAATTTCACTTTGCAAAGAAAACCAAATCACGTGCAAGGAAAAAAAAAAAAGTTGAATTCAAACCATGGGTAAAACCATCCAATATCTACCTCTTATGGTACCATCCATTACTCACAAAACACTATAATAACCTCTTTCTAAAAACACATCAGATGATAGTGAAGAGGGTGAATTAGGATTTTAAATAGGCATTAAAGTTCACCTTTGGGAACATATTATATGTTTCACCCGTTTTTTGGGGTGGAACATGTATCATGTTCTCACTGCTGCATCTTCTCCCCTCCCGCCGCCTCTAGTGAGCCAGGGATCTTCTCCCCGAACTCGCTGTCACAATTATAAAAAAAATGAGGGGCTCAGCCCACCCAGCTGCATCATTCATTCACAGTTCTGTAAATGGGAAAACTACAAGTAACAGTATCCTTTTGGCTGGTAGCTTGAAATACTCAGTGAACCACCAGGGTGCTGTTGAGCGTTTTAGGTAGTTCAAAGTTTCTTCCTGTCTTTGTTTAACTGCTTGCTTGTACGAGGTATGGGCAGACAGGTTACACTGGCAGTCTGCAGAAGTCCTGCATTGCTCTTGCAATCTGCTGACTGTGAGTGCAATGCTTTGCAGGTTACTGGTAAAAAAAAAAAAATAAATGCACATTTTGTTACCTGCAAAAAAGATGTGCATTTATTTATTTTTTTACAAAGGTAAACGTATCCTTTTAGGAGGACATATACAACACAAAAAAATAAATGTAAACAGCTTTATTACATAATGAAACCATAATTAAGATCACAGAAGAAATGTCAGTTGCTGTATTAAATTTAGTATAAAAGACACATGTTTGTGGTTCCAAGCTGGTGTATTGGATCAACGCGTTTCACAATATTCCCACTTCTTCAGGATCCACGCCCTTGAATTAACAAGTGATATGGCTCAAAAACTATATGATAATAGCAAACGCATCAAAGAAGGGTATTATGAAGATATCACCATAAACTTCTAAAAATAAGAGGTGCACACCAAGGAGACAATATATCTTTAATATCTCGATGCTCGTTGATATCCTGCTGTATGCCAACTCCAGGAACATCGGCTACCATCAGAGTCTAAAAAAGTTTCATACCAAATTGATTCCCCCTCCTGGATTAATGCCTCTCTTGCCCACGAGCTGCCGCATGGTTTGTAAAAAATGGCACCAGCATATGGAGTTGGACTTGAAGTGTAACTTAATACCATTAGGATAAATTCACCCAGGAGGGAGAATTTACCAGACTAGGGTAGTGACCTGGTGTACTGATGTCCTGTGTAGTCAACTTTAACACCAAGACATCATGCTCGCTTGATGAATCACTTTCATGATGTGGAAGCTGTTGTCAGGCCTATTATGCTGTATATATTTGTTTAAGATAGATAGTGGGGGCACTATGGATATCTATTTTTATATATACACTCTATAAACTGATAACCACCAAACTAGCTAAAGTCTAGCTCTTGCCAAATTCTTTTTTAGCTTTGGATAGAGAAGAGAAGAATTTACATTTTGGTCAATGTTTTATTTCTGTCTGGGTCCCTGACAGGGGAGATTTTACCTCACTCCTTGTATCTGTGACACCTCACTAAAATGAGGGAGTGGTTGTCACTGGGTCAGAACATCAATTAAAACATTTTCAAAAGTTCTAACCTTTACTCACGCTACTAAAAATGTGTTTTCTCTTTGTTCGCATTGGAGAGATATCCCATCACATCCTGTCCTGACATAGCTGGCAATAAATCCTGCCAGAAGCCCTTTCCAGCTCCATTCAAAACAAAATAAAGGTTTTGTGTGGAGCTTGAACTCATTAGTGGAAATATTAAACAATCTTATCAAAACCTTGCTTTCCTGTATAGTTGCTAAATAGCTATACATGGCTGCAGCCTATTTGGCCTTCTGGTCTTACTGCTGATTGAACACAATTGGCTAGTAATGGAGTTATTATTAGTAGCCTACAACAGCCAAGGCGGATTTGGTGGCTTTTATATGTCCACATTGAGTGAGTTTGTTTTTTCTTGTAATCAGCAAAGTGAGCAGCCTTTTAATAAAGACGGGCTTTGGAAGAATTTCCAGTGGTTTGGTCTCACTTAGTGTAACTCTGTATTTTCCATTTAAGACCCTTTGGTAATGAAACTCAACAGGAACTGGATAACAGCTTCTTATTGAAGAGTCTAGACTGTAACCTGCATGAAGAGCCTTAAACCTGTAGTAATTTCACAGTAGGCTCCTGACAGATAATTCAGAAGTGTAATTCAAATATGCCTGTCAGTCTTGTTTACTACAGAATATTATGTGACTTGTGTGATGGTATTCATTTTCTTGAGTAGTAATACAGACTAAACAACACTTCACCCAAAATGTTCTACCACATGATGTTCTTCATCATTTTAAATTTCACTTAAAAGAATGCACCAAGATTTACTAGTTTTAATAGTTTTGACAGTACTTAATAGTAAAAGCCAAGTTAACTTTTAGAAGAAGAATTCCAAAACTGTTACACGTCAGCTTTGAGTTCAGTCTGCAGTATGAACCATTTGTGCCCTTGGACAAACCACATCTGTTGGCCACTACCCTTTCTTATGCAAGCTCCTCCAGTATTGCAGGAGTTGTAACAAAGTGTTTTAAGAGGAAAAACCTTCTTCAAATAAACCATAATACAATTTTCAAGGATTAAATAAACCATCGTAATCCAAGTAAGCCGGTTTACCTTCTACCATATTTTTAGGTTTTAACATGGCAACATTCCCCAGCCCCGTTTCCCTCAGATCTAATCCCCCACCCCCCTCCACTTACCTAAATTACAGGATTCTTCTACATGGAGTGCCCTTTTTTCATTTAAAATTAGTGTGGCTGTGCGTGACTTCAGCTGCACATCCATGTTATTAATTTACAGATCTATTTTAGAGCGGAAGTAAACCCATCGATTTAGTCATTTCAAAAAACAGTTACATTCCCGGGATGCCAGAAATGCGAACTGTCACATTGGTTGTGTTCTCATCCAAACTGCCAAACCATGCAATGGCTGGTATCATAACTGATCACATGTGCAGTATAAGGGCAGTTGAAGAATAAACAGAGGCCAAGATGCAGCTTCCTTGGCTGAAAACGATAGGAGGGTTTACTTCCACTTTAAGTATCTGTGAATGGACATACCCATCTCATCATAAATCCCAAGGGAGCACAAGCGAGTTGATGTCATCCCACTTTTAGTCTATTGTTTACATCCCCGTCATGAAGACTATTCCCCCTGCAGATTATTTGCCCAGTCCCAGGTCTGGAGATACAGGAATAATCTGTAGGTGCCTTGCATTGCGCCAAATTTTGATCCATGTATGTGGTTAGTAATCTAGTGATTTACTCCACTCAAATGAGACAACTGGTATATTTTAATCTGCTGCAGCACTGATCAATGTATTCTGGCAGCAGAAGGTTTCCACTGCCAGTGTACAATACCCCCCCTCCAATGTGTGGATGGGGAAATCAGTTTGATCAGCCAGCTGGCTTATCAAAGAAAATTGGAATCCATGGGGTGGTGGGGGGCATTGAAGACTAAAGAAGATTGCTTCCAAAATTAGAAGCTAGATTATGCCCGGTATGCAAGTTATACAGTTTGAGAATTCAAGCTTGATATTGGAGCAGAACCTAATGTGATACCAACTATAGCTGTTAATCTGTTCCCTGCTGTGAAAACTGAGCCCGCTATCACAGTGTAAGTGGTGCTAAACTGATTCCTAAAGAATGTCTAAAATTGCAAGTGATTGTAATATTCCAGAAAGCTGACAAAGCAATGATAACATGAATAAGTACCTGAAACAAAAGAGCGACTGAGCTTATAAAGAATTGATTGTTTTTCTGCAAAATGATACAGTTGAACCTTGTAGTCCTTTCCAGTAGCAGCTTCATAAAGATTTCCTAGCATATGGTGTTTTTTTTTTGTTTTGTTTTTTTTTTTGTGCGCCACTAAATCTCTCTGACATCTAGTATTTTTTCTAATTGTATCCATCATATGTCAGATAGTTTTTGTTTTGTTAGTGTTCTACTTGGAATCTAGCAGTTTTTGTGCCTGCTTTTTCCCTAGTGTCCAAAGGTTTCTGTATTTGTTCTGGTAACCACATACCATGTCACCACAGTTTAACCACCGCCTGGTTCTGGTAACCACCACCACATCCACTGTTTAGCAGTAAAGATAAAATGCCCTTATCACAATCCACCAATATGTGGTATAATATAAGCCGCATTACAGCACAATATGTTTCCCCTCCGATGTATGTGTGCTTTGTGTGATACTACAAATCTACTGCAGGAGGAATTATCCAGCATTGAGGCTTATTTAAAATTAGTTGGCTGTGTAATGTGGTGTTCCCGAATGCACAAAAAGATGCATGGATGTGCTTCCTGTTTGATATGGTTGTTATGAATGATCTGTAACTACTGTGATTGTTAGACCATTTGTGGTAACAGCACAAAACTAATACCTTCCTGCCTGTACTGCAATTTTGGGTTATCCCAAACACTCTCCACTAGCCCACTAACCCCAAAGTGGACCTGGCAATTAGTGATAGTGCTGCTGAGCTCCTCTAATCTATATTGATGTTTGCAGATGCCACCAATCAACTCCAGAAAATCTCCTGTCACTAATAACTTATTTATAACTTCTACATGTCACATAATCTACTTTTGAGAGCTAAAAATAAGGTATTAGCAAGAGGGGACTTCCTCTGTCAGGAGATGATAGCTGGTATGTGCGAGGATTGCTGAAGGCTAGAGAAGATCATCAGCACTGTCACTAAAGCTTCGTACACACTACTATTTTTTTGGGTTGAATGAAAAAACTGACTGCTTAAGTTGGAGCCACTGTACTAACTATGCGATGTTAGCATGGCAATCTCCCCTGCTGAGCTATTGTGTTCTGACAGGGGGACACCCTCCTCCCCCTTATGCCAGTACACTCTGGCCAGTGAGTGAGAGCCTTTCGGCCAGCTTCTGTCGGACTGGCTGCTTTACACACAGGCCGAACGATGGCCGGTTTTTGTTAAAGCAGCAATCTCGGCCAAAATTTGGCCCTTGTATACTAAGCTTAAGGGGTTGATTTACTAAAACTGGAGAGTGCAAAAACTTGTGCAGGTGTGCATGGTAGCCAATTCGTTTCTAACTTTGGCTTGTTCAATAAACCTTTGACAAAAAAAACCTGGAAGATGATTGGTTGCAATGCAGAGCTGCACCAGATTTTTCATTCTCCAGTTTTAGTAAATCAGCTCCTGTATGTTTGGGTCTTGCTTCATAAGCATGTGCAGTAGATGCCCATAGATATCTATGGGGCTGGGAGCCAATCAGTCCCCTAGACTCATAGAAGTCTATGGGGTTTGACTGCACATGTGCTGGTAATGGGAAGTAGAAAACACACTGGCCCCTTTTTTTTGTAATGGAGATGGATTAGAATGCCTGTCAGATTTTTATGCTGTCTGTCTCCCTGTTAGGGAGATTCACCCTCTCTATTTGTCCTGTGTACTGTTATCATTGAAAGTGAAACTAAAAGCAAGCCCCACATTTTGGGCTGTCCCCAGAAAAGAAATAGAGGGGAAATATTTTAATGGGGACACTAGTTCTGGTGACCTGGGGGTCCCTAAGGGTATCCTTTTATTTTGCAGGGATTTCCTCTCTCTTCCTGTTTGACTATGGGACAGAAAGTGAATGGAAATTTTCCCAATGGGACATAGATGGCAAAAAATAATCTGACAGGGGTTATAATCCCCCTTGCTCTATCCAAAATGGAAAAAAAAGTTTTGCCTATAGTTCTAAATTCAACATTGCAGCAGAACGCTTGCGGACTTGGTGCAAGAACTGTGTGTAGACAACGAAGGGGAGGAGGAATATCAGCATAGTGGGACAGGGTAGAAAAGAGTGGGGAAACATTCAGAAAATGCTGTTTTGAAAGTGCTTTATTTTTTAAGTTAAAATAATTCACAAGGCAACTATATACTGCGTGTGTTTATTGTTATTAAACTCTTAACTGCTTTAAAACATATTTGCTAAGATATCACACATATAATATAGCAGTTGAGAATCTAATAGGCTCGAAGTTTCTTAAAATATATGGAAAGTTTCACCTACTGACATTTTAGGAAAGCCCCTACTAAATCTAGTAGTCCACACATTACATCTGCAGCAGTGCAGATTAAAGTATCATATCCCCCTTCACGCTATGCCATTCCATTGCATTACGCTACTACAAGTACAAGCTGGCGGGTGTTACAAAAAGGCTGCCATGGCAAGGTGAAAAAAAAAACACAGCTTCGCCATATTTTAAAGCAGCACATTCCAACACCAGACACCTACTTTACATTTACTTTCTAAATGAATGCCACCACATTACACTGTACAGAGTGCCTTGTGTTACCTTGGCAGTAAAATGCACATTACCATAATGCATAAGCCTGAAGGAGGCACAAATACTGACTACACTTTTAAATAACTTAATCCTAGTGATGTCCTTATGCGTATTTACTAAACATCTTTGCACAGTGGCGCTATGGTAAGTGGACCAGAAGCCTACACCATATTGGTGGAACTCTCTGCAGGCTTACAAGTAGACAGCTTTTGTATTTGGGCCTATGAAGAACCCAGCACCCCTGGCACACTGCACCCTGCCATTGCATCTGGCTGTCACCCAGCACCCCTGGCACACTGCACCCTGACATTGCATCTGGCTGTCACCCAGCACCCCTGGCACACTGCACCCTGACATTTAATTTGGCTGTCACCCAGCACCCCTGGCACACTGCACCCTGACATTTCATCTGGCTGTCACCCAGCACCCCTGGCACACTGACATTGCATCTGGCTGTCACCCAGCACCCCTGGCACACTGCACCCTGACATTGCATCTGGCTGTCACCCAGCACCCCTGGCACACTGCGCCCTAACATTACATCTGGCTGTCACCCAGCACCGCTGGCACACTGCACCCTGACATTGCATCCGGCTGTCACCCAGCACCCCTGGCACACTGCACCCTGACATTGCATCTGGCTGTCACCCACCACCCCTAGCACACTGCACCCTGACATTGCATCTGGCTGTCTCCCAGCACCCCTGGCACACTGCACCCTGACATTTCATCTGGCTGTCACCCAGCACCCCTGGCACACTCCACCCTGACATTGCATCTGACTGTCACCCAGCACCCCTGACACACTGCACCCTGACATTGCATCTTGCTCTCACCCAGCACCCCTGGCACACTGTACCCTGACATTGCATCTGGCTGTCACCCAGCACCCCTGGCACACTGCACCCTGACATTGCATCTGGCTGTCACCCAGCACCCCTGGCACACTACACCCTGACATTGCATCCGGCTGTCACCCAGCACCCCTGGCACACTGCACCCTGACATTGCATCTGGCTGTCACCCAGCACCCCTGAAATAGCCTGGCGACTATCGCCCCTGTCACTAAATCCCAACTTCCCAGACACCACACCTTTCTGCCTGCTACTAACTCTGCCACTGCATTCCCCGCCACCATACCTCCCAATTTTTTGAGATGGGAACGAGGGACACCTATTAGCAAAAGTATATGGGCATAGGACACACCCCCTGCCACGCCCCCTTAAAGGAGAATTATACAGAAAGAATGATAGTGCTTTTTTATCACTACTATTCCTTTACAAGGGTTTTAGAAATTTACGAATGCAGCACTTGAGAAACTGGATGAAAGGTTTAGCACTGGGAAACACTTTTTGAAAGATAAAAAGTGCATTTTATATACAACTATATAGATCAGACCAAAATGAGAGACTAATGAGGAGGAAAGAGGAATAGAGGGACTTTGTTCTAAATCAGGGACAGTCCCTGGAAATCAGTGAAGTTGGGAACTATGCTCTGCACTGCCAACACCATACCTTCTCCCCCTTGTCACCTTCACAGGGTCATGCTGAGAGGAGGAGAAGCTTGGCCTGGAGTTTGTCCTTCTCTGTTGACACCACCTTCTCCCGAGTGCAGCCCGTAGATGCCAAATCAGGGACAGTCCCTTGAAATCAGGGAAGTTGGGAACTATGCTCTCCACTGCCAACATCATACCTGCTCCCCATTGTCACCTTAACAGGGTCATGCTGAGAGGAGGAGAAGCTTGGCCTGGAGTTTTTCCTTCTCTGTTGACATCACCTTCTCCTCAGTGCAGCCTGTAGAGGCCAGTCAGTTCTTCAACATTTGATAGCTTTGTGCACATTCTGGGGAATGAACTAAGCTTCCTGTGTCTTAATAAGGGCACAGGAAAATGTCGGGAGAAGTTTGCGCCACATGAACTATGCAAATAGACCTGAATAGGATTTTTTAAAAAGTCAAATTTTTAAAGGGTAACTCCACTTTCGTGGGGAAAAAAATTAGCAAAAAAATATAAAAATAATATAGCATTTACAATTGTGACACAAGTCATATTGTAATTGAATGTTATTAAAATGACCTTTCCATTTCAATCTGCAGCTCTGTAATTTTCTGAAAATGCAATGCAATATGGCTGTACAGGAGTTCTGTATGTATGAGAATGTATACTGATCACACCCCAGAAACATTTCCTGCTTGTTTGATTGGCTTACTGATTTTCCCAGAAATCTGCACTAAGATATAAGTCAGATTTCTGGCATCCCCTGCAACAAAAATGGCATTTTTAGTGAGGTACTCCCAATAGGAACACATCTAAAGGAATGCATGCCCTGCAGATTTCCTCATTAGTGCTCTGCAGCTGCACAGCTGGTTGATAATTATGAAACCACTCCCATCAGACCCACTGAGTACAGAGAAACAAACAGGGATTTCTTTAGAATATCAAAAGGTAGGAATCTGCAACAAAGGTTGTTCTAATCCTTGCAATGTACAGAGATCACCCACAGGGGAATGTTTTGTTACGCTTTAATATCAGAAGAATAAGTACAAAGCTAAAAAAAAAAAAAAAATACTCTTCCACAGGAATTGGTTGATAAATAATTGCTGAAAGTACACCTCTCCCCCCTACTCTCAGTCTGCAGTCCACGAATGCTTGTACTAAAATGTATATTTGTTACTGTAAGGAATAATAATAAATAACTTGTACCAACTTGTAACTTTTTAAACCTCCTTTCATTGCTGTGAAATCACCAGTGGGGTATCAGATTTCGTATTCTTTTTGTTGCGTTTCCCTAATCGCTGTTTACATATACTGATTTTATTGTTTCCAACAGAAGCTGTGAAGGTCGGAACATCCGCTACAGAACATGCAGTAATGTGGTAAGTTAATTCCCCTCTTTGCTATGATATTCCCTTTAAAGTCATACCTAGCATTGCCCACCCGTATGCTGAAGATTAGAATGTTTTTGCTTTTTGTTCGTTTATGCAGAGTTTTTAAAATGAGGCTTATATTTACCGTTGTTTTCAACATCTTTTTTACATTTTGTTTTTGGCGTACATAGAACATCAGTCTACTCAAACTGCTTTAGCTCTGTTTTGTTATGTTCATAGATTGTTTGTTTTGTTTTTTAATGGAGACATATTAATGATACACTAAATACCAATTTATCAAACGTGGAGCCTAGAAAAGTACAACTGTTGCCAATAGCAAACAATTTGATTTTGCCACAGTGGTGATGTCACCTGGTCCTGATGCTCCACTGGAATAATATATATTCACTCCAGAGAGATTTTTTCGGCCTCCCACCATGCAATATAATTATTTAAAGTGCTAGTAAAGCCTTAAGGTTTTTCACCTCTATGCATTAAGGTGAAAAACCTTCTTTGCTGCAGCTCCCCCCCACCTTACCTTACCTGAGCCCATCCAATCCAGTGATGTGCAGGAGCGCAGCAGCTCCTCATTGGACAAATTGGCTCCCGCTGATGTCAATCAAAAGCTGTGACATAGGAGTGGGGGGCAGGGCCGAGTTCCGCGGTTTGGGTCACAGCAACAGGACTCGGGAGCAAGACAATATGGGTGCCCCCATGGAAAGCGGCTTTCCGTGGGGGCACCCAATAAAGAGGAGGGGCTTGGAGCGCTGGCGCGGGACCCCAAAAGAAGGGAAAAGGTGCTGCTCTGTGCAAAACAATTGCACAGAGCAGGCAAGTATAGGCATGTTTGTTATTTAACCACTTCTGAACCGGAAGGATTTGTTCCCCTAATGACCAGGCCATTTTTTGAGATTCGGCACTGCATTACCTTAACGGACAAATGCCCGGGAGTGCGACACTGTACCTAAAAAAAATGGATGTCCTTTTTTTCCCACAAATAGAGCTTTATTTTGGTGGTATTTGATCATCTCTGCGATTATTATTATTGTTTTTTGCAAAAAAAAAGCGACAATTCTGAAAAAAAAATATTTTTCACATTCTGCTATATAACCTTACCAAAAAAAAAACAAAAAATGAAATAATCCATTTTTTTCATCTTTTTAGTCCAATTTGTATTCTGCTACATATTTGTGGTAAAAAAAAAAAAAAGCAATAAGCGTATTTTGATTGGTTTGCGCAAAAGTTATTGTATCTACAAACTAGGGGAAAGATTTATTTCATTTTTATTTTTTATTTTTCTTACTAGTAATGGTGGCAATCTGCGATTTTTAGTGGGACTGCGACATTGCGGTGGACAGATCAGACCCCTAATTTACATTTTTTACACTTTTGGGGGGACCAGTGACATTACTACTGTAATCAGTGCTAAAAATATGCACTGTTACTGTAATAATGACACTGGCAGGAAAGGGGTTAACCTAGGGGTGATCAAACGGTTAAATGTGAGCCTAGGTGAGTGTTTTCTAACTGTGGGGGGAGGGACTTGTGAAATGACCATAGAAACCTGTGTCCCTATATAGAAGGATCACAGGAGCTCTGTGATCATTTCAGAGAGAACGGTCAGCTGTGTTTACAACAGTTGACCATCCTTCTCAGCAAAGAGCAATTGCGGGTGCATCAGCATCCTCGCTGCCTAGTGGGGGCGCGCCCCCAGGACCTCTCCCGCGAGCCGCCGTACCCCTAGGTCAGTTTGCGCGGTCGAGCCAGCCTGCCACAGTAAATCTGCAGCGGGCGTTCTGCGAGTGGAAAAAAAAACAACGTTTAAAATCACTTTAAGCCTCATTCACCCTGGGCATTTGCCCAGCGCTGCTGAATGACTTTACCCCTGAAAAGAGAAAGGCAGTGTTTAAAATGCACCTAAAGCCTATTTTGGGCATTGAAATCAATATACACTCAAGTACTAATCAGTCCTAGCATTTATGAGCATTTACACACATTTACACGCATTTAAGCATATCAGCTTTTTTTTTTCCTGCTGAAATTCTTCTGTTTTTAACACAGGAGTGATGTTTTTTTGCTGACTCTACATGCTCCTGCCTCTGAACACCTGTAAACACCTTTGTGTGCATGGCCACATAGATTAACATGGAGGAACGTTTAGAAAAACATCAAATGCTCTTAAAAGTTTTTTTTTCATTTTTTTAAAACCATTATCCCAAAAGAAGAAAAACCTGATTGGAAGAGGTGATTGGCGTTAGTGAGTGTGACTTCACCAACCCACTTCTCCACTTTATCCATTTAGAGAATGCTTTGTATTCATTCAGAAAATGCAAAGCATTCTCTGAATGGTGCCCATGCTGAGTGGCTGACCTCCTGTGTTCACAATGCAGCATGCCAGCTGCTCAGCACCAGACCGGGAAAGCAAGTGGAGATCACTGGAGTAGCTACGTCTACATCAGTCATTTCCAGCTTCCAGGGGCATCAGCCACGTATGGTTTCTACATAGGTACAGTTGTCCAGCTTGGTTGTAACTACTGTATGTATAAAATACCCATATCTGGAATTCTTAAAAAAGTTTTATCTGGAGTCAGGCTTTCATTTGTTAGCTATGTAAAGTCCATCTAAATTTACCAGTCCCCCTAACACTACCCTCTCCACAGGAAAACAATGTTTCTGCCAGGGGTTGCTAGGTTTCTCCTCCATAGATACAGAGGAGGAGTGAATGTAGCCACCTTCAGACAGGAAGTGTGTTACTGGCCTTCTCGCCAGGTGAAAATAAAGGAAAAAAAGCATAAAATAAAAAAATAATGCAGCCACCATACCTACGAGTTGGTAAGATGCAATATATTTCATATTTGTATTTTGGATACATTTTAAGAATGGAGATGGGTTATGTTTATATCATAAAGCTTGAGTTGTGATTTGAGCTAAGAAGGGTGTGTTTTCAGTTTCCTAATTTTTGATGTTCTGTTGCTGTGAAGTCTCTTGTAATCATTTGTACATGGGGTATATACTAGCGAGTTTACATAACTCAGGTGTTTTGTAACTTTTGCATGTCTTTATTATCTTACAAGCGCTCAAAAATTCTCATGAAACTAGATTTAAAAAACAATCACCTGGAATGTTATTACTGGGCACTTACTTTTATTATTTTTTATGGCATTGTTGAAATTCTACAAAACTGGTAAACAGTTTTGTCCTTTTCAGAAGGGACATCGGAGAGAGTGGAGAGAACATCATCTGGATGGCAGACTGGGTCTGATCAGTTTGCAGTAATAATTTCTGGGGGTCAAATTAAATTAATAATAGTATCCTGCAAGCTGTAGTTGTGTTTTCTGGTGCTGTTGCTTATAGTAACACTGCAGAAGTGTTATTAAAAATGAATTTGCAAGATGTTTTACCTTACATTTTTAATATACCATTTATATCAGATATTTATGTAGCACCCTCCTAGATAGGTGCTAGGAAAATGCATATGTGGCCCTGTCTGCTTATCAGGGGGGCCTGAATTGTTAGCTAGTGGTCACATGTTTCCAGGTGTGTCTGTTGAGTCTGGGGAGTCTCCCCACTGTATCCAATGAGGAATCTTGTTGGTCAGTGGAGGAAACCTAGCCAGTAGCGCACCAGGGTTTATGACTGTCTCAGTGGGCGGGGTTTACCACAATGCACCCTGGGATTGGATATAAATCTGTGGGGAGCACATGACAGAGGTCTTTTGGCAGGAGCATCAGTCCCAGGAGGAGGTGACGGCTGTCTCTCGTCTTGTCAGAGAGTGAAGGTGGTCAGGAAGTTGGCCTACGGGGACCAGAGTTTGAGCTGCGCTGCAGAGAGGGATCCAGTGTGTTGCTGACCGAGTGGAGCTGCTGGGCAGAAGTCTTCAGGAAAAACAGTATTGTGAGTACTCAAGGTCTGCCCAGGGGGTCTTCCTAGGAAAGGAGATCACTCCAGAAGGTCAAGGGGATCCAGGAGCCAGCTAACCAGTAGTATTGGCAGTGAAAGGGTGTGCCAAGTGTTCAAAGCCCTGAAGATAGGGAAGTGAAAGGGGGTGCCAGTGTGGGCCTTGAAGCGTTTAGCAGTGCAGCAAAGGTGTACAAGTAGCTACCTCAGACGAGAGTACCTCAGAGAGCTAAAAGGGACTTCCGTAGTAAACAGGGAAGTTACAGCATCAAGTCAGCGTTAACCGGCATTCGGCCAGCCTTACCCAGCATCAAGCCAGCGCTAATCAGTGTCAAGCAGCATTTATTCAGAGTCCCCGTCAAGTTGTGTATAGTTCAATTGCAGGAGTATCCCACTTATCCCTTCTCCCATCCAAGTTCCTAAATAAACCTAAAAACCCAAAGATACTGGACTGGTTCTTGTCTCAATGCTCACACTTGGAGAAACATGTTAAAAGTTACTTTTGTTGCAACCGGTGACCCAGGGGGACCCACAGTCAGCGCCTATGCTGGGAATTGTGCTACATTTAGACCGAGCTTTGTTGTATGGGAAACCACAACGTTTCAGAATCAAAGGTTTTCTTTGTGGGGTATAATAAGTGTGTGACCACATTTGAGAGATTTACAGATTCACTACCTATGTAGTACTATAATGGAAATAGTAACCTGAAGTACATGCTCACAGATCTGTTTACTGTAGATGCTTAGATTGAGTAAAATAGAGTACAGAAATCCATTTCATTGGTAATGCAACCAGCATGCACATTTATCACCATCACCGTACAATAGAGTTTCATGCCAGAAATGATTCCAGCCTAAATAGACTTTGGTGGGCTTGGTAGAAATCCACACACATTCATCCAGTTGGCCCCAAACTGGTCTAAATGAGTCTTTATCAGTTAATAAAGTGACGTGCTTGTGCTAACTTAAGATGTAAAAGTCATGTTTCTTTTATGGTCATAAAACCATTACCTGATTTAAGTTGCAAACATAACTGGTATGTAAGATGAATCAAATCCTATAATATTGCCCAGGAAAAAAAAGCAGAATGTCTGGAATACATTGTGTTTTACCAATGCATTTGTTAGCATAGTGTTACTGAAATGTTTGTAACTTTGGATTTTCTGTATTTTGTAATGGCATTTAATTTGCCAGGAAAATGTCCTGACCTTTCAAAACTGGCTTCATATTGCCTTGCAACAGGGATCAGTCAAAGGCTTTGAACAATAGGCATTTTCTTTACACGCCTTTGATCAAAACAGCAGCTGTTTAATAATTTTTTATTTATTTATTGGTGATTTAATAATGAGCCACATCTTCTTATGGTCACAGACAGTGCAATAGTTATTCATATTCAATTATATATTAACTAAATCATAGAAGACTGCTGGTAGTGTGTTCAGCATTGAAAAAAAGAGCCTACCTCATCCGCTAACGTACAGCGGTGTTCTCTTACCTTCTCCTGGCGATCCAGCGATGATCTCTCATTGCTGTGACCACCAGCCGAGATCCCCGCCGCTCTCCGTCGGTCTCCGTCGGTGTGATCACTTCCTAGTTCCGTTCCCTGCAGCAGCAATGCTGCATGGGAGCGGAACTAGGGAGGGAAATTCAAAAAAAAAAAAAAAAAGTTGCACAAAACACAAACACATTACACATTTTATATTATATATATATTATATGCATATATATATATATGCATATATATATATATATATATATATATATGCATATATGTATATATATATATGTGTATATGTATATATATATATATATATATATATATATATGCACACACACACACACACATATATATATATATATATATATATATATATATATATATATATATATATATATATATATATATATATATATAAATATATATAAATACCTATATACACATATATATATATATATATATATATATATATATATATATAATTATATTATTGATTCGATCATAATTCATGCGTACACACACACACATATATATATATATATATATATATATATATATATATATACACACACATATATATATAATATATAACGCATGAATTATAATCTAATCAATAATATAATTGTATTATATATATTATATAATAAAATTATATTATTGATGTTTCAAATTTATCACATCTGGGATGTCTACTAGAGTCTTGTTTTGGTCAGGTTTAATCAGTAATTACTGATTAAACCTGATTTGGTCAGTAATTACTAAGAATTGTAGGCCTATAATACATAACGCCAAATTTCCATGAAAAGAATTGTACCGCTTTTGGTATGTAATTCCTGACAGAATCATACCGCCAGGGAGGTTAAGTGGGGTACACACTATAAGAAAATTGGGCGAATGATTGTCCGATTTTCCTCCTTGTTTCACAGCAAATCGGAACCGATGAACGAAAATTCTTAAGAAATTTTGTAAGAAAATTCTCGTACAACAAAAGCTTTTTTTGTTGTTTATTGTTTCTGATCATGCACAGTCTTTCTTTTCTGATTTTTCTTGTACATAAATCGTACGAAAACAGTACATATTAAACGAAAATCGTTAAATTTTTCCTGTACGAGAAAAATTTTGGAGTTTGTCCCTTTGAGAATTTTCGGATGAAAATTCTGAATCGTCTGCAGAAAGCTCTGTACACACTATACGAAAATCGTACGAAAATTCTTTAGACTAAAATGTTCGCCCGATTTTCTTATAGTGTAAATCTATAAAATATTAAGTAAATCTAACAATTAGCCAAAACTCCATAACTTGATCTAACCCCTAAAATGAACACCTTAACCTCCATCCAACACATCTAACTGCAACATGCGTCTGTTCCTTCACTGACAAATCAATAACTGGGGCAGGGAGGTAACCTAGCTGTCTCACCAACAGGAGAAAACTCAATAGGGGTACGCAACCTTCTTACCTGCTCCATTCACCCACACTCAAACCAACTGGCTTGGTCAGCTTTTGATCTTTACCAGCATAGAAAAGCTATGGACTGATCTCAGGGACAGTTCACACTATTGCGAGTGCGGCGATCGCATGTAATTCGGAGCGCACTGCTCCTTCATTACATGCGATCGGATGTGCGGATGCAAATTCAGCCATACACTTTGTATGGCTGAAATTCGCACTGCACCCGCACAAAAGACGCACAGGACCCTTTTTTCCAGCCGCATCAGGATCGGATCGCACAGTGGTTCACACTTGTGCGATCCGATCCTGTGCGAACTGTCAGATAGCACTGCGATATGCGATCAAACTGGGGGTGTCGTTAACATTTAATTGACACCCCCTGCGTATCGCATATGGCAGTGTGAACTGCCAGATGTGCGTTTGCGATGCGGGAACAGGCTGCAAATTCGCAGCCTTCCCACATCGCACAAGTGTGAACCGGGACTCAATTTAAGTACAACGTACCTGCAAAAATGTAGTGTAAATATCATCGAAGCCTGGGTCCAACAGGAAAGCATTGTTTTTCTTTCTGTACAGCAGTACTGACATCAGCAAGATGACACCAGACTACCAATGTAAGGGAGCTTTATTTGGGGCCTTGCTCTCTCCTGTGGCCACCTTTATACTTCTGTTTTAATTAGAGGGAAGTAAGGTGAGATTTGCATTGCTCATCAATACAAGGATATAAAGGGGGTGAAAAAAGGAGGATTGTATAGCCACTAAGCACCAGGAAGTAGAAAGTATTAGGCCTCATGCACATGGGGCATACTACAGTGTACATCCATGTAAGGTCATGTTTATCTGTACGGGGATCCACAGGTGTTTCATGCATCCCCATGCAGGAAGTCCCAATAATGTAAATTCAGATGCAGCGATTGCACGGACATAGCCACTGCTCCCAATCTGACAACCACGTGGGTGCAGGTGCATGTGGGTGAATGCAAATGCGTGTCCCTGAATTTACACACTGCGAGTTTGAGTACACCTGCACTAGCAGGGCTACCAAATTAGGATTAGTGGCTGTATCCATGCAGCCACTGCATGCCAATTGACATAAATGGAACTGCCTGTCCAGGGATGGATGGAACATCTGTGCATCCCCCTGCTAGCAAATATGGACACACACGGGTGTATGCTATAGTAAACCCCATGTGAACTACTATTTATTGGTGTGCAATTTAAACACCCCAGCTCCCGAAGGTTTTACCCCTTTCAGGACCAGGCCATTTTTTGCTATTTAGCACTGCTCTACTTTAAATCGGTAATTGCGTGGTCATGCAACACTGTACCCAAACAAAATTTATATAATTTTTTTTTCTCACATAAATATAACTTTATTTTGGTGGAATTTGATTATCACTGGATTTTTTATTTTTTATTATATAAATGAAAAAATATTAAAAAAATTTGGAAAAAAAAACAATATTTTTTTTATTTTATGCTATAGAACATATCCAATAAAAATGTAAAAAAGTAAACTTTTTCATACATTTTGGCCAAAATGTATTCTGCTGCATGTCATTGGTAAAAAAAATCACAAAAAGTGTATATTGATTGCTTTGCGTGAATGTTTTAGCATCTACAAATTATGGTATATATATATATATATATATATATATATATATACTGGAATTTGTTATTTATTAATCTTTTTATACTACTAATAGCAGTGATTAACGACTTATAGTGGGACAATTAACTGACAATCTGACACTGAGTGGGTACTGAATAATTGCCACTGACTTCACCTGTGACACTAATACAGTGATCAGTGATAATACTATACATCACACTGGGCAGGAATGGGTTGCTTTGCAGGGGGCAGAAACAGAGAGATCATTCCCTCTGCACAGAGCCCTGTGTTGATTGTCAGCACAGGGCTCTGGGCTGTCATTGGACACAGCTGATCAGCAGGTCCTGACCATGAATCACTGGCCAGGACCTGCTGACAAACTCCCGCTGTGTACAAACGCAGTAGGTGTCAGGGAGGAACACGCACATACCCTAAACTCGGAAACAAGTAGCTTCGTACCAGTACATCATTTTGCCTGTACGGGCTACACATTCACAGTACATTGTGGGTGAGCAGTCTGGAATTAGATAAGGTAGGTCTCCATTGGTAATGTGGGAAGGGATAGTGAGCGCTAAGGGGGGAAGGCAGCCGATGAGTCGACTGCATATGATGTGTAAGTGGGTACAGGGAGCAATGTGACATCAATTGACAACCAGTATCAACAAGTGGCAGTCCGTATGCAGTTCATAGTATATAGTTTATAGTATAAAGTCCATAATTGCTGGTGGAAATCGTACTAGGGGTGCACTTAAGGAGGTCTGCTGCCAGCTCACAGAGTAGGAAGTAGCTCTGTAGTATTGAGATGGGAAGGGAAGAAAGAGTGTCGCGATCTTAGTGCAGCATAAAGGTGAAGAAACAATTTATTAGGATAAAAAACACATTTTCCACAATGGTACAAGCCGACCGCAGCCAGAACATGCCCACTGCTGCCACTCAAGTCGAAAGGTGACAACAGCCCTCCTCCTCTCCTCCCAAGAGCCTGGAGCCCTGGAATCCACCGGCGCGACCAGAACACGGGAGGACCCAGGACCTCTGCCTGCCACCAGGACCCAGTTACACAGCGTGCCCTACACACTACAAATGCTTGTTCCATTGCGGAAAATGTGAGTGTTTTTTATCCTAATAAATTGTTTCTTCACCTTTATGCTGCGCTTAGATTGTCACTTGCTTTTTCTCCCCCTGTCTCCATTTGTTATGTGGCTTGTTCTTGGGAGAGCAAAATTGATGGCGGTGCAGAGATTGAACGCACCGAAACAAGCTAAGCATTGACTGAGAGGTCTGTACTGAACTAAGGACAGCTTGCAAGACTTACAGTATTTCACCTTTTAGGAAACCTGTCACCTACATGGATAATTCATACTGAGCATATAATAATCAATGTCACAAGGTTATTTTCAGTGAAAACCAAATTTCGAGATGGTCAGAAGGTCCAAAGAGATAGGTAGCTGAAGTTCTATGCACAAATTACATTTTCTTATCCCATAAAAGAAGAGGAAAGGAAGATTGAGGAGAATTCTCTTGAAACAAGTGTGTCTCTTGAAATCCAAATGTTGGCTATACCTACCTTTTTCGTTTAGGTGACAGTGAGAGGGTGATTCTTCCCAGTGGGGACATAGATAGAAATAAAGACTTGACAGGGCCACTAACCCTTCCCTGTGCTATCCAAAAGGTAACATCTGCTTTTGTTAACTATATTCGCTGTTTAAATTGGCCATGTATATCAAAAGTCTGCTTTAAATAGGATTAAAAAAGGCAAAGATAATATACCTTATTTCAAATTAATATCCATTCTGCAAAGAGATATTATTCATGGTGGTTATGTGGGAGAAACCATAAAAGGGCACTTAACATACCAGGTGGCCAAATAGCCCCTTCATTATCCTTTCTGTGGCCTCATGTATAACATGAGGTTGGTATGCTTAAAATGTTATTCTTTTAATATTGAAAAGAGATTGCCATTTGCCCAGCGAATCTGCATGTAGAGTACATTTATTCAGTGTGAATCGGGCAAAAACAAAAGTTATTTGGGCTATTTTGTTATCTTAACAAAATCCATTCGATTTAACTGAGGAGCAGAGGAAATATATACATCTTTGTAACAAGAGATACAATGTAATAGACTGAGAGAAAGTTACAGGGATTTAGCAAATAAATATAACCATTCCTTACACTTATTTGCTACTTCCCTCTAGTGTTCTCCAGAACTGTTACATTGTGGCGCTGATTTACTAAAACTGGAAAGTGCAAAATCTATTGCAGCTCTGCATAGAAACCAACCAATTTCCATTTTTTTTTGTCAAAGCTTAATAAATTAGAAGCTGATTGGCTACCATGCACAGCTGCACCAATTTCTTCATTCTCCAGTATTAGTAAATCAACCCATTATCTCTTATTACAAAAACGACTGCAAAGACTACTGCAAAAAGTGCAAATCAGCATGTCAAAAGCGCAAAAAAAGTAGCATCGCTCAGGTGTGGAAAGGGCCTAAGGCTCTGTTCACACTAGTTTCACTACAATTTTTAAAATATACTAGCACTAAAACATTAGAAAAAAAAAAAAACAGCAAGTGCCCCCTCCCGCTTTTAGGTCTGGTATGTAATTTTTTTGGGAGACCTCACACCAAACATTTTTAAAAAATGATCCATACCAGACCATTTTTTAAGCATGCAGCCTTGACCTACAATTATATTGAAGATGGATGTACCAAAACTGTCTAGTGTTTTTTTTTTACATTTGACATTTGTTTTGGTGAATTAATACGAATACTATGTACCCCAAACTCATTCACATGGGGCGAGTTGCTGGAATCTGGAGCTCCCCTTGTTAAAGAGGGCTTCCAGATTGTGATAAGTCACCCCCACAACCACTGTGCCAGTGTTGTGGGTAAGAGGCCCTCGTCCTCATGGGCAGGGCATGTGGCCTGGTATGGTTCAGGAGGAGGGTGGTGAACGCTCGTCCTACCCCCCTCCCCTACTTTCCTGGCCTGCTGGTCTGCATGCTCAGATAAGGTTCTAAGGTTCTGGAATGGACTTGGGGGGGGGGGGTACACCTTTTTCCTAATTTTAGTGTTAACTCCCCCTTCTAAATCTATAGTGGTCCCAAAGTGCCTGGTTTGAATTTGGGGGAGGGGGAGGAAATCACTTTTGTTTTTTGTTTTTAACTTGTTAATGTGGAAATTAAATGAGTGTAAGTTGGTTGAAGTGAAGGGTTTTCTATTTGGAATTACAAAATTGCACATTTGTAATCCCTTGTTGAGCTTCAGGATAAAGTGATGAAGGGTTAGAATATCTTTCAGCTGGTACTGCTGTCTGTGTCCTCACTGAATTTATTCTGGTGACCACTGTCACTGAGTGTAAAAGTAAGAGAAAATCCAACATTTTGGGTAATCAACAGAACAGGATTAGGGGGGAAATGTTCCAGGGAATACATTTAAAGCTACAACTTTCCAAGAGTGTTTCTGTTATTTTGAAGGGGTTTCCTTTCTCATCTATGAGACACTGAGGTTGATTTAATAAGGCAAATAGACTAAAAAGTGCAGGTGCTCCAGAACTTAGTAAATGAGGGAAAGCTCTGTTGATTTCCATCATCCAAACATGTTCATGCAAAAAGGCTGTTTTTTTTTTATTTTTCTTGCATGTGATTGGGTATTTTTTGTAGATTAAAGCTTATACTAACCTCATTTATTAAGCTCTGGAGCAACTGCACTTGCAAAATGCACAGTCTATTTGCCCTTAGTAAATTAACCCTAGTGTGTATTCCAAAGGGAGAACAAAACCAGAAGGGGGGCCTATACATAGTGCCTCTAGAGTCTAATGAGTTGCCAAACAGTCATTTTATACAGCATGCATTGTAGTTGTACTTCTTTGTTAAATGTGCACTTTGCTTTGCCATTTTCCCAAGGCAGACATTGAGTATGAGAAACAAACATTCACAATTCAGTCGTGATTTTCTCTGCACCTGAAGGATAAAATACCTAAAGTGTGTAAACTGCAGATGTCTCTGGCTTGTTGTTGTTTCCCACCCACATGCATCGAATAAATCAGACTTTTGGGCAGTTCTTCTGATAACTCTGAAACAGTCAAGCCATTGCTCCAGATGGAAAGGAATTGATCTGCTCTTCTTTAGGGACGCATCCTAGTAGAAGAGAGCAGATTTATACATATACAGTATGTGAACTCATCCATGATGTACTGTATATTCCACAGAGAGAAAGCTTGGACGGGTTTGTCTGAAGCTGAGAACAATAATGATATTTCAGAATGCATCATTGTCTGTGATCTATTTCCCAATTGCTCTGTTCCATAATGTGACCTGTTATGTCTGCTGCTTTTATGATGATCTGATTTATTCTACAAATATAAAATTCTGCTGAGGTTAAAATGTCAGGCTTAAGTGTTATGATTCATTTTTAACAGGCGTAATCACACATACAGTATATATAGAAATGACCAGGACCACAATTACTTAAAAAGAAATGTGTATTAAGGTAAATATGTAGCCCACCATTCATAAGCTCTTTCTTAAACTGAAATGCTACTTACCTGGCTATCTCTGACTTCAAAATTTTGAGGAACTAACCTGGAACAAGCAGTCTCTCACAATGTTTAGTCAAAGATGCATATATTTATTATATTTGAAGATGCACTGTCACATTGCCCATGTAACAATTTGGGGGCGATTGAACTCAAATGGTGCATGCAATTTCAGAAAGTAGTGCCACTCCAGCCTGCATGTTCAAGGGCATGGCAGCACACTTTTTTTTTTTAATCTTTTTATTTGGTTTTCAAGAAAGGTAAACAAGGCATACATAAACAAAAGAAAACAAATGGTAGTAATGCATAAGAAGAACATCAAGGAATTTGAATGAACAGGTATGGTATACGGCCAATGATGTGACCAACAAAGAAAAATCATCACATGAATGCTAAAACTTCTGTAGCGATCACTCTTAAACCATATTTATGTAAAGTACATAGCTGCCCGGGGGGGCGGGGGGGGGGGGGACAAAAGTCCCATGTTCGCCACCAGTGGGGTTATTATTAAAGATACCACTGGAAGGAGGGTGCCCCATAGAGGGAGCATACTGCGTCCTCCTACTAAATCCAGCCATAACCCCACCACACCCGAACCCAACCAAGCACGCCACTAACTATAAGCAAGGCAGCCCACTTTTATTTACAAGAACGGAAAGTTTACAAAACAACATCAATTTCCCTCACAGGTGGTTCCACCATTACTATATACTGTTCATTCAGCCTACTGGCTTACTCATTTGCCATCTGGCTGCTTCAGGCCTCACGCCTAGGCCTTAGGTCTTATCCTCAGACCAACACAAATACTCTTCGGTCAAGCTCACGTGTAGTTTACTGGGACCAGCTTCACGCTGCGCTGTCGCAGACTACATCTGCCTCCTGCAGACCTGTACGTTCTTTGCCTTTAGTAAATAAACATCCTTGTCTCATTATTTTTAAGCCAATTACTGCCAAGGGTTCTGGTAAAATGGAACAAAAACTGATTTGTCTTGGCAGTCATTGCTGACTTCTCTTCAGTTAAATGGAGGTTTCGGTAGAAGAGAAACTGCTATTTAGACCATTCCATACAGCTTCTCTTTCTTGGTACCAATACTTTATAGTATATCTACAACAAAAAGCTTTTTTTTTCTTATAGAGCAGGGAATAGTTCAAAGCCAAAAATGTGAATCAATATAAGAAAATATATAAAATCAATATATAAAGGACCATATATAAATTATATATAGAACAAAGAACGTTTAATATAAAATATAGTCTCTTTATAAATTTAGAAAAGTGCTCAAGTGCAAATCCTTATTTCTTCAGTGCAAGTGGGTAAGGTGCTCTAATGCATATCCATCCAGGTGTGCTAAGTGTCCGCATGAGTGACCCTCCAGGTCCCCTACTCACCACAATATGGATGGCTCAGCGTATTTGGGTATAATCGTTGGATTGCAACGTCCGTGCTCCAAGTTTTCATCCAAGTTAGGATCGCTCCGTTGGGATATAGATGGCGTTTTCCCGGTATATGTGGATGAAAAAAGGGGCCAATAGTGTAGTATGTTCAATAAATGTATTTATTCCCCCACACTTTGGATAATACTTACAAGATTATGCATGTAAGATAGCAGTGTTACAAAGCAGGAAACGCCGCTGTTGGCGTGCGTTCCACCGAGACCAGGAAGCCCGACCGGAAGTGACGTTACGTGGCTACCCCGCCGGAAATACGTCAACGCGTTTCACCCTAATAGTGGGCGTTTTCAAAAAGACTTTTTGAACATTTACCAACATACCAACATTTGTTTTGGATGCACAGTAGCTGCACTTTATATGATACACCCAATAGCCACCACCACTAATTCATTGTTTGTGTTGAGCGCTGTTTTAAGTTAGTTTGCATATAATAGTTCAAAGCCATCTGGTTGTTTTTTCTGAGTGCAAGGAGTAAAGTACCAAATGCAGAATGTATAAAATCCAGATTTGTTAGACTCTTATAATATAAAAAGTGAACCAGTTTTGGGGGTTCAAAAGGTTTCTCCCAAATGAGGGCCTGGCACATGTTGAACAAAGCATGTGCTGAACTGATAACATTGGGGGAATTCTGCTGGGTAATTAGGATGATTGCTTCAGATGTCGGTTAAGCTGTTAAGCCGTTTTTTTGGGGGGGGGTTTTTGGTGTCTGTTTTCCTTTGAGGATTCTTCCTTCACTTCTTGTATCAATGACACAACATGAAGTGAGAAAGAAATTCTACAAAGTGAGGGGAAAAATAGTTGTCTTTAGTAGATGTGTTTTTATTGGAAGATTATAGATTTACAGTCCCTTTCTATTGGTGGTCACTGGTACAAATGGAAAGTGCGAATCTCCCCAGAAAGGAATAAAACAGTTAAAATTACCTGACAGAGGTTCTAATCTTTCCCAACACAAAAAAGTTTTGGCTAAAGATACCCTTTAACCCTCTTTATTGCGCCTTTGTAAGTTTTGCGGCATGACAGTATTGGGATGAAAAACAAACTTGTGTCTGCATTAATTGTCAAATAGTAGTGATCACTTCTGTTGTATATGTTAAATAAAGTGCTACCCTTGCCCGACTTCTCCTGTGTGCCCCAGGTTTACCTGTGCCCTTTAGGAGCTCAGGACATCCATCTGGCAATGTTTGATATAAACAAATACGAAACTATGACTTTGTGACAAATATTAGGTGTCACCATGCACACCACAGTAAGAGAAGCCATGATTAATGATTCATTCAAAGCTAATGAGCTGTACAAGCTTATAAAGCTACCCTTTTGAGAACATTTTTGGTATCATAGTGTGTGTCCCTTTTTGGCAGTCACATGCAATTTTACGTCCTGACATATTTAGTAACAATTTATCCAACTTCACCCCAAGTTTTAAAGTTTGCTGAAAAAGTGGAGATTTTATTATCTTTCTGCGCACTAATAATATAGATTTGACAAACAGTTTTACTAATATCATGCAACATTAAAAAATTCAACTACCATGTTTTTTTATTCTATGGGTCGTAAACCTTTTGGGGTTTTAACTGTGCTTTTATGCAAAAAAAAAAAAAAAAAAGTGCATTTTTGCAAATAGCTCTAACAGTTAAAAGGTTTTAAATGGTGTGTCCCAAGTCCCAAGGGTACAGTAGACACAATGGGGGAGATTTACTAAAATTTAAGCACTCAGAATCTGGTGCAGCTATGCATGGTAGCCAATCAGCTTTTAACTTCAGCTTGTTCAATAAAGATTTGACAATAAACCCTGGAAGCAGATTGGTTTCTAGGCAGAGCTGCACCAGAGTTTTCTGCAAGTCCTTGACAACTATGGTGAGCCATACTTTATTTTCTGCCATCCTAACTTTGCCTTGATATATGACACTGCTTCTTGATATATGGTGCAGTAGCTGTTAACTGAGATTCAGTCAGTGATGACTATACACAGTGGGTGATTAGTGCAGGATGTAAATTAATTAAAGGCAGTTGTTTAAAGTTTCATAGTATAGCAGGTACTGAACATGTTGTATGGGGAAAACAAAGCAGTCATAACTGAATCCAGCCATTTGATAACCACACTTGTTAGCGTAAGTGATTAGCAGTGTATCGCTGCCCCTGTTTATTGTCCTTTGTGGAGTCTAGCTAATTGGGTGAGGCAGAAATTTGCCCAATCTTTCAGTTTTGACTATAAGAAGGCAAAGACCTGGCAGCCCGATTTATGGGCAAAGTTGCCAGGTTGCTGGTAAATGGCTAATCATAGAAAATGAAGACATTATGTTCCTATGTACCAACTTATTTACTTATGTTCACAGGTTGTTATCTATTTTAATAGATCAACTATAAACATTTGTTTTTCTTTCAATAGGATTGTCCGGCAGATTCAGGAGATTTTCGGGCCCAGCAGTGTTCAGCTCACAATGATGTCAAGTACCAAGGACAGTATAGGGAGTGGCTTCCAGTTTATAATGATCCTGAAAACCCATGTTCTTTGAAGTGCCAGGCAAAGGGGACATCTCTTGTTGTAGAACTTGCTCCAAAGGTTCTAGATGGTACTCGATGTTACACAGAATCTTTGGATATGTGCATCAGTGGTTTATGTCAGGTAAGAAAATTAATTGTTTTTTCTCTGTTCTTAGATGTTCAATAAAGTGAACCTTGCATAATTCGGATTTATGAATATAAAGACACCATTCTGTCGGCAAATAGCGTTCTACTTAATTTTAAAGGACACCTGTTATGAAAAAATACAGGGTCTGCCAGTGCTGATCTCCTTCTCAAACAGCTAGTTTCCTAGCTGTCTCTGGCTGAATCATTTTTAAGTAACAGACTTTAAACAACCATGCAAAAAGTAAAGTCAGAAGTAATTCAGAACTCCTGATCTGCAAAATTTCTGTGGATCCAAAATACTGAAGACAGCATGATAGCTAGGTAACTAAGTTTTACAGTAAAATTAGTTTTAAAACCGCGCTAATGTCTGTAGTCACTTCAATATAAAAGTGACAGCAGCGGGTAAACTATGTAATATATCCATAGTTCAAAATTCATTATATCCAAAAAAGCTGTGCTAGTTGAAAATGTGATATAAACAATTCAATAACCATTATTCCGATGGTAAAATAATTATTGTGATAAAAATATTCAAGTGTACAAAGTCCAGGTGAAGAAAAATGGTGAAGAAGATCCTCATCAAGCAAAAATGATCTTTAACCACTTTACGACCGCTCACTGTGCCTCTACTGCGGCACAGTGGCTCGTTATCGTCCAGTGATGTAGTACTATGTCGCTGGACTCCTCTCCTTGTGGGCACATACACAGCGGGAGTCGGGCCAGGGGAGGAGCGGCGGCGATCGCCGCTGCTCTTCCCCGATCGTCGGGGAATCGAGTTTGTCTCCTCAGTGACAAACAGTGACAGATTACAGGGTTCAGCATAGCTGAACATGCGATCTTTCCCTGTGTCACTCAGTCACCTCCCCCCACACACGTTAGTAAGCACCAGGCATACATTAACCCCTCCCTCTCCAAAAAAATTAACCCCTTCCCTGCCAGTGTCATTTTTACAGTAACAGTGCATATTTATAGCACTGATTACTATAGAAATGTCACTGGTACCCCCAAAAGTGTAAAAACTGGCAGTCAAGGGTCCGATCTGTCCGACGCAATGTCGCAGTCCCGCAAAAAAAATCGCAGATCGCCGCCATTACTCGTTAAAAAAAAAAACACCAAAAATGACAGAAATCTTTCCCTTAGTTAGTAAACGCAATAACTTTTGCGCAAACCAATCAAAATACGCTTATTGTGATTTTTTTTACCAAACATAGGTAGCAGAAAACAAATTGGCCAAAAATTTTAAAAAATTTAGATTTTTACATTTTTTTTGGGGGGGGGGGGAATTTCATATAAAAAAATGTGAAAAATATTGTTACTTTTTCAAGATTTCCGCAATTTCTTTGTTTATAGCGCAAAAAGTAAAAATCGCACAGGTGATCAAATACCACCAAAAGAAAGCTCTGTTTGTGGGAAAAAAAGGACGTAAATTTTGTTTGGGTACGGCGTCGCACAACCGCGCAATTGTCAGTTAAAGTCGCACAGTGCCGAATTGCAAAAAGTGGCCTGGACGTAAGACAGCAAAATCCTCCCGTGGTAAAGTGGTTAAAGTTCCGCCACCAAAATGAATGGGAGCTCCTTGACGCCCACCACCTCCGTTTAACAGGGGCGCTTACCAGGTCATGTGGACCCTCTGTTTGTTAGTAAGGTCAACCAAGCTTTGGTAGTAACCCTCAATGGGAAGCTATGCCCTCCTATGGTCTCAGACACCTGTCACTTATCTCCAGGCCAGCAGTATCATGTGCCATGGATCAGGGTATATAAGAAGAGAACGCTCGAATAATGTAAAATAGTATAAACTCTTTATTAAAATATTTAGATTGCACTTACATGATTCATGTGTAAAAGCTGCTTTGTAAAATAATAACAGTCTACCTGCGCTCCTGGGGTCAGTGGGGACGAAGTGATGTCAGAACACAGCCTCGCTCGACATGTTTAGTTAAAACTAAGATCTTCTGCGGTGCGCCGGAAGACGTTAGTTTTAACAAAACATGTGATTTGCTGACATCACAGCGTCCCCACTGCCCCCAGAAGCAAGGGTGGATTGTTCCTGTTTCTTTGCCGGCAAGGACTAAAAATAATTAAAGAGGCAAAATAAAGGGGTTCACTACAAGTCACCCAAAAGTGTACTCAATAATCCAACAGTACAATACATATGAGTGGGAATAAAGCCATAAACATGAACCTCTAGTGTAGTAAGTTAATCTACCAAATGGGTGTAATTTTTGATGTGAGGCTTGCTTTAAGACTTACCCTTTCTTTTTAATGCCCTTTTTTCATTTTTTATGAGTGATCTTTATTTTGTGGTCACCTGGGATCCTAATACCATTGTGACAAGCATAGTTTGTAGATCTCTATCTAATACACAATACACTGATATTGTATTAATAAGAAGCATTCCAAAAAAAATGTTAAATAATATTGTTTGTAAATGAACAATGTACCATTCAAAAGAATACATTATTTATTAATTATACTATATAGGTGTAACATAATTCAATCAAGAATAGTAAAAGCAGTTATTTGGCAAGTACATGATGTATGACAATAATGACAGATTCAGTAAGATGTAGATTACTAAAAAATGCTAGCGAATTCATTAAAAGTGCTGTACAGACAGAGCTTGAATTCTACATAGCCAACATTGGCGGCAGTGCTGGCAGAAGCAGCAAAGCCATCTATATATCATGTTTCTGATGATCAGGAACACATTCTCATGTATAACAAATGTTTCCAGACTGTCGGCCTCCCTATCAGTACAAACGGGCTGGATCCTCACCAGTTCACTCTCTGGCTGTGCACACCTAGAACTGAACTGCAAGCAGAGTAGAGTGATTGTTTATTGTTCATTTCTACATATACTTATGTAGAATGAGCAAACTACCTCTTTACAGCCTCTAGGCCTCCAGCCTCAGTGTACCATGTGTAACTATGATGTCCGATCTTGTTATTGTGATACTAATGTTGGCCAATCTATTAGAGTAGGGAAAGTGGGTACAAGACAGTTGGCCAAGGCAGCGAGGTATAAATCCATGATTGTATAAAGAGGTAATGCTAATGTAAACCCCCTAAAAGGAAAAAAACTGTATGTCAAATAAAGTACAAATACTACTCAAAGGAGAGGTCCAGGCAAAACCTAACTAATGCTTAACCTGCTCTGTGCCACATTCTAAACCTAATCTATCTAACTCTCTAAAGCAAAAATCACTGTACTTACCTTTTCGGCACCAGATCTGGTCTGGTTTACAGAGGCTGAAGGCCTGTGCAGGAGAGGACTGACAATGGCTGTGAAATGCCTGGGAAGTGATGTCACCCATAGAGTTACTATTGGGGTTCCCGCTTTTGGATGCCTCTCCTGCACCCACCTCCACTCTGAAGCTTTGGCTGACAGCTGATGGTGGTATCTGACCATATCACCTATAAAATAGGAAAGAATAGCGATTTTTGCTTTGCAGCGTTAGATAGATTAGGTTTAGAATGTGGCACAGAGCAGGTTTAGCGTTAGTTAGGTTTTGCCTGGACTGCTACTTTAAGGTGAACCTGCATGCCTCTCGATGCAGCTGTAGCAACTAACAGCATTAACAAGTACTGTAGGTGGTAGCTTACAGTGTGTTGAAAATGATAATCTAAAACTGATCAGTTTTGAGTACACCACAAATAATATAAATAGATAATAGTATACCCATAGCTTTTCTTCCAGGCTCTGACTTGTGCATTGGGAAACAAGCTATGCACGTAATTTTTTTTTAAAATGTATTTATTTTTATTTTATTTATTTTTATTGCTAATTTCATAATAATAAGTACCCCACACATATGTCACACATAACAATGTCTTGGCATGCTGCTAAGTAATTCAGACATATTGTATTATGGGGCAGGAGGAGGTGTGGGTAATGTTCACTACGCAGAAGGGGGAAAGCATCAGGGGGACTTTATGTTGGAACCAAAGGTTTGCTTTAGGTAACTAAATGAGCAGTAGAAAACATGAAAAGAGTTTAAAGAAGAACCAAAAAACGTTCAGCATTTTGCAGCACAGAACGAACGTATAGAAGGAAGATGCAACGGGATTTATTTACGAAAGGCAAATAGACTGTTCACTTGCAAGGGAAGTTGGACTTTGAAAGAAAATTTTCCCTAGAGCTTGTTGAATGAGGTGAAGGCCTGCAGACTTTCATCAACCAATTATGTGTTTTTTTTTTTATTTTCCTTGCGCGTGATTAGGTATTCTTTGCAAAGTGACATTTGGCATTCACTAAGCTCTGGAGCAAATTCTCTTGCAAACTGCCACTTCCCTTGCAAAGTTTGTAAATATGCATAAGTATGCATAAAAAATTACCTGTTGATCCTTCTAGAAATCCAGTGTTTTTGTAACTTCATCTGTTCTGAACTTAAACCTTAAAGTAGAACTATAGGCAAAACATTTTTTTTCTCACTTTGGATAGAGTAAGGGATGGTTATAATCCATGTCAGATTTTTATTTTTATTTTGCCATCTGTGTCTCTTTGCGGAGATTTCCCTCCACTTCCTGTCCCATAGCCAAACAGGAAGTTAGAGGAAATCCCTGCAAATTAAGGGAATTTTCTTGGGGACCCCGGAGTCACCAGGACTAGTGTCCCCATTGGAAGATTTCCCATCTATTACTTTTCTGGGGACAACCCAAAATTTTGTCTTTCCTCTTACTTTCCCTTTAATGATGAGGGTAAGCAGGACAAAAGGGTAAACTGGACAAATAGAGAGGGAGAATTTCCCTAATGGGGCACAGACAGAAATAAAAACCTGACAGGGGGCATAACCCCTCTCCACTCTATCCAAAACTAAAAACAAAGTTTTTCATTATACTTTAAATATTTTGATCAGCTTCACCATCTTCTGTGAACTACAAAACACCTACCTTCTATGTAATAGAGATGAGAAGGAGAATTTTTTTGTAGTTCAAATGCAGACAGTAACCTACGGTGACAAAGCTGCTCCTCCGTAGATACAGTGTGGTGAGTGAGCATTGTCAGCCTGGGGCCAAAAGTATGTTATTGGTGAAAAAGTAAAAATAGCGTGTAAATAGAAAACGATAATGGAGCCACCACATATACGGATAGTAAGCTGCAATATATTACATTTCAATATGAGAAACTTTCTAGCCCAGAGTAACATATTTTCATAAAAAACAAAAAAAAAAATTAAGAATACAAATTACAAATATTTCTTGTATATTTAATATATTCAAAAACAGACTGAAAATAAAAACGGAGCAGCAGTTAAAGTGGTGTGTTAAACTATGTAGAAAATCTTTGTGGCACTTGGAGGTCTTGGAAAACACACATAAACATAGAAAGTATATCCATATTAGATAGAATTCCAGTGTTGATTGACAAGGTCGGTTCTAGGAATGTTGCCATTTACGTGGTCTGGCGCCAAAGTAAGTGCCCAGGACTAAAGCATTCACGTTAAAATGACTTTTTTAATATAATATCTAGGGATCTGGATTCTGAGACAGTGATTTACCTTCTAACTAGAACCGCAAAAAAAAAATGTTTTATGTTATGTTGTTTATAAATCAAAAATGTTTCTTTTCCCACGGCTACTGTGGGTTTTATATTACTGGTCATAAAAGGAATTCTAGTTTAAGGGGTTCTGTATAAGATAAAGTAACTATGATTACAGAAATTCTCTACCTGGCCATATTAAACTATCTGTAACTTCAAAAACATAATTCTGAACAAATGGCTTCCTTGGATAATGTCCAATATACTATGAACTTTGTCTTTTTAACCACATCTTGACCAAGAATATATATAATCTATAGCCAAAAGACAGCTACAGCGCAGATATCCAGTTCTGGGAAGGCGCCTATGCACCCCCCCTCCCCCTGTCCTTCAGACACAGCTGATCACAGGTCGGGGTAAATGGCCAATCACAGCAGCCCTTTACTCGGTGATCAGCTGTGTCCAATCACAGCTGATCACAGGAAAACAAACTTGACAGTTATCAGCATTCCTCACAGTGTGAGGAGAGGAGAGCTGGTAACTGGCAAGTGTGACAGTGGACGTTTACACTGATAATCAGTGTACTGATCATCGGTGTCCTGATTATCAGTGCAGGCCCGCAGTGCCAATTAGTGCCCATTAGTGCTGCCTATCAGTGTCCATCAGTGCAGCCTATCGATCCCCATAAGTGCCTCCTATCAGTGCCTACTCTTCAGTGCTGCCTATCAGTGCCCATCAGTGCCACCTATCAGTGTCACCTATCATCCTGCATATCAGTGGTCATCAGTGCCACATATCAGTGCAGCCTCATCAGTGCCACATATCAGTGCAGCCTCATCAGTCCCTCCTCATCAGTGCCGCATATCAGTGCAGCCTAATCTGTGCCTCCTCACCAGTGCCTATCAGTGCCGCATCATCAGTGCACATCAGTGCAGCCTAATAGTGCCCATCAGTGCAGAAAAATTATTAATTTGCAGAATTTCCCAATAGAAACTAAGAAAACTGTTTTTTTTCCCTAAATTTTCAGGCTTTTTCATTTGTTTAGCAAAAAATAAAAAACCCAGTGGTAAATAAATACCCCCAAAAGAAAGCTCTATTTGTGTGAAAAGAGATAAAAAAATTTAATGTGGGTACAGTGTCGCATGACCGCGCATTTGTCATTCAAAGTGCAACACGCTGAAATCTGAAAATTGGCCTATGTAGTAAGGGGGTGAAAGTACCCAGTATTGAAGTGGTAAATAGACTTACTATCAGATCCTGCCAGTTTCTTCAACTTCCTGCTTTAGGCCGACAATGCTGTATCCAGACTGCTTTAGCCTATGTAACACTGTCACCCTGGCAAGCCTGGCTCCTGTAAACTGCATAAGCAAACAATGCCTACACATCTTCAACTTGATGTAAAACTGACTTGCAGGATATAGTTTATAAAGCTACAAGGCATGTACATTAAAAAGCTTTTAAGTATTTTATTATAACATCTGTGATGTATTAATAATATATCAGATATATGAAACATCTTTAGGACACAGTAAAATAAGATAATAGCTCGCACATCCATAAGGTGAAAAAAAATCAATACTGATGATGAGACAGTAAATGTAAAATCATATTTATACTGACAGCATCGGTACTTTACAATTCAGAGTATGGGTATGGAAGGCATTTGGTCCAAAATCAATTCAGTCTCATACTTCAAAGAAGTGTCAATGTTGTAGAGTGCAGTAGTTCCAGTTAGACAACCATCTGCTACACATGAAAGAGCCTCAACGATGCCTCGGATGAGATCCAGAAGGTGGAAGGAAAACCAGCACCACAACAAATGATTTAAGTCCAAAAATATTTATTTCCACCCTAAAAGTTCATAATAACAACATACATTCTCACATGTAGATTGGGGTGGGAGGCTGAACTTAGAGAAGTTCTAATACTAGAACAGAACTGTTCATTCTTCTAAAAAGATAGTAAAACCTGAGTCTGCCTTCATAACCTAATCTACAGTTTAAGCCCTAATGAGTAGAGCATGCTATAACCCCCCAAAACACATCATTTTGTTGTCTTGGATTTATAAGATGAAATAAACATTGGATTCCTAAAATAGTGGTTGGTGTTCTCCATTTTCCTTCCACTTCTTTAAGGCATCCAAATAATACATGTTTATTTACAAGTAATAATGGCATATGATAAGGGCAATCTCTCTGTATAGTTGATCACCTTGTTAGCCTTGCTACTGTCTTGTAATTAGCAGATTGGTAATAAAGGCAACCAGTGAGAACCCTGAGAGGGAAAAGACATCTGAGACCCAATTTCACCAAGATTTCTATGTTGTAGAATGATGACCTGGTAGGTAGAGCCATTATGATGAACAACCAGTATTATTGGGAGCATTCAACGTCTTATTCTTCCTTCTCCAATGTGTAGTTGTAGAAGTGTTAGGAAATCAGTAGCAAAAACAGTTGCCGTCAAAATAGTGTGATGAAGTGTTTCTTACGACATGGAGTATCTGGTGTTTGATTTGGAAATCTTGTCTTTATGGTTGGTCTGGCAAGAGCATTAAGAGTAGGGTTCTGTGCATTATACCATACACAAAACTGGATTTGGACTGATCAGACAAAAAAAATAGAAAAAACCTTATTGTCACACATGTACGGTAAGCTTTGTTACGGAATCAAAGATTCCCCAGTGCTCAGGTATTTTTCAGCTCATTTAAAGGTCTCGTGTGCCCTTTGTAAATCACTGTCTTATTGAATTTAGTCAGTTCAGTCCAAAAGTTTTGTTGCATATATTTTTTAGTCATTTTTGAGTCGTTTGTTTTTTATGTTTTTGCCATTTTTGCCAAGGAAATACAGTGGGTACGAAAAGTATTCAGACCCCCTTAAATTTTCACTCTTTGTTATATTGCAGCCATTTGCTAAAATCATTTAGGTTCATTCTTCTTCCTCATGAATGTACACATAGCACCCCATACTGACAGAAAAACACAGAATTGTTGACATTGTTGCAGATTTATTAAAAAAGAAAAACTGAAATATCACATGGTCCTAAGTATTCAGACCCTTTGCTCAGTATTTAGTAGAAGCCCCCTTTTGATCTAATACAGCCAGAGTCTTTTTGGGAAAGATGCAACAAGTCTTTCACACCTGGATTTGGGGATCCTCTGCCATTCCTCCTTGCAGATCCTCTCCAGTTCTGTCAGGTTGGATGGTAAACGTTGGTGGACAGCCATTTATAGGTCTCTCCAGAGATGCTCAATTGGGTTTAAGTCAGGGCTCTGGCTGGGCCATTCAAGAACAGTCACGGAGTTGTTGTGAAGCCACTCCTTCGTTATTTTAGCTGTGTGCTTAGGGTCATTATCTTGTTGGAAGGTAAACCTTCGGCCCAGTCTGAGGTCCAGAGCACTCTGGAGAAGGTTTTTGTCCAGGATATCCCTGTACTTGGCCGCATTCATCTTTCCCTCGATTGCAACCAGTCGTCCTGTCCCTGCAGCTGAAAAACACCCCCACAGCATGATGCTGCCACCACCATGCTTCACTGTCGGGACTGTATTGGACAGGTGATGAGCAGTGCCTGGTTTTCTCCACACATACCGCTTAGAATTAAGGCCAAAAAATTCTATTTGGGTCTCATCAGACCAAAGAATCTTATTTCTCACCATCTTGGAGTCCTTCAGGTGTTTTTTAGCAAACTCCATGCAGGCTTTCATGTGTCTTACACTGAGGAGAGGCTTCCGTCGGGCCACTCTGCCATAAAGCCCCAACTTTCTCCCATCTCCTGACTGCATCTCTGGAGCTCAGCCACAGTGATCTTTGGGTTCTTCTTTACCTCTCTCACCAAGGCTCTTCTCCCCCGATAGCTCAGTTTGGCCGGACGGCCAGCTCTAGGAAGGGTTCTGGTCGTCCTAAACGTCTTCCATTTGAGGATTATGGAGGCCACTGTGCTCTTAGGAACCTTAAGTGCAGCAGAAATCTTTTTGTAACCTTGGCCAGATCTGTGCCTTGCCACAATTCTGTCTCTGAGCTCTTCAGGCAGTTCCTTTGACCTCATGATTCTCATTTGCTCTGACATGCATTGTGATCTGGAAGGTCTTATATAGACAGGTGCGTGGCTTTCCTAATCAAGTCCAATCAGTATAATCAAACACAGCTGGACTCAAATGAAGGTGTAGAACCATCTCAAGGATGATCAGAAGAAATGGAAAGCACCTGAGTTAAATATATGAGTGTCACAGCAAAGGGTCTGAATACTTAGGACCATGTGATATTTCAGTTTTTCTTTTTTAATAAATCTGCAACAATGTCAACAATTCTGTGTTTTTCAGTCAATATGGGGAGCTGTGTGTACATTCATGAGGAAGAAGAATGAACTTAAATGATTTTAGCAAATGGCTGCAATATAACAAAGAGTGAAAAATTTAAGGGGGTCTGAATACTTTTCGTACCCACTGTATATCATTTCATTTTATGGATCAGTATGTGAACCCATAAAGCTGAACTCCAGGCATATATAAAACACTGCATAATGCAGTTCTGTATTCCTTCAGACATAAATGTACCTTTTACATACAGCTAGCATTAGTACCTCAATCTGTCTTAGTATAGGGCTATGCCATCCCAACACAGTAGCACTCTGGGAGATTGGGATGTTCTTTTACATACAGCTAACATTAGTACCTCAATCTGTCTTAGTATAGAGCTATGCCATCCCAATACAGTAGCACTCTGGGAGATCGGGATGTACCTTTACATACAGCTAGCATTAGTACCTCAATCTGTGTTAGTATAGACCTATGCCATCCCAACACAGTAGCACTCTGGGAGATTGGGATGTTCTTTTACATACAGCTAGCATTAGTACCTCAATCTGTCTTAGTATAGAGCTATGCCATCCCAACACAGTAGCACTCTGGGAGATCGGGATGTACCTTTTACATACAGCTAGCATTAGTACCTCAATCTGTCTTGATATAGGGCTATGCCACCCCAGCACAGTAGCACTCTGGGAGATTGGGAGTGGTAGCACTAGAAGCCAGTCATGCTCTGCTGCATACACATTTGTGTATATGGAACAAGTAGACAGGAAGAAGAGTGAACTCCTTCTCTTTAAAGCAAGGCCACAAATTGGCTTGTGGCACCACTGCATTGCTTAAAGTATAACAAGAGCAAAAATATTGTATTGTACATATTACTTATGGTGGCATTAGTTTTCTGTTTTTCAGGCCAAGTATGTTTTCTGCAAGTACAATTCCATAGATGGTAATAATTCAGAGCAGTGTAGAGTCACAGCCCTGCTCCCTAATAGATACTGTACAATGAGTGAGTTTTGTCACCCCAGCGCTTTAATGCCCATTTAGGTCCATCAAAAGATGGCCATACACTGTTTGTTTTATTTAATTCAGTCAGCAGGCAGAACAAAAAAAAAACACAAATCCACACAAAAAAGGTGGATAAAAGAATCCCCCACCAGGATATTGCATTGTGAACGTGACACCCGCTACTGTAGGAATACACTTGTTTGTGTGCGGCTTCTAATGAAGGAACATTTTCCAACATGCCCCTTTGAAAGGAACCGATCGAGACTTAGACTTCTGTCAAGTAGGGACTGCCGACTGCCGCACACAGATCAAAATTTTGATCCACGTATGGCCAGATTTAAAGACCATTTAAAACTAAATGTTCATCTAAAACTGCCCTGTCCACGGTTTGACAATGCTGATCCTTGATTTCACAACAGAATGAACAGCATTGTCTCCCTTTTAAAGAAAGTGGAAAAAAATAACAGATCTACTGGTGGGATCAACAAGTAATAAAACTATGTTCCTGGGTACACTGTACTGCTGTATTATTGCTTGTAACAGACTATCATTTGCGTAATTTGTTATTTTGCCCATAGTTCCAATTTGTGGACTTTTCCTAACTAAACATCTATGATGTGATATTAAAAAAACTCATATGAATATTCATGTTCTGGTTTGGTTTTTCTTATTTGCTTTTAGCATACCACACTAGATTAGAGGCCCAGCCAAGTACATTGTTATAAAATGTACAGTAGATAAACATATTTGTCTTTGTAGTTAAATACGTGATGCTACATTTATAAAATCAGAGAAAAAATAGTAGAAATATTTAATCAGAGAACAATGCAGCTATCAATATAGGCTTACTAACAGGTATTCATATCACAATATCAGTTAGAAGCTGCCATAAATATAGAAGGGGGAGATTGGATATTAAAAAACAATCTGATTTCTGAAACAATTTTCTGCATGATCGAAATCTGCTTAGGTGCAGCTTGTTAGTCTGCCTCATCCTTAGTTGGTTACTGATACAGTAGGCATCTGTTTTGTATCAGTGGGTGGCACATGTTTATTGTACTACATGGAATTGTGCACAATAAAGGATAATAAATTATTACAAACATTAATTAAACAAATATGCAATTGTGTAAGGAGTATTGTCAGGCAGCATTTGTAGATTTTGTATAGCTGTCAGCATCTTTCTAGCTCTAAGATTATCTGGGCATTGACTCCTGTGAAATGAGACTCCCTGCAGTTCTACACCACTGTTTAATATGGAAATGAGCCCCCAAGTTGTTATTTGTTTTTCTTCCCGCTTCATTTCCCTTGGCATCAGGTCTCTGAGCTAAGCCAACACTGCCGGCCCTTTTGTGTACGAAGAGAAATTCTTCTGGCCGAATCCAATTTGGCAGTGTATGCGCTTTGGGTAAGCAATATACTATAACCTTGTCCTCTACGTAGTTTAACTCCAGTGGGGCTTATGCCTCTTCCACTACCATTTTCCTAAATGGCCCCATGAGCTTGCCTTGGATCGTTAATATGTTTTCTTTATTCCCCCTCTTCCTTTTCAATTCAAGGAGAGAGTGAATGCAGGAGCCAGGTTAAACAAAGACTCATAGAGAGAGAGAGTGAATATTAAAAACAAAACATGTTCCATGCTGGGTCTTGGGGATCTCCGTCTCCACTGCCTGATGCTACTTTGGTTCGAAGTGGTAGCTTAGCCTGTTTGGGGGCAATGCCAAGTAACGTTTCTTTGGCAACTCTGCTTTGCATTTATTGGCTTGCATTGAAATAAAGTAGGAGGAAAACCAAACCACAGAGTCACTGAGTCTTTCTTATCTGGAGAAAAATTGTTAGCAGTGGGTTGACTTTATTTGCATATCTTTCAGGTCCTGATTAATTATCAACTTGAGAAGCAGACTTTTGTCACATTTATCACCCTAATTGTGGCTTGCAATCTTCTCCTGTGTTACTGTAACCCTTGGATTTACATCTTCATGTATTTACTCTTGCCATTTCAAGTTTTTTCAGCAACAAATCAGATGCCGCTTTTATTTTAAAAAGGTGGTAGAATAGGGTTTAGTTATTTTTTTAAAGCACAGAAGGATGTTCTTTGCCACATTCTAGTGAATAAGTTCAGTGGTTTATTTTTATAGCAAATTGAATTTAAAAGGAATTAGCATGGCATTTAGAGAAAAACGCTTCAGAATTTAATTCAAAATAAAGTATACAACAGTATACAAAAATAATCTTAGAATTAAATCATAAATATAAAAATTTATTGGCCAACTTTTCAAAAAAAAAAAACCCAAGCCACAATACGAACATATCAAAAGACTTTATATAAAACATAAGCCATATAAACATTCTATATCACATGAAGTTTGAAATATATATATAAATACTGTATATAGTATATTATACAATATATATGTAAATTCCTAAATCAATATCACAGAAGGATCAAATGACTAATAATAAGGCAGATAATATTGCAACAGTCCCAATTACACACTGTGTTGCATTAAAAATGTAATTCATTAGAAGCTATAACAATCATCTTTCAGAATGTATTGATGTAAAGGGAGGTGTCCAAGAATGATAAAAGGGTGATAAAAGGACAATTTTATATTGTTTCTTGAGGTTGTTATGGGATAATTGGCTAATTAAGTTTTATAATTGTTTTTTTATTATTTTGGTATATTTGTCGTATACTTTATTTGGAAGTAGTAGGATGTTTTTTCCTCAGCTTGCCATGCTAATTCATTTTTTAAAAACAGGCCCGATATCGCCCTTTTTTTCCTTTCTTTTGGGTTTTGCTTCCCTGGAAATAATGATTTTAAAATACATTTTTGAATTGGCCATTTGAGCCTGCTACTGAATTTAACAAAGATTTTGCATGCCAGTGGTACAATGGTTTACATGGTCTTTGGATTAACCAACAAAGTGCCATAAAAGAAGACTGGGAGCATCTGGCCTCTATAAAACAACATGCCAAGTGGTTGTTTCATACAGACTGTTATTTGGTTTCACATAATATGACAGAATTCCTTGTGGTGACATCTGTTTTGTGTTCAGCTACATTACTTGACAGGAGTTGCATAGTTGACATGTCAAATGAGCCCATCACAAAACAAAACATGAAGGGAAACAAGGACAAGGAAGTTTACAAGGAAACTGATGTATGTAATAGTTTTAGTGTCATGTACGGAAACGGAACCTATTTTTATGCCGTAATGAGGTCAGAGACACTATGTCAGTAACTAGTAACTATGTCCGTAGCTGCTAATGAGTAATAAGGACACAGATTATATATCAAAGCAATGGTGAAAGATATGTTGCAGTGATAAGTGTGTTTGTAAAGCCTAACAATGTACATATTGTATGTTCCCTTTTGGTATATTCTTTATACAATTGAAAGCATTATGTTATATCTGTTCAATAAGTGTGAAAAAATGCATGTGGATCCTGATGGAAATCTTGTGAACTGATAAAATCGTGACCTCGATAAAATCGTGACCTCTTTGCCTTTGATGATGGTTTTCATTTAGCATTGTTACCGCCTCTCGCTGTTGGCTATAGAACACCTTCCCCTATGTTATGGTGAAAAGGATGGGGAAGGTGTGCTTTATTCCTAACACAATTCTTGCCCTAGTGTTAGAGCACTGCCACTTTATAGATACAGCACAGTAAATGCGCATTGCCACCCTAGAAGAGGAAATGTGTTACTGACAAGATCAACAGTTGAAAGTACATGGAAAAAAAGAAAAGTAATACAACCACAACATCTAAAACCACGGCACTATATGACATTGTCATTTTGGGGTTTGGATATACGGTACTTTAAAGTAGAAAAAATGTTGGCAGATAAAGTTTTCTATCCATAAAACCACTTTTCCCTTCCTACTATCATTTTTTTTTTAAATAATTGTACAACTAACTGCTGTGCAAAAAAGGAGAAGACATTTAGATAAAAAATAAAAAATACCTATCTTGCATGTTGGTTTCTCAATGCTTCCTGTAGGTGCTGGTGACATTACTGGGCCTTCCCATTGGATCTTAAGAAAGCTGAGGATCCCAAATTTCATGTGAAGGTGTTCTAGTGCTGTGCAGTAATGCATATTTACTCGGCTTTCTCAGGACCCTTTAGGAGTGCACCAGAAGTCAGGGTGTTAGATTAGCATTTTTTACATTTTACTTGTTATTGCAAAGCTATTAATATATTCTTTAAGGCCCTGTTCACACTTGTGTGACTTGTCCTGCGATTTGGGGCTGCAAAGTCGCATGACACATCGTACTCAATGAATTCCTATGAGTACCGTTCATATCTGTGCGACTTCAAGTTGCAACGGCTTTAAAGTAGTCCCTGCTCTACTTAGGTCCAACTTTGATGCTTTTTGAGGTCCATAGACATAGGCATTGCTTCAAAGCCAGTTAAAATCACGGCAAAACTGCATTTACAAAATTGTGGTAAAATTGGGGCCTTATTCAGTGGGTAGAGCTGCAACCTAAGTATACCGTTTTAATGCTGTTGCTTTTAGTGCCAATCTTAGGATGTGTTTACACACTAATGATGTAAGGGCTGAGGTGAAGACAGAGCGCTGTGGATAGAAAGGAAGGTTCTCCATTCCACGCTCTTGGAAATTTGGATTTTGCAGTAGGTTTTCATGCCGATATCTTTGCTCAACAGAGTCATTCAAAGTTTGTAAGTAATAGTAATACAGGTTTCCCATCTGTGTTTAGTTGGCAGCATAGCAGATGGTCATAGGGTCTCTAACAAAAACAAAACATTTATATTAGACTTTCTTGCAACAGTTCCCTAGTGGTCAGTGATTTGCAGGAAGACTGAACAGAGCTTGAAGTAACATTTCAAGCATTCTATCCTTTGTCCTGGTATATTATTAAGACATCTACAGAGATGCTGATTATGTTTTCTTATTACAATACTTGAACAGCCAATGTGCTTATACTACAGAAAGAGGGACAGCACATGTGAATACAGTAGACTGACTATTTAGTCTGAGGTTGTCAGTGCAGTGGCCCACTTTACCAATCTTTGGTATACTATAGCACAGGGATTGTGTGGTCATGACCCTCTCTATATATGGATACCAGAACATGAACTTTAAAGTGGTTGTAAACCCTCAAACATACCCACTGAAGGGAACAGCCTCAGATGATACACAGAGATTTTCCCCTTACTCTGAGAGACGCTGGAGACAACTGAAGCCTCGTGGGGCTGCCAAAGCTCCTCCTCAGTTTCCTCTTTCTGTGCCTGGGACATATGAACAGGGATGGCATCCATGGTGATGCTGGGTCCGAATTCTCAGCGCTCCTTCTGATCGGTAGGGTAAGTCCTTGGGGATCCCTGTTATCTCTCTCTCTATGCTGATAGGTACCATCAGCCTTGGGGTGGTGCCAAAATATAATTTTTGTACTGCAAGGTCTTCCTTTTCTTATGGATAGAGATGGCCTTGCAGTTCGCCTGGCGGTCGGTTTGCGGCGAACTTTGCTTGTTTGCTGTCCGCCGATCATGCGATCATATGGCGATGTTCGCGGCGGCCATATTCTTTTACATTGTGAAGAACTTTGACCCATGACACACCCATCAGGTGGTACAGGACAGCCAATTGAGACATTTCAGCACATGGGCATACCCCCTACCTTATAAATAGACCTGATCTGGCTGCCATTTTACATTCTGCTTTTTGTCAGTGTAGGGAGAGGTTTGCTTTGTGGAGCAGGGACAGATTGTCAGTGACACAGATCACTCGGTTATAGGTCCACAAAAGTCCTTTTAAGGACTGGTATTTGGTATAGGTGTACTATCTATATTCAGTCTTTTTTCAGTGTAGGGAGAGGTTTGCTGTGTGGAGCAGGGACAGATTGTCAGTGACACAGATCGCTCGGTTATAGGTCCACAAAAGTCCTTTTAAGGACTGGTATTTGGTATAGGTGTACTATCTATATTCTGTCTTTTGTCAGTGTAGGGAGAGGTTTGCTGTGAGGAGCAGGGACAGATTGTCCATGAAACAGATCGCTCGGTTATAGGTCCACAAAAGTCCTTTTAAGGACTGGTATTTGCTATAGGTGTACTATCTATATTCTATCTTTTGTCAGTGTAGGGAGTGGTTGCTGTGGGGAGCAGGGACAGACTGTTAGTGACACAGATCACTCGGTAATACTGTAGGTCCACAAAAGTCTTTGCAAGGACTGGTTTAGGTGTACTATTGTTTGGTGTGCAGTATATAGGGGTGTAATACTTATAATATACTTTCTAAAATGTTAACTCTGCTACACACAGTGACAAAAGTTACTAGAAAATATTTTTAATAACTGGTGTGATAAACCAGTGGCCCCCCAAAACGACAGATTGAAGCAGGGTGTTATATACCTTCTTCCACATATACTGCGCTTCTCTAGAGACTTTTGTCACAGTGTCATCTAAAAAATGATAGGCAGAGGAAGAGGCAGGCCCTTCCGTAGGGGTGGTAGGGGTAGGGCAGGAGCACCAGGCCGAAGCCAAAGTGGGAAGTTGCAGAAGGTGCGTTGGATTACGTCAAAGGAGGCACCAGACTTGGTTGAGTGGCTCACTCAGCCTTCCTCTTCTGCACCCTCCTCATCCTCTCTATCTGCATCCTCTTCACTCTCTGCTGTGTGCACCCACAAAGACACCACCACCAACACCACCACCACCACCATCATATACCCTCCAATTGAGTCACAGGAATTATTTTCCAATCCATCACAAGACAGCCATTGTTGCCATTGGTTTAGGAAGAGGAGGTAGCAACAGCCGCCACTCAGCAGTCTGACGACAGTACCCAGATCAGCCCAAAGACGTTGGTCCCCGCTGTTGCTGCCTACTCCGAGATCTCAAATGTTAGTGGTGGGGAAGGGGACGTCGATGATGACGTGTCTATGGACGTCACGTGGGTGCCCACAAGAGAAAGAAGAGGAGGGGAGTTCAGAGGGAGAGATGGACCAGCAGATAGGGAGGAGAAGCAGGCCAAACTTACATTGCACAGGAGGGACAAAGCAGACTGGTAATGTATCAGGAGCGAGCCATCAACCATGTACGGTCACATCTGGCGCTTCCAGGACGCTGGCACTTAAATCTGCAGTGTGGGCTTTTTTTAACCTGTCTGCTGCTGACAATAGTGTTGCCATCTGCAGCCTTTGCAGTCAACGCATAAGTCGCAGTAAGCCCAACACTCACCTAGGGATGACCGCCTTAAGAAGGCACCTGGACTCCCTTCACCGAGCCCAGTGGGAGCAACGCCGTCAGAACCCAGAAAACCACACTCCAGGCTCTCACCGTCCAGCCTCTTCTCCTTCTCCCCTCTCCTCACAATTGTCCTCCACTCCACCTTCCATCATGCCGTCCTCAAGTTTTTCTGGAAAAAGGCAGGCTTCCATGGTCCAAATGTTCGAGCGTAGAAAAATTTATGACGCCGGATAACCCTCTTGCCCAACGGTTGACCGCTGGCTTGTCAGAACTGATAGCCCACCAACTACCTCCATATAAACTGGTGGACTAAGAGGCCTTTAGAAAATTTGTGGCCATTGGAACACCACAATGGAAGGTCCCAGGAAGGAAATATTTCTCACAGAAGGGCATCCCAGAGCTATATGGCCATGTTCAGCGGCAAGTGAGTGTATCTCTGGCACACAGTGTCAGTGCCAAGATACATCTGACCACAGACACGTGGTCTAGCAAACACGGGCAGGGTAGGTATATAACTTTTACTGCCCACTGGGTGAACCTTCTGACGGCCGTCAAGCATGTAAGCCGTGGCACCCATGTAGATTTGGTTTTACCACCACGGATTGCATGCAGGCCTGCCTCTTCTCCTCCTCCATTCTCCCTCTCCTCCTCGGCTGCTTCCTCCTTTTCCGCTGCTACCGTCTCTTCCGCTGTGCCGCCCAAGATCCCCAGAACCTATTCAACATGCCAGATGAGACGTTGCCATGCTGTGCTGCGTCTGTTGTGCCTCGAAGCCAAGAACCAAACTTTTTCCTGCACTCCTTTCAGCTCTGCGTTCAAAGGCAGATCAGTGGCTAACACCGCTCAATTTCACAGTTGGTAAAGTGGTGTGCGACAACGGTGCCAATCTGCTGAAACAGGGCAAAATTACACACGTGCCATGCATGGCACACGTCCTGAACTTGGTCATGCAGCGATTCGTTGTCAAATACCCTGGGGTCCAGGACGTCTTGGGGCAGGCCAGGAAAATCTCGGGCCATTTCAGAAGATCTTACACAGCCATGGCTTGCCTTGCTGACATTCAGCGGCGACACAACCTGCCCGTCAGACGTTTTATTTGTGACTGCCCGACGCAATGGAACTCAAACTTGTACATGCTTGATAGGCTGCGCCAGCAGAAATGTGCTGTTAACGACTACCTGTACGAACTCTGTGGCATGACGGGTTCTGAGGAGCTTTGAATTTTTTCACCATGCCAGTGGCTGCTCATGCGCAACGCATGCAGACTTCTGTGGCCATTTGATGAGATCACCAAACTGGTCAGTTGCAGCCAGGGCGCCATCAGTAAAATTGTACCTTACGCCTTCTTTCTGGAGCGTGCATTGTGTCATGTCATTGATCAAGCCGTCGAGGAGCAGGAACAGGAAGATGAGAAAGTCGCAATGCTGGATGAATTCCCAGGGGGGGCTACTCCATATGAGACAAGTCAACAACAGGAGTCTGAAGAAGAGTCAGAGGAGGATGGTGTCGGGGCGGATGAGGAGCAAGAAGAGCATGCTTTAAATCTTTCTGGGATCCTTGGTGTTGTCCGTGGATGGGGGGAGGAGAACGAGGACAACATTATCCTTGATGATGAGCATGAGCCAAGCCACTACACCGCTTCCAGTTTAGTGCAAATTGGGCCTTCATGCTCCAGTGTTTTAAGAGGGACCCCCGTATAAAAAGCATAAAGGGCAAGGACCTGTACTGGGTGGCAACGTACTTAGACCCCCGGTACAAACAAAAAATTGCGGAAATTTTACCACCATCACAGAGGTCGGTCCGAATGCAGCACTTCCAGGCCTTGCTTCGGGAAATGCTGCATTCTGCTTTAGCGTGCGCTGGCAGAGGAATTTCCACTCACAGAGAAACAGTTGCGGGTAGCAATCCAACAGCGCCTGCAAGAAGAGGGTGGTTTGAAGATGTGTTGGTCACTTTTGATATGAGATCATTCTTTCAGCCGACCCATCCACAGCTGTCCTCCGGATCCAACATCAGGGAACGCCTAGACCGAAAGGTGTCTGACTACATCAGGTTAATGCCCGATGTGGACGCTATGAGAAGTGACAAACCCCTGGACTACTGGGTGGGCAGGCTTGACCTCTGGCCAGAGCTTGCAGAATTTACAATGGAACTGTTGGCTTGCCCCTCGTCCAGTGTCCTGTCCGAAAGGACGTTCAGCGCAGCAGAGGGGATCATGACCAATAAGCGCACTTGCCTAGCTCACGACAGTGTTGACTACCTCACATTTATAAAAATGAATGAGGCATGGATCTTGGAGGAATTCAACACATGTGACCAGTAGACCATGTTTGATTCAAATTCCTCATGACAGCCAACAAATATCCGCCCCCACCCATAATAATTCATGGTCCCTGTCTTAGGTAAATACAGCGGCATAAAAAGGCCTTTTATGTCCGTTGAATGCCTAATTTTTGGGGCCTGTAATGGCCGACACTTATTTATCCCGTGAATGCCTAATGTACCTCCAGCCACAGAATACCAAGTTCTTTGCTGTCAGGTGAACGCCTGTTGGCTAATTTTTGGGGCCTGTACTGGCCGACACTTACTTCTGTATCCTGTGAATGCCTAATGTACCTCCAGCCACAGAAAACCAAGTTCTTTGCTGTCAGGTGAACGCCTGTGGGTTAGTTTTTGGGGCTTGTACTGGCCGACACTTACTTCTGTATCCTGTGTATGCCTAATGTACCTCCAGCCACAGAATTCAAAGTTCTTTGCTGTCAGGTGAACGCCTGTGGGCTAATTTTTGGGACCTGTACTGGCCGACACTTACTTCTTTATCCTGTGAATGCCTAATTTTTCAGACTGGCATTGAAAATCAATGGGTCTGTAAATGTTCCGCTAAATTGTGGAACGGATGCGGACCCATTTTACAGACGTGTAAATGGACCCTATATGTATTTGACATGTATTGCTGCTGTCAATTCTGGCTGATTTAGAAAAAAAAAATGATAATTTTATGACAAATTTTCCAATAGCAATACTTCTGGTATGTCAGTGTCCATGTTGTGGGACTATGTGTGCACAGCTAGTAAGTATTTTGTGGCTGAAAATATGACCTGGGGGTTTTTAATGTCGCCTGCCATTAAAGTGAATGGGATCCGCTGCAAACTTGCGGTTCGCAAACATTTGAGAAAGTTTGCGGATGGCATTCGTGATCCGCCCTGTCCGATGTTTGTCCATCACTACTTATTGAGCCTCAGGGTCACATCTCCCCCACTGACCCCCTCATGGGCACTGACGGTGGTCCTGTGGTCCTTAGTGTCCCGGGTGGAAGTGGGGTGTGGGCAAAGGCCCAGGAGGAAGCATCCCCCACCTTTCCCTGCTCAGTCTGTCTCATCTTATCCTGAGCCTGCTGCCGCTGTGGAAGCGGCCTGTCCAGGGGGGCTTAATATCACACACCCAGATCCATCCGATAGTGAGGATGATTCCTCCATGGTCGCAGCAGCGAATTAAAAGCTGGTAAACACACTCATCAGTACAGTGCGTAAGACTTTAAAAATTGGAGGATGCAGCTGATGTAGCCACGAACGTAGCTTTGTCGTTTAGTAGGCATAAGTCACCTCGCACTCTAAAGGTGTTTCCTTATGTGCCTTATTTTTGACAGGTTTTTCCTGTAAGGAATGGGAACAACCAAATTTACCATTTTTGCTCCCCAAACGTTTTGATGTATGTTACGCATTGAGGAGTCACTTTTAAAAAAGCGGACTAGTCCACCAGTGGTGGGCCCTCCTGTTTCCGGGTTGAACAAAGCTACCATGATCCCAGTAGAGAAATCCCCATCCTTTAACCTCTAGCCAACCGCCCTCCATAGTATTACTGTGGCAGGGCGGCTCGGCTGTGCAAAACCACGTAGTACTATTTCGTGCACGAGGCCTCGGCGGCATGCGCTCGCCGCCGGAGCCGCACTCCCATTGTGTTTAGACACAGCGGGAGGCAGATCGTGGGAGGAGCGGCGGTGATTGCCGCCATCCTCCCACTATCGTCAGATAAACTGACAGAAGACCTGCCTGCTTATGTAAACAAAGGAGGCGAGTCTTCTGTCAGACAGACAGGGAGAGATCAGGAGTTTCAGCTGAGCTCACCTTGCCTGTCACAGAACCATCCCCCCACAAGCATATTTAGGCACACATTAACTCCTTTGATCACCCCCCAGTGTTAACCCCTTCCCTGCTGGTGTAATTTATACAGTAACAGTGCGTAATATTTAGCACTGATTAGTGTATTAATGTTACTGGTCCCCAAAAAGTGTCAAAAATGTCAGTTAGGGGCCAGATCTGTCCACCGCAATGTCGCAGTCCTGCTAAAAAATGCTGATCACTGCCACTACTAATAAAAACAAAAAAATAAATAAAAATTCCAAACATCTATCCCGTAGTTTGTAATCGCTATAACTTTTACGCAACCCAATTAAAATACACTTTTTGGGATTTTTTTTAACCAAAAATATGTGGCAGAATACAAATTGGCCTAAACTGATAAAAAAAATTAGATTTTTTAAATTTTTTTATTGGGAATGTTTTATAGCAGTAAGTAAAACATTGTCATAATTTTTTGCTTATAGCGCAAAATCTAAAAACCACAGAGGTGATCAAACACCACTGAAAGAAAGCTCTATTTGCGGGAAAAAAGGACATTAATTGTATTTGGGTACAGCGTCGCCCGACCGCGCAATTTTTTGTTAAAGTAACCAATGCAGAATCGCAAAAATATGGCCTGGTCATTAAGGGGGTAAACCTTCAGAAGGCTGAAGTGATTAAGGACCCAGCTGACAAGAAAGGGGAGGCTGTGGCACGCAGCATGTTTACTATGGATAGTTTGACATTGCGGCCAGTCTTTGCCTCAGCCCTGGTGTCTCAGACACTAACTGAATGGGCCAAGCTTTTGCGACAGTGCCTGGGGGGTGAGCAGTTCCCCGCTGCTTTTGTTGATTTAGTGGACCAGTTGGTGCATGGGCTGCAGTTTATTTGTGATGCAGCTTTGGATTCAGCTCCTGTTTCAGCGGTGGTGATTAGGCACGTGCTGTGGCTTAAGAATTGGTCCGCAGACCAAGCTTCTAAGAAAGCTTTTATTGATCTGCTCTATTGCCTGTTTAGGGCTACCCTGGATGACCTCATTAAGGGTATCACAGGGGGGGGAGAGTCCCTTCCTGCCATAGCCTAGGAAAGAGAAGGAGCCTCGTTGCCGATGGGGGCCCTCCTTCTAAGCACATAGAAATTTATTTTGTGCTTTTGGGACAGAGAATAAGGGAAATAGATCTTTCAAATCTTCTCAGGGAGGTTCCAAGCATCCTTGGTCTGGTAAGCCTAGAGCTAGCTTCTCCAGACCCGCAGACAAGACCCCTTCAGCATGAAGGTCTGCCCTCGCCCATTATTGGGGTGGGGGGACATCTTTGCTGGTTTATGGCCTCATGGACCTCCTTCATGAGTGTCATGGGGATCTACAAAATGATTATTTTGGGGGTGCCTAGATAGGGGGACAAAACGTGTCCTTTTCAGGTTTTTTTTAGGTCCTGACTCCTGAGTCCCTGTGTGTATTTAATTTCTGCAAAGGTACAGGTGATGTCCAAACTACCTAAGGTCCCCCCTATCCCTGTCCAGGGAATTGATTTACCTAGGTCTGATTCTAATTCTGACCAGGGTGGTCCTTCCTCAGGACAAACTTCAGTAACCACAGGCCGTGATTCACCGGCTGCTGTCACACAGATAGTTCTCTCTCCTATTTTGCATACAGGTTCTGAGTCTGGTGATATCCACATTCAAGACAGTTCTGTTTGCACAGTCCTACATGCAGCTCCTTTAGCAGGTTCGGCTCCACAGGAGGATACCAAGGTTTGTGGCGACATCACGGGTTCCTCTGTCAGACGCCGCAGGCGTCCAAGGGCCATGGTAAGGCCAGTATCATCCTCGACTCAGGCTTCTTCTGCGAGGAATCAAGGGTAAGGATCTTTCAATCAATCTGGTGGCCTTAAACGTTTCTTGGGGGCTTCCTCTCATAGAAGACCAGTTGTCCCAAAGGGCTGATCTACCATCCTGCTTTACAGTCGCTGGTTTTAATGGCTTAGTTATTGAAAGCCAGGTACTGAGGGATAGAGGTGGGTCCAGACCAGTGATCCTTACTATGGTGAAGTTGAGGAAGTTGTCTTCCAGCAAGATATACCATCATACGTGGAAAGCGTACATTTCTTGGTGTGAGTCGATTGGCGCTTATCCTAGATCCTTTTTTGTGGCTCAGATCTTAACCGTTCTTCAACAGGGCATTGGTTAAAAGTTGGCCTTGAGTACCATCAAGGTCCTGGGGTCTGCCTTGGCAATCTTTTTTCAGCAACCCCTAGCCATGCACTCTTTAGTTCACACCTTCATTCAGGGGGTTCAACGTGTAGTTCCAACTGTACGATCTCTTTTGCCGCCATGGGATTTTCAAATTAGTACTGTCGGTTCTCCAAAAAACTCCATTTGGGAATATTTAGGAGATTCTCTTGCCTACCTTATCCCAGAAGATGATATTCTTGGTGGTTATTACCTCGGCCCGCAGGGTATTGGAATTGGCAGCATTATCCTGTCGCTGTCCCTATTTGGAGGTCCTTATGGATAAAGTGTTTCTACATCTCTGTCAATCATTCCTGCCCAAAGTTGACTGTGACTTGCATTTGAATGAGGACATTGTGTTGCCTTCCTTGTGTCCCAAGCTGGCTCATCCCAGGGAATTTGCTTTGCATAACTTGGATGTGGTTCATGCGATTCAGGTGTATCTGGCAGCTACCAGTCCTTTCGGAGGTCAGACCTGCTTTTTTGTGGTTACAGTTGGACCAAGGAAAGGGCTGGCCGCTTCTTCAGCTACTGTCTCCAGATGGATCAGGCAGACAGTGACTCAGGCCTATTCCATTAAAGGTCAGATTCCACTTTTCCCTGTTATGGCTCATTCTATTTGGGCGCTGAGTACTTCTTGGGCCTTCCGTCATCAGGCGGATGCTTCTTTTGGCCGCAAAGTTTTGCAGGCTGCTGTTTAAGAGGGGTTGTTCCCTCTTGAGGGGTGTTTTTCTTTAAACTTTTATTTTTCAGACGGGGCTCCTGTGACCCGGTTAAGGTTCCTGTGTCCTGGTTAAGGGCTCTTATGTTTAGACTTGGGTTATTTTCCCCACCCCTCATTTTTCTTTTGGCACTGCTTTTGGATGTCCCAGTAGTTATGATTTATGGAGCGCTGGGTCCGTCGAACGAAAGAGAAAAAGGGATTTTTGTACTTACCGTAAAATCCATTTCTCTGAGTTAATCGATGGACACAGCACCTACCCCTCTATGGTGTTCTGATACTTCTAATTCTGTTTGCTACTAAACTGATTACTTAGAGCAGAGAGGGGGGTTATATACCAGCTGAGGGCAGCCCACGGTGTCCTCAGCTGTTTTTTTGTTCTACCTAGTCCTACTCCTGGTGGAGGCAAAATAACCCAGTAGTTATGGTTTATGGATTGCTCTGTCTGTTGATGAACTCAGAGAAATGAATTTTACGGTAACTAGAAAAGTCCTATTTTGTATGGAAAATTTGTTGACCTTTAATTAGTACCTTATTTATCCCAAATCATAGAACCTCATTTTGTGTATTGAGTTATTGGAAAGGGATGACTATTACCCCCTTTCTTTCTGTTAGATTGTAAATCTTAAAGGGAATATTTTTCTTTACTGTGTCAAGTCCCCGACACGCTGGAATGGACACATACTGTTCATGTGGGAGACAGTCCTATTTAACTTGTGTGTCAACAAACAGGACTTAAAGTGTAATGTGGCATGTCAGGTGCTCTGCTCTAACAAAGTCTACGACTATGCTCACTTATATGTATTTCACACTGCCAAAATGTACTCATAACGCTGCCAACAGAGATTAACTGTTACCCTTTTTCTTTATTTTCTGAAGATTTGCTATTACCAACAGCGAAACATACACGCTGTGTGCTATAACTATGATCTTTTCCTTATGAATGAAAAGCACGGTCATTGCAAATCTTTTGTCTAACACCCTGGTGGCAGGAAAGCAACTATTAGAAATTCTTAACACCCCCTTAAACTTTGTAATTATGCCTACCTTTCTGCTAGATCATGCTGGATGACAGTATAGTTATACAGAGCTGAGTAGGCATAGTTTCTGTTGCTTTATGGTACAGTGCCTTGCGAAAGTATTCGGCCCCTTGAACTTTGCAACCTTTTGCCACATTTCAGGCTTCAAACATAAATATATAAAACTGGTATTTTTTTTGTAAAGAATCAACAACAAGTGGGACACAATTATGAAGTGGAACGAAATTTATTGGATATTTCAAACTTTTTTAACAAATAAAAAACTGAAAAATTGGGCTTGCAAAATTATTCAGCCCCCTTAAGTTAATACTTTGTAGCGCCACCTTTTGCTGCGATTACAGCTGTAAGTCGCTTGGGGTATGTCACTATCAGTTTTGCACATCGAGATACTGAAATTTTTGCCCATTCCTCCTTGCAAAACAGCTCGAGCTCAGTGAGGTTGGATGGGGAGCGTTTGTGAACAGCAGTTTTCAGTTCTTTCCACAGATTCTCGATTGGATTCAGGTCTGGACTTTTACTTGGCCATTCTAACACCTGGATATGTTTATTTGTGAACCATTCCATTGTAGATTTTGCTTTATGTTTTTGATCATTGTCTTGTTGGAAGACAAATCTCTGTCCCAGTCTCAGGTCTTTTGCGGACTCCATCAGGTTTTCTTCCAGAATGGTCCTGTATTTGGCTCCATCCATCTTCCCATCAATTTTAACCATCTTCCATGTCCCTGCTGAAGAAAAGCAGGCCCAAACCATGATGCTGCCACCACCATGTTTGACAGTGGGGATGGTGTGTTCAGGGTGATGAGCTGTGTTGCTTTTACGCCAAACATAACATTTTACATTGTTGCCAAAAAGTTTGATTTTGGTTTCATCTGACCAGAGCATCTTCTTCCACATGTTTGGTGTGTCTCCCAGGTGGCTTGTGGAAAACTTTAAACAACACTTTTTATGCATATCTTTAAGAAATGGCTTTCTTCTTGCCACTCTTTCATAAAGGCCATATTTGTGCAGTATACAACTGATTGTTGTCCTATGGACAGAGTCTCAGCTGTAGATCTCTGCAGTTCATCCAGAGTGATCATGAGCCTCTTGGCTGCATCTCTGATCAGTCTTCTCCTTGTATGAGCTGAAAGTTTAGAGGGACGGCCAGGTCTTCGTAGATTTGCAGTGGTCTGATACTCCTTCCATTTCAATATTATCGCTTGCACAGTGCTCGATGGGATGTTTAAAGCTTGGGAAATCTTTTTGTATCCAAATCCGGCTTTAAACTTCTCCACAACAGTATCTCGGACCTGCCTGGTGTGTTCCTTGTTCTTCATTATGCTCTCTGCGCTTTAAACGGACCTCTGAGACTATCACAGTGCAGGTGCATTTATACGGAGACTTGATTACACACAGGTGGATTCTATTTATCATCATTAGTCATTTAGGTCAACATTGGATTATTCAGAGATCCTCACTGAACTTCTGGAGAGAGTTTGCTGCACTGAAAGTAAAGGGGCTGAATAATTTTGCACGCCCAATTTTTCAGTTTGTTATTTGTTAACGAAGTTTAAAATATACAATAAATTTCGTTCCACTTCATGATTGTGTCCCACTCGTTTTTGATTCTTCACAAAAAATTAAAATTTTATATCTTTATGTTTGAAGCCTGAAATGTGGCAAAAGGACGCAAAGTTCAAGGGGGCGGAATACTTTCGCAAGGCACTGTATATACGAAAGATAAATGGCCACACACACAGAAGAAAAGGTTTTGAATAATACATAGCAGCTAAAGACATGGATACTTTTCAAAACATTGCAGGTAAATAATCAAAATTGAGGACTTAGAGTTGGACAATCAGTAGTTCTGCCTGAACTCTGATCCTTTTCTTTAGCTGATATACCTAGATATTTGGTCACATTGCGAGGAGCATTGTTATTTGTATCATAGGTTAGTATTATAGCCATATTGTTTTCTTTATATTGAAACAAGTGCCTGCTGATTTTCACCCGTGCAATTATTTCTTCTCCTTTATTTTTAAAATGTTACAGTTGATATTTAATAGGGACATTTTTCAACAGCATTTCAGCTAAATCCTCTTTGGCCAGAGGTTGTGTAATAAATTACCCAGCAATACTGGGTGGGAAATGTCAGGGAATAACAATAATGACACTGATTACACTTGTGTAGATTAGGACTGGATAGAATCATGGCAAGTGGAACATTTGTTACTGTGCAGGCTTAATACAATTATTTGATTCCCTTGCAATGTTAGCTATTCTTGAGAAAGCGGGTACGCCTAAATACAAAGTTCACTGGGATAAACCAGAATGAAAGGTTATAGGAGGGTGTAACTTAAGTTTTAGGGATACGTATTTCCACATACTGATACATATATTTGTGTAATGTTAAAAGAAAAAACAAAAGTACAAATGCCCCTATCGGTCCTTGCATGGTGGTAGAAAAATGAAAGGGGTCTTATAGGACCCCATTCACACATCATGAAGTCTGTCACATTCATTCAATCTGTTTTATGTTCGGTGCTGAATCAGGTTTATTTGATGTATAGAAAAAACTCAACTAAACATGCTTCTCTGACAGGAAGTTCATAGAGAGATAAACTGCGGGAGGGTAGATTGGCATAGTGTCAAGGTCATACCTTGCCTTCCTGTTGGCAGCCATCTTGGACATGTGCAGACTGCTGCCTCCTATAAACTCTGATTGCATCATCCCTTGCCTGCTACCTGGGTGTTGCACAGTGATGGTGCTGCACACCTGACTATATCTATGACCTGATGGGTTGAGGTCCTTGCCCTTGCGTTTGTGCTCCAAGGTGCATCTCTGCTAGCAGTCTTCTGTTCTCTGTGTTCCTCCATGTATGACCTGGCTTGGCTGACGACTCTCCTGGCTCTCGACCCCACATCGGCAAACGAGCCTACATCAGTAGACTACCCGCTTCTGGACTTGACCCCGGCTTGTTCCTGCTCTCACCTCCCCTCTCTTGCTGTGCGTTTATTATTGTTTGCTCCAATAACTTGCTTTATTTTACCTGCATCCCATATGGCCTGGTTTCCTGGCACCCTAACAGTACGCAAGAGCCATGAATCCTGATGATGCAGGTGCTTCTTTGCTCCCCATGCTGGTTACCAGGCTCGATCAACAAGATCACCTTTTGGGTCAGTTCGCTCAGGCATTGCTGACGTTGCTCGCATGCATAGCGCACCTTGTTCCTGGTGCTGCTAGGCCAGTGGTTCCTCCTGTTGTTGCACCTGTTGCTGCTCCTGTTTCCGCTCCTGCTCCTGCAGTTGCAGCTGGAGTCGCTGTTACCAGAGGGATGACTGGTTCAGCCACCCTTCCCAGCGCTATGGGGATGAACCAAGTCAGTGTCGTGGCTTCCTAAACCAAGTGGGCATTTATTTTGAGATTCTTCCTCAGGCGATTCCCTCTGACAGGTCCAAGGTGGGATTCCTAAACTCGTTGCTCTCAGACAAGGCCTTGGCCTGGGCAAATCCCTTATGGGAGAATGATAATTCTGTGATACTTGATTACCTGAGTTTTGTTGCCTCCATTTGTAGGGTATTCTATGTGCCTGCTCGCTCTGCCTCTGCTGCAAAGCTGCTCCTGTCCATTCAACAGGGTATATGAACCATTGCAGAGTATTACATTGAATTTCGTTCCCTGGCAGCAGAAGTAGGCTGGAATAATGAGGCTCTGGTGGCTGTCTTCTCTCATAGTCTCTGCATTGAAGGACAAGATTGCAGATCTCTCTGACGAGCTCAAGGCTCTCGTTTCCTTCCTGATTTTGATCGATACCAGGCTCAGGGAGAGACCGTCGTTAAGGGGAGTGCCTGCGGAGGCTGCCTACCAGATTGACTCCTACGTTTTCTTTCCCACCCATATCTCCCTCACCTCCCCCACCTCTTGGGGATGGTGCGTCTGGCTGTGAACCCATGCAGCTGGGGTTCACTCACCTTTCCAAGGCTGAATGGACCTTTAGGAGGAGGGAGTGCTGGTGCCTGTATTGCAGTCTTGGTGGGTATTTCCTGAAATCTTGTCCGACCCTTCCGGGAAACGCTTGCTCCTAAGGTCCTGTCGGGGCAGATCTTAGGTGAAATTTTCTCGTCCCCAGTTTTCCATAATGATAAGCTAATCACAGTTGTCCTCACCTGGGCAGCGGGTTCGGTGGTTACACAGGTGTTGGTAGACTCTGGTGCTGGCGGTTATTTTATTGACAGTACGTTTGCTACTGCAAATTCCATACCCTTTCAGCCTCGTGTTTCTCCACTAGTTATCGAGGCAGACCCCTACAACCACAGGCACAGGCTACTCACGAGACTGTTCCGGTTGATATGCTGATAGGGGCTGTTCACAGGGAGTCGACCTGTTTCCAGGTTATTTCGTCCCCACACTACTCTGTTGTTTTGGGGTACCCTTGGCTTCAGAAACACTATCCGACCTTTGATTAGCAGTCGGTCGAGATCATCTCTTGGTCTCCACAGTGTGGCGCTGTTTGTATCAGTGGGTCTGTTAAGGTACTTTGTACCTCCTCAGATTCAGTGTTGCCTACTGAATATCGTGAGTATCAAGCTTTATTTGACAAGGTGCGCGCTGGTACTCTTCCTCCTCATCGTCTGTACGATTGTGCCAAAGACTTGCAACCTGGTGCCATTCCCCCACATGGCAGGGTTTATCCTCTCTCAGTTGTGGAGAATAAGGCCATGGAGAAGTACGTTGCAAATGCGTTTGCTTGGGGGCACATTTGCAAGTCCACTTCTCCAGCAGGTGCCGGTTTTTTCTTCAGAAAGAAAAAAGGGGGATGAGTTGAGACCTTGCATTGATTATAGGTGCCTCAATCGCATCACGAATGCATGCCCGATTCCATTGATTACTGAATTGTTAAACTGCCTCAAGGGAGCAACGGTCTTTACCAAGCTTGACCTTACGGCCGCGTATAACCTCATAGGGATCAAGGAGAGCGACGAGTGGAAGACCGCATTTAATACCAGAACCAGTGATTACGAATCTCTGGTGATGCCCTTTGGCTTGTGCAATGCGCTCCCTGTCTTCCAGGTGTAAGTAAATTATGTCTTTTGTGATATGCTGCAGCAATGCGTGGTAGTCTATTTGGACGACATCTTGATTTACTCGGACTCGCCCCAGTGGTATCCGTTACATTCAGCGTTTCCCTTATTTTTGGGACTGTTAGAGGTATTTGCACTTTTGTCTTTTTCTTTCAGTATTGGTCTATTGAATAGTGGGGACATTCCTCAGGCAGTGGCTATTAGCTGTAATACCTCTACTAAAGCCCTGATTCAGAGCACCATGCTTGTTTTATGTGTATTCTTATGCTTTGTCATATATTTGAATTAACAGTTTAAATTTTGCAGTAAAAAAATTGTTTCTACTGTGTCTTATTTGGAACATAAGCCACATAATAATATTTATATTTTGCTAGCATGCCTACTTATTTTTTGTATGGAATTAAGTATATTGTCAAGTTAAAGGAAGAGTTAATATCCATAATATTTTTGTTAGGTGTTTGAAAAGTAAATATTTAAGAAAAAAAGGTACGATCCAATGGTGTCCAATCAGTAAATTTAGGCAGCTTCTGGGTTTCGAGGTACACCTCCCTCCAAGTAAACCGCCCTCTTTCTAACACTGCCATTGAAAAGTCATTGTTTTACTGTTACTCTTGCATTCCCTGTTTTTAGGAAAAGCACAGAGAATGAACCGATAAAACCATGTTTTACTGACCGTGGTGTGTGCTTGCTGTGAAATATAAGAAGATGGTGAGTGATTCTTTCCATCAGCATATCTCAGTAACCAAAATATCCCTAAGTACCAAATTAGAAGATTTTTGGTCTCAGTCTCACAATGTAGTCCTTCCAAAAAGACAGTCAAGCCTCAGCACTCACCCTATTTGGAATGGTAATTCTAGCGATGCTGTTCTCCTTGCGTGGGGAATCTCAAAATCTTTAAAAACAGAAAAATGGAGGGCACAAACGCCTAGTGCATTACCTTAAACACAAATGAAAATTTATTAGAAAATGCTAAAAGCATACTTATAAACATGAATGGATAAAACGTATGTCATACACAACTCCAGTATCAAGTAAGCTGACACGTTTTGGGAGACAAGCTTCCCTCACAATGTAGTCCTGCCTGGTGTTTAGTCCTAGGCTTAAGGTCATCTATCTATCTCAGCTCTAGAATTATGTATTTAGAATTTTTCTATGATGTTAGAATTTTTCTTCTTTTATACTAAGCTTGGTTAACTTATTTATAAGTAAAATAAATAGGCTGTGTATGGGTCCTTTCACGCGGTCTGCATTCCGTTGCAGACTGTGCTCTGCTCAGCGGGGATTGATCCACCGTTCCCCACTGAGCCAGAGGATGACGGCTCCATCCCCGCACTGTGTGCGGAGAGGGAGGTGTCAGAGCCCCGCTGCTCTCTATGGGGAATCGGATGAGAGCAGACTGCCTGTCGATCCCCTGGACGATGGAAAATAGGGTTTCCATCCGACCGGATTTCACGGACAGGATCACATGCGGATGGCAGCGGGTGTCAGCGGACATGTCTCCGCTGACATCCGCTGCCCCACAGGGATGCATGGAGGATCCAATCAGATCCGCCTAAAAAACTGACAGGCGCATCTGATCGGACCGCCCGTGTTAAAGGGCCCTAACTATGTAAATGATCAAATAAGCAAGCAAACAAAATATAGTTTTAGTAGTAATTAGGAAAATATTTATTTTTTCATATGAACCTTTAAAAAAGAATGGCAAAAACTGGCTAACAAGAGAATGATGAAAATTACTTAATTAGGGCTTAGTTAGGGGTTACTTTTTGAGTAATGAGGGGTCAAACAAATAACTATAATGATTTTTTGTCATTTATTTTAGTTTCTTTTTTAAGGTTTGTGAGATTTGTGTGTGTTATATTGTTTTATATTAATAATATTTTTATGCACAATTACACATTTGATAAATAACTGAAAGGCACTACGACGGTTTTTGCCGGTTTCTCCTTGGAGATATTTCCCAATCCTATTTGTCCTGACAGGAAAGACAAAAGTTACCTGATAAGACAAAGGCAGCAATAAAAACCCAACAGAAGCTCAACCTCTTCTGCTTTCCAAAATTGCTTTCCAAACTGCTCTCCAGTTTGTCTAGAGTCGGGCCTTAATAATTTAGCAATTCAACATAGACCCAGAAAAAAATGCATAAGGTCCGAATAAGGGAATTGTCCCCTACTGGGCCCCATATGTGTGTAGACTTTCTAGGCACATCACAAGACAACTGTAATTATAAAAGTTACAATTTTATTACAATATAGTTAAAAGTAAAACATGTTGGATGTGGCACATGGAAAGCTCTTATTTAGTTTATGACTAATTCAACATAATCACTCGAAGAAAATACTTGGTATGAACGTACTAAATCAGAAGAGGACAAAGTCAATATTTAACATCAAAGCAACATAGTTAAATCTCATCACATCTGTAACAATCAGCCTTAGGGTCCTTTCACATGAGCATTTCGATCTGCCGATCCCCGCTGAGCAGGCGGATGACAGGTCCATCTCCGCTTACTTTGCAGAGGCGGAGCTGTCAGATCCCCGCTCTCCTCTATGGGAGATCGAATGAAAATGGACCGCCTGTCCATTTTCATCCGATCCTTTCTGATCCGATCCTCCAGACGGATGGAAAATAGGGTTTCCATCCGTCTGGATTTCACGGACAGGATCAGATCAGATAGCAGCGGACATGTCACCGCTGACATCCGCTGCTCTAAAGAGGTACATGGAGCGTCTGATCAGGTCGACCTGAAAAAACTGACAGGTGGACCTGATCGGAAAGCCCATGTGAAAGGGGCCTTAAGCCTTCACCATCTTCTGGCGATTTCTCAGCACTGCAGCTCAGGTCTCTGCAGTGCACACCTGCTGTAATCAGGGAGGCCTAATTAAGGCTCGTACACGCTATAAGAAAATCGGTTGAGAATTTTCGTCCAAAGAACTTTCGTATGATTTTCGTATAGTGTGTACACAACTTTCTACAGCTGATTCCATCCTTCTGAATGAAAATTTCCCGAAGGGACAAGCTCCAAAGTTTTTCTCGTACGGGAACAAATTATATCCGCTTAATGTGTACCGTTTTTGTACAAGAAAAATTAGAAAGGAAAGACTATGTATGATCAGAAACAATAAATGACAAAAAAAGCCTTTGTCGTATGAGAATTTTCATACAGATTTTCTTTGATAGTTTGCTATCTTTCTTTGATAGCAAGATGCTTTCTTTGATCCATTTGCTGTGAAACAAGAAAAATTGGAAAATCATTCGCCAGATTTTCTTATAGTGTGTACCCCACTTTAAACTCTGACACATTCAGGCGGTGCCTAATCAACAGGTTGGCCTGTCTGTTAATTTTCTGTATACTTTTGCAAATTGCTTGTACTCAGTTAGTGTATGATTATTCTGATCATCGGACTGTCTCTGCTGTTGTTAGTTTTTGTTTAATTTACATGTCTGGAACCTGGACTCTGTTTAGGATAAGCTTGTCTGCATCTGATTTGGCCATCAGCATGCTGACTGCTACAGTGCTATTTGCTCTGACCATCTGTCTGTGAACTTATGGTGCTTTAGCATCTGTCCTGCCTGTTAGTTGGCTCCCACCCCTGGAGACACAGTAGGTCCACTGAACTCCATAACACCACTTCACTTAACTTAAGTGTTTCAATCATACTTTTCACAGCCAATAGTGGGAGCATCAAGTGTATTCAGGGCGATGTCTCTCACATCTAGTAGAAGCATTCAAAAGTGACATCATTGCATAGTATTCTGATGCGGTAGGACATCTGAAAACACTGGGAGTATTCTATAAACAAAGCTTGGCTATATAGTAAATGTCATAGATGCAGTAACGTTTCTAACTACGTATAAAGGCTATGTGGCCACCAGGAAATGTTCTGATAGCAGAAAATGATGATGTGAGAATTACTACCCTACATTTGCAGGTGTATGAGTGAAGCAGGAAAGTCAAGAAGGATTAGAACTAATTATCTAATTACTGTCTACATCATAACTCCAGCAATTAAAGTATAAAACATTACTCACAAGAATATATATACAAAGCATCAATTTTAAGGCAAACAACATTTCAAATAAATTATATTCAGGCCATCATGAACGACTTCCACCTGATGAACCAAGAAAGAATCTAGAAACAAATTGTAGAACAAATGCTGTGTTTATACAACAAGTTTGGTTTCAGGGTGCTTATGTTTAAGAGCATGATAAAGAACATTTCTGAACACAATCAGAAAGAGACTGTGTTTGCTTGGTGATGCTAATTGCATAGTATCCCCCTGTGCCACTGCCTCATCCTTCTTCTTGCCTCATCATCTCCAGTTGCATGGGGTCAGCCAAGGTACAGCAGTAGCTAAAGATGTGGGACTGCCTGAGGCCAAAAGGAATAAGGGCCTCTGTCAGGGAGAAGAAAGGGGTCAATCCTTAAAACAAGGCAGCTAAAAGAGCAGTTGTTAAACAAACACACAAAAACAACTGTGGGCCAAGTATGCTATTACATGTTTGACACAAGCGCAAATAAAGAAGTTTAATCAAGTGCGCGGGAACCAGCATGGCTTTCAAGGCCTCTATCACTGGAAGCAGGCAGCAGTCTGTTTTGTGCCTTATGACTGTGATTTCATTGAATATGACAGCTTGCATTTAGCCAAAGAATTTTTTGCATCACCGGTGTATTTTTGTGCAAAGATGGATTAAAATATATGAGCAAATTCAGGTAAAACGAGGTAAGAATAACACAAATCTATAAACAAAGGAAACACATACATAGTGCAGACCAGCAGTTAAGGGAATGGTGTACATTGATGCTACGTTCATAGTAATAGTCATTATGCTCATGCAAATTTCATTATTTTACTCTTGTAAAAGTATGTTACAGGGTGTCAGAAATGAATACAATCAATTTTGATTTAAAGAGAACCAGTGACAAGTGAATAATCTGAATCTCCCCTTTAGATTTATAATCCTGTTTATATATACCCCTAAGGTCTACAGACTTACATTTGTTAAAACATATGTTATAATCTACATCCTTGTATTGGTTTATCTGTTCCACTTCTTGAAAACTTTGTTAAAACAATAAATATATATTCAACCATAATCCTGTTTATTTGCCTATCTACAGTGGGGATCAAAAGTTTGGGCACCCCAGGTAAAAATTTGTATTAATGTGCATAAAGAAGCTAAGGAAAGATGGAAAAATATCCAAAAGGCATCAAATTACAGATTAGACATTCTTATAATATGTCAACAAAAGTTAGATTTTATTTCCATCATTGACACTTTCAAAATTACAGAAAACAAAAAAATGGCTTCTGCAAAAGTTTGGGCACCCTGCAGAATTTATAGCATGCACTGCCCCCTTTGCAAGGCTGAGACCTGCCAGTGTCATGGATTGTTCTCAATCATCCTCTGGGAAGACCAGGTGATGTCAATCTCAAAGGTTTTAAATGCCCAGACTCATCTGACCTTGCCCCAACAATCAGCACCATGGGATCTTCTAAGCAGTTGTCTGGAAAACTGAAACTGAAAATAGTTGACGCTCACAAAGCTGGAGAAGGCTATAAGAAGATAGCAAAGCGTTTTCAGATGTCAGTATCCTCTGTTCGGAATATAATTAAGAAATGGCAGTCATCAGGAACAGTGGAAGTTAAAGCAAGATCTGGAAGACCAAGAAAAATATCAGACAGAACAGCTCGCAGGATTGTGAGAAAAACAATTCAAAACCCACGTTTGATTGCACGATCCCTCCAGAAACATCTGGCAGACACTGGAGTTGTGGTACACTATTCCACTATAAAGAGATACTTGTACAAATATGGTCTTCATGGAAGAGTCATCAGAAGAAAACCTCTTCTGCGTCCTCACCACAAAAACCAGCGTTTGAACTTTGCAAATGAACATATAGACAAGCCTGATGCTTTTTGGAAACAAGTTCTGTGGACCGATGAGGTTAAAATTTAACTTTTTGGCCGGAATGAGCAAAGGTACGTTTGGAGAAGAAGGGGCACAGAATTTAATGAAAAGAACCTCTGTCCAACTGTTCAGCATGGGGGTGGATCAATCATGCTTTGGGGTTGTATTGCAGCCAGTGGCACAGGGAACATCTCACGAGTAGAAGGAAAAATGGATTCAATAAAATTTCAGCAAATTTTGGATGTTAACTTGATGCCATCTGTGAAAAAGCTGAAGTTAAAGAGAGGATGGCTTCTGCAAATGGATAATGATCCTAAACACACCTCGAAATCCACAGGGGATTACATCAAGAGGCGTAAACTGAAGGTTTTGCCATGGCGTTCACAATCTCCTGACCTCAACATAATTGAAAATCAATGGATAGACCTTAAAAGAGCAGTGCGTGACAGACAGCCCAGAAATCTCAAAGAACTGGAAGACTTTTGTAAGGAAGAATGGGCAAAGATACCTCAAACAAGAATTGAAAGACTCTTGGCTGGCTACAAAAAATGTTTACAAGCTGTGATACTTGCCAAAGGGGGCAGTACAAGATATTAATTCTGCAGGGTGCCCAAACTTTTGCAGACGCTATTTTTTTGTTTTCTGTTATTTTGAAAGTGTAAATGATGGAAATAAAATCTAACTTTTGTTGACATATTATAAGAATGTCTAATCTGTAATTTGATGCCTTTTGGAGATTTTTCCATCTTTCCTTGGCTTCTTTATGCACATTAATACAAATTTTTACCTGGGGTGCCCAAACTTTCGACTGTATAGATGATATAGAAATGTGGGGGAACACAGATCCGGCACCTCCAGCACTGAATATATGTAATAGCAAGGGGTGTATTGATGCTGGCTGCTGGGGAAGCTATTGTTGCTGGGTGGTCTAGTTGCTGGAAGGGATCTACTATTGAGGGAGAGATCTATTATTGCTGGCTGCCCGAGGGTCTATTGATGCTGGCTGCTGGGAGATCTGTTGTTGCTCCTGGGGGTCTATTGTTGCTGGGGTGGATCTCTTGTTGCTTCGGGTGGTATTTTGTTGCGGGTAGTCCATTATTGCTGTTTGTGGAAGGAAGGGGGTGTCTATTGTCGTGTGGGGGAACTATTGTTGTTAGGTGGGATCTATTGTTTGAGGACCTATTGTTGTTGGGATGGGGTCCATTGTTGCTGGAGGGAGTCTATTGCTGCGTGAGGGATCTATTGTTGCTGGCTCCAGGGGGTCTATTTTACTGCTTTTCTTGTTATTAGACAAGAATGAATTCCATACAAATTTGTAGCACCGCAAATTATACTTGTGGCAGTACTGGGAGGTGGGTAGGGGGTGGAACCAAGGGAGAGTGCTGATTATTTCTGCAATAATATATCTCCTCTAAACGAATCACACTATTTATTTGAAACAAATATATTGCATGTGCATAATAATTATGTGTTCCTACAAAAATACAGGTCTACAAAAAATACAGGTCCACAAAAAAGCTTATTTGCTGACATTGTTGTTGAACAACACCTGTATATTACAACATCGGTAAATATAAGAATTTTCAAAATTAAATGATATTTAGGTGTTTTTTTTTAACCTTGATTCAGACTTATGTTTGTCTCCCTCTATGAGTAATGATTATTGCCCATTACACTCAATTGACTCCACCATTGTCTCGAGAAAAAAACCTTGCACAATTGTTAAAGGAGAAAACAAAGAATAGAAAACAACAATTTTTAAAAAGGTTCTAAACTGAAGAGTCTACAGTGCAAAGTTTAGCTGTAAATATTATAAGTCAATAACTGTACTCCATAATATCATTATAGTTTGTTCCCATATATTTAGGCCTGAGTACTGATTTACTGTAAACAATCTGTTCTACCAGTGTTTTTTCCTTCTTAATCTGTTGTTTATGTGGATTTCCAGAAATAGAAGCATATACATTGCATCCGAAAAGTATTCACTTTTTCCACATTTTGTTATGTTACAGCCTTATTTCAAAATAGATTAAGTTCATTATTTTCCTCAAAATTCTACAAATAATAGACCATAATGACAACGTGAAATAAGTATTTTTGAAATCTTAGCAAATTTCTTAAAAATAAAAAAAATAAAAAAAAAAACGTCATGTGCATAAGTATTTACAGCCTTTGCTCAATACTTTGTTGAAGCAACTTTGGCACCAATTAGAGCCTTAAGTCTGATACAAGCTTGCCACACCAATTTTTAGGCAGTTTCTCCCATTCTGCTTTGCAGAATCTCTCAAGCTCCATCAGGTTGGATCATCAGTGCACAGTCATTTTCAGATCTCTCCAAAGATGTTTAATCAGGTTCAAGTCTGGGCTCTGACTGCACCACTTAAGGACATTCACACAGTTGTCGCGTAGCCAATCCTTTTTTGTCTTGGCTGTGTGCTTAGGATCATTGTCCTGTTGAAAGATGAACCTTCGTCCCAGTCTGAGGTCCAGAGCGCTCTGGAGCAGGTTTTCATCAAGGATGTCTCTGTACATTGCTGCATTCATCTTTTCCTCGTTTCTGGCTAGTCTCCCAGTTCCTGCTGCTATAAAACATCCCCACAGCATGATGCTGCCACCACCATGTTTCACTGTAGGGATGGTATTGGCCAGTTTCCTTTAGACATGAGGCTTGCCATTCAGTCCAAAGAGTTCAATCTTTGTTTCATCAGACCAGAGAATTTTGTTTCTCATGGTCTTAGAGTCCTTCAGGTACCTTTTGGCAAACTCTAGGTGGACTGTCATGTGCCTTTTACTGAGGAGTGGTTTTCGTCTGGCCACTCTATCATACAGGCACGATTGGTGGAGTGCTGCAGAGATGGTTGTTCTTCTGGAAGGTTCTCCTCGCTCCACATTGAAATGCTTGAGCTCTGTCAGAGTGACCATCAGGTTCTTGGTCACCTCCCTGACTAAGGCCCTTCTCCCCCGATTGCTCAGTTTGGCCAGGTGGCCTGCTCTAGGAAGAGTCCTGCTGGTTCTAAACGTCTTCCATTTAAAGATGATGGGGGCCACTGTGCTCATTGGGACCTTTAATGCTGCAGAAATTGTTCTGTACCCTTCCCCAGATCTGTACCTCGATACAATCCTGTCTCGGAGGTCTACAGACAATTCATTGGACTTGGGCTTGGCTTGTGCTCTGACATGCACTGCTAATTGTGGGACCTTATATAGACAGGTGTGTGCCTTTCCAAATAGTTTCCAATTAACTTGATTTACTACAGGTGGACTTCAATCAAGTTGTAGAAATATCTCAAGGATGATCAATGGAAACAGGATTCATCTGAGCTCAATTTTGGGTGTCATGGCAAAGGCTGTGAATACTTATATACATGTGATTTATTTGTTTTTTTTATTCTTAATAAATTTTCAAAGATTTCAAACAAACGTCTTTCATGTTGTCATTATGGGGTATTGTTTGTAGAATTTTGAGGAAAATATTTAAATTAATCCATTTTGGAAAAAGGCTGTAAAAATAACAAAATGTGGAAAAAGTGAAGCTCTGTGAATACTTTTCGGATGCACTGTAAATGTAGCAAATATGTAAAATTACATGAAACCAAACACTGCTGTTTTAAGAGGTATGGAATCAAACACTCAATTTTGTCCCTGCAGCTAAACCAACTAAGATGAGACCAAATCAGTATATTTTTTTTAAACAGCTAATTCCATGACAGTGTAAATGATGCTTTACATTAAAGAATGTGAAATTTAGTGGCAACACAAGAACCCAGTAGCCATTAGTTTAAGTACTGTTAGACCAGGAGTAAGGTTAGGGCTACATTTATTGTCCACTGTGAATGTACAGCTGTGTTAGGTATCCAGCCTTTTATTTGCATTCATATCTGTTTTACTGTACATTGCCTCTGCATTCGGTAATGTTTCCCAAGAAGCCAGTGAAGTGAGACCTGTAATTTCCCATAAAACCAGACTGTGTTTTTTTATTTGCTCTGGCAAAATCATTTGTTTCACATTCCGCTGTACATTCAGTGTCAGCTCAGATGAAGATCTGGGTTAAATGTGTTACTTGGTCCATGTCATAGTCTATAGGTCTCCTGATACCTCTCTCTTTTTGTTGGCAGATTGTTGGTTGTGACCACCAGCTAGGAAGCACTGCAAAGGAGGATAACTGTGGAGTGTGCAATGGAGAAGGGTCCACCTGCCGACTGGTTCGGGGACAGTACAAGTCACAACTCTCTGCAAATAAGTGTAAGTGCTTGTTACCTTCAGGCGACTTCACTCTTTACTGTTAAATGCCAAACATGTACTAATTTTTCAGATCTTTCAGATTTACATGTAAATGATATTTTATTGACATGAATATTTTTATAAATGTGTTTGTAACATGAGGGCAGCCAAATTTGCTCATTTCACACTCATTCTGTTTTGCAGTGATGAACAATAGTTGTACTATATTGTTGTTTCTCACAAAGAACCTACCAAGTGACTAATATAGTGAGGCTGTTTTACTAAGAAAGTTGAGAACTGTCCCTCAAAAAACTGTGCAAATAGTCTCTTCACTTTTCCAAGCATGTGAAAACGTCTATGTGTAATTGGGTATTCAAAGTGAACAGGAATTTGCTTTTCACTTGATTAGATAATTGAAATTAATTTTCACATAGTTTTTTGAGTGAATATTCTCAACTCCATAGTAAATTAGCCCATTTACCTCAGCAGCTCGTAAGCAGTTTTTGAAACTAAGGGTGGCCATACATGGATGGGAATATGACTAATTTAGCAGGGAGTGGATAAATTTTGATCCATGTATGGAGGCTGGTTTATTTATTTCAGGTACTTATGTAGTGCTGACAATTTACGCAGTGCTTTACATCTATACTGTACATTCACAACAGTCCCTGCCCTCAAGGAACTTACAATCTACAGTATGGTCCCTAACTCAGATTCATACACATACTAGGGCCAATCTAGACAGGAGTCAATAAACCCACCAGCATGTCTTTGGAGTGTGGGAGGAAACCCCATGCAGGCAGTGATGTAGTTGGGATTCGAACCAATGACCCTAGTGCTGCCATACAGAAATGCTAATAACTTATCTACTGTGGCTGGTTGTACAGAAGTTAATCTGCCAATCGACTTCTGTACAGCCAGCCTGTCGGGTTTTCCCCAAATGATCAGTGCCGCTGACTATAGCCAGTGGCACTGATCAGTTTATTCTGAGGGCAGGAGAGGATTGCTCTGACAGTGGGGAGGATTCCCTCATCCACCTTGAATGTGTGGATGGGGGAATTGGCTCATTTTTTTTTCCATTTTTTTCTGGATGAAGAAAAAAAAAGACTAATGTATGACCAGGTTAATTGTAGCAGCTTGTTGACTCTGTCGCTATACAGTATGTGGGAGGATTAGAATACCTGTCTGGTTTTTACAGCTATTCAAGGCTCTGTTGGAGAGATTTTCCATGACTCACTGTCCTGGTCACAACAATTTTATCAGACACGATGTAAGGGAAATTCTGCAATAAGGACACAGACAGAAATAAAAATCTAACTATTGTTCTATCCTTTCCCTACTCTACTAAGGTAGAATATGTATTGGCAAAAAAGCCATCTCCTGTAAAATTGCTTTCCTATCCTGCTAACAATGTGTTACTGATTGTACACTGCCACACATGAGCAGAGTACAATCCTGTCATCTGTGAAATATTGGACAATTTAACTTCCATGAGTGGGAGTTAAAGGGTAACGTCACTTTCATGGGGGACCTTTATTTAGTATGTTCTTAAAATAGGAGTGCTTTAGGAACATACTAAAAAAAAAAAGGTATTGGCCAGTGCATTCCAACAAAAGAGCTAAAATAAACCCTGGGTGGCTAAACTTTTACAACAAATGTAAAAATGCATATAAAAACAAAAGTAAAAAGGCCTTCAAAAAATACAAAGCTGAGGGTTTATTGTCAGCATTCCAACATTAGAAAGAATGCAATAAGAAATGTAAGAACACAATCAAGGCAGCTAAGATAGGACACAAAAAGCACACAGCAGAAGAGAGTAAAAAAAAAAAAAAAAAAAGAAATTATTTAAATATATAAATAGTAAGAAAGTGAAGCCAGAACATATTGGGCTGGGCCATAAAGGATGATGAAGGGAATTTGGCTATTAACGTCCCTAGCGGTATTAATATAGAGTACCAAAAGCAGTAACCCCCAGCCACACTCGGGATTACCCGACAATAAAACTCACCTTCCCATGCGATCCCTCGCCGTCCTTTCCCTGTCCACCAGGCATCCTCACGCTGTCCTCCCGCTGTGTGCTCGGCCAATGCCGTCACCTGTCTTCCGCTTCCCTTCTCTGCGAGTGCCACAACGCAGGGGAGTGGAACCAGTGACAATTTCAAAAATGTAAATAAAACAAATGACGTGTTACAAAGTTGTGATCCTAATGTATTACACTGTATCAAGCCATTTCACCACAGGATTTTACCTGGTGGCTTTTCCAATGCCCTGCCTGTGCTTTTCCAGTTCTTTGTGCCTGGAAAATTGAGAATAATCATGGCGTCCAAAAAGCGTCCTAAGTCTAACGGCCTGCAAGGGCATGCTCAGCTGGGTGCAATACATTGCCTCAAAGAGGGCATGATTTGATGTAAAATCCTACATGCTATGCAAATCGACAACTGGCTACTTTTGGAATTCAGTGATATACACTGTAAAAGGAACAAAATTTGATGAAATTAGAATAGCAACATCTTCTGTTCTTTCACAAATTGAGTCATTGCTAAACCAGGGCTATTGTGTAACAACTGACAACTTTTATACATCTCCTGAACCTTATGAGGTTCTACTGCACAACAAAACTGATGCCTATGAAACCTTAAGGGCTAACAGATGCGACATGTCACCATTGTATGGCAAAAAGAAGCTCAAGACAGGAGAAATGGTTGCCTGGCAGAAAGGCAAAATTATGGCAATGCGATGGAGGGACAAGAAAGATGTGTGCCTAATGAGTACAGTGCATAACACCTCCACTGTTATGGTAGGCATGAAAGGTGGGAAAGAAGTCATGAAGGCCACAAGTAGTGACAGACTACAACAACACCATTGGAGGTGTCGACCAAGCAATGACATACTACCCAGCTATGAGGAAGCAGCAAAAAAAAAATACTAGAAGAAGATCTGCAGACATCTTCTTAAACAATGCTTGTGGAATGCATAAATTCTGCTGAAAAAAAGAGTGACAAGCCTGTGATTCATGCAGACTTTATTTGGAAAGTTGCCGAACACCATCAATGGCTGTGAACAGATCTGGATGTCATGCTGTTGGCGTTGTCAACCCGGAACGCCTGACTGGTCGTCACTTCATGGACTACATTCCACCAACTGAGAAAAGTCAGCACCTACAAGGATGTGCATAGTTTGTTGCTCGAAGAGAGATGACAGTGGAAGGAAAATAAGAAGAGAAACCAGATCCTATTGTCCCGATTGTGACGTCGACTTTGTGCATTCCCATGTTTCAAAATATTTCATACCCGAGATATTTACTAAACCTTTATTACAGTGACTAGTAATATCGAACCTCTTGTTTGTACACATTTCAGTGTTTTTGGTTTGATTATATTATTGAATAAAATGTGTTATTATTATATTATAATTTATGATTTCATGTTTCAAACTTTAATACCCGGGATGTCTACTAGACTCTTGTTTGGACAGATTTAATTGAATTTTTCCTAAGACCACTTTTAGCACTTTTAGCACAAAAATTCTGACATAATCAGACCACCAGGGAGGTTAAGGACAGAGAGAAGACAAAGATTCTGAATAAATTCTTCTCCTCAGTCTTCACAAAAGAAACGGGGGATACAGTAACCTAGACTGTTATGTTAATGTTAATAACATGTCACAGGAAGCACCCTCATGATTAACAGAAGGCAGACTACGAATTAGACTTGAAAAACTTAACATAAATAAGTCACTTGGACCAGATGGCTTACACCTGAGGGTCCTTAAGGAACTCAGCCAGGTGATAGCTAGACCTTTGTTCCTAATTTTTATAGACTGTCTTCTGACGGGAATGGTACCAGGTGATTGGAGAAAAGCCAACGTGGCACCAATATTTAAAAAAGGCCCGAGATATATCCTTGGGAACTACAGGCCGGTTAGCCTAACATCAATAGTCTGCAAGCTATTGGAGGGGATGATAAGAGACTATATACAAGATTTTAGTAATAAAAATGGTATCATTATTAGTAATCAGCATGGATTCATGAAGAATCATTCTTGCCAGACCAATCTATTAACCTTCTATGAAGAAGTGAGCTGCCATCTAGTTAAAGGAAGGCCTGTGGTGTATCTGGACTTTGCAAAAGCTTTTGATACAGTGCCCCACAAATGTTTACTGTACAAACCAAGGTATGTAGGTATGGACCATAGGGTGAGTACCTGGATTGAAAATTACTTCAGGGGCGAGTCCAGAGGCTGGAGATAAATGGCGAGTACTTGAGAGGGGATATAATATCAGCATAGCATAGGGAACATACTTTTCAGTGAAAGGGAATTTAAAAAGACATGCGGCCATTCACTAAATTTAGAAAAGAAGCCGTTTAATCTTAAACTGCGAAAAGGGTTCTTTACCGGTTCTTTACTGCCAGAGCAGTAAGGATGTGGAATTCTCTTCCACAAGCAGTAGTAACAGCAGGGAGCACCAATAGTTTCAAAGCACTATTAAATAGACACCTTAACAACCTAACTATGCATACAATTGTGACACAAGTCATATTGTAATTGTATGTTATTAAAAAATACCTTTCCTTTTCAATCTGTAGCCGCTAAAATTTTCTGAAAATGCAATGCAAAATGGCTACCTGGAGCAGAATGTGTAATGAACACACCCCAGAAACATCATTTACTGCTTGTGTGATTGGCTCACCAATTTTCCCAGAAATCGGCCTAAGATAGAAGTCAAATTTCAGGCATCCCCTGCAACAAAAATGTCGTTTTTGGTGAGATACTCCCAATAGGAACACGTCTAAAGGGATGCAGGCCCAGCACATTTCCTCATTTGTGCATTTGATAATTATGAAACCACTCCCATTAGACACAGTCAGCACAGAGGAACAAACAGGGATTTCTTGAGAATAACAAAATGTAGGAATCTGCAACAAAGGTTGTTATAATCATTGCAATGTACAGTGGGTACGGAAAGTATTCAGACCCCCTTAAATTGTTCACTCTTTGTTATATTGCAGCCATTTGCTAAAATAATTTAAGTTCATTCTTCTTCCTCATGAATGTACACATAGCACCCCATACTGACAGAAAAACACAGAATTGTTGACATTGTTGCAGATTTATTAAAAAAGAAAAACTGAAATATCACATGGTCCTAAGTATTCAGACCCTTTGCTGTGACACTCATATATTTAACTCAGGTGCTTTCCATTTCTTCTGATCATCCTTGAGATGGTTCTACACCTTCATTTGAGTCCAGCTGTGTTTGATTATACTGATTGGACTTGATTAGGAAAGCCACACACCTGTCTATATAAGACCTTCCAGATCACAATGCATGTCAGAGCAAATGAGAATCATGAGGTCAAAGGAACTGCCTGAAGAGCTCAGAGACAGAATTGTGGCAAGGCACAGATCTGGCCTAGGTTACAAAAAGATTTTTGCTGCACTTAAGGTTCCTAAGAGCACAGTGGCCTCCATAATCCTCAAATGGAAGACGTTTGGGACGACCAAAACCCTTCCTAAAGCTGGCCGTCCGGCCAAACTCGGGGGAGAAGAGCCTTGGTGAGAGAGGTAAAGAAGAACCCAAAGATCACTGTGGCTGAGCTCCAGAGATGCAGTCAGGAGATGGGAGAAAGTTGTAGAAAGTCAACCATCACTGCAGCCCTCCACCAGTCGGGGCTTTATGGCAGAGTGGCCCGACGGAAGCCTCTCCTCAGTGTAAGACACATGAAAGCCCGCATGGAGTTTGCTAAAAAACACCTGAAGGACTCCAAGATGGTGAGAAATAAGATTCTTTGGTCTGATGAGACCAAAATAGAACTTTTTGGCCTTAATTCTAAGCGGTATGTGTGGAGAAAACCAGGCACTGCTCATCACCTGTCCAATACAGTCCCAACATTGAAGCATGGTGGTGGCAGCATCATGCTGTGGGGGTGTTTTTCAGCTGCAGGGACAGGACGACTGGTTGCAATTGAGGGAAAGATGAATGCGGCCAAGTACAGGGATATCCTGGACAAAAACCTTCTCCAGAGTGCTCTGGACCTCAGACTGGGCCGAAGGTTTACCTTCCAACAAGACAATGACCCTAAGCACACAGCTAAAATAACGAAGGAGTGGCTTCACAACAACTCCGTGACTGTTCTTGAATGGCCCAGCCAGAGCCCTGACTTAAACCCAATTGAGCATCTCTGGAGAGACCTAAAAATGGCTGTCCACCAACGTTTACCATCCAACCTGACAGAACTGGAGAGGATCTGCAAGGAGGAATGGCAGAGGATCCCCAAATCCAGGTGTGAAAGACTTGTTGCATCTTTCCCAAAAAGACTCCTGGCTGTATTAGATCAAAGGGGGGCTTCTACTAAATACTGAGCAAAGGGTCTGAATACTTAGGACCATGTGATATTTCAGTTTTTCTTTTTTAATAAATCTGCAACAATGTCAACAATTCTGTGTTTTTCTGTCAGTATGGGGTGCTATGTGTACATTTATGAGGAAGAAGAATGAACCTAAATGATTTTAGCAAATGGCTGCAATATAACAAAGAGTGAAAAATTTAAGGGGGTCTGAATACTTTCCGTACCCACTGTACATAGATCACCCAGTGGGGAATGTTTTTTTCTCAACAAAAGTGGAGTTACACTTTAAGTCATTTGTGGCATGCCAATGGTTGAAGATGAAAGACTCTGGACACCAGGGCAAAGATGGCTACAATGGCAATGGAGAGAAAGGGAGCACAGACTTAATGGCAAGAGGGAACATATGTATACTTCCACATTAATGTTAGAGGGGCTCAATGTGGATAAATAACAGAGCCAAGGTTTCTGTCAGTCAGACAGGGTATACAGTATACACACATATAACATATATGCTCATAGCAAGCATACCTTAAGCTCTGATCAGTTCATTAGTAGGACCCACATGTGTGGTATGTTAAACAATCTGTGGGTCTTCTTTTGCAGCATATTTATTCACTCAATACTGTTAGCCTATTTATGAACAACATTTTCTCTGGCCTGCTTTGGTCCATTGAACAGATATTAGAAATGTTCACTGAGCCATATTTTTTGTATGATTATTATAGCTGGTGTCACTCCGAAAATGCATTTCCTTAACCTGTACCAAATGTATAATGCAGAGCAGCATCTGGTGTGTATTCCAATGTGAAAACATGTGCATACCGCCAATTCTAAGGAGGACCATTATGTTCTGCCAAGTTTCAAGAGTAATTATACTTTGATATTAAAATTTCTCAAATTGAACCTATCTCCCCTACACATCTCCCATTATTATTGCCTCTAGCTCATACAAATAGTTAGAAGGACTTTCTAGCTCAGAAAACAGGTAGACTGTGCTTGTATTCATGTCTATTAGCCAGACACTGGAATATAGAAGGGGGAGGGGGGCTCTGTTTCTGTTTAGAATACATAGAGCATAGCTGCTTATTTGATAATAGGGGCAGATAAAGGCATTTGCTTAACTTTAACATAAAAATACAATAACTTTTTAAAGGGGTTATAATTGTAGCATTACTATTGGTTGTTTGAGATTTTGGCAAGTTGGGAGTTTGAGATATTGACTAACAATTTTAGTACATGGATACCAGTTAAGTTGTTAAATGTTAATTTATGTCTTTCTTGAAAATGGAACATTATGACTCATTATGTTGACCTGGAAAATTATTATTGATTAAGCTGTCATCTTGTTTTTAAATAATACATGTGGCAACGCATTCGATTTTATTAGGTTCCAGCAACACACGGCTAATTTAAAATAGCATATGTTCAGCAATAAAGTGACTTCAGAATTACAAGACAACATCAATAGAAAAATACATCTGTGGATATTTTATAAAATAGGCTGTGGACTTCAACCAGTGTTAGGATATGCACATTATATTATACAGCTGGTACATATATCCTAATAGCACATTCATGGCACCATACAGCATAAGCTAAAGAAAACATACATTTCAATATACAGTAGTTGATTTTTTAACCACAGCTCTTCACTGATGCTGGTCATTTCTGGAGCAACAAACAAAACAAAGATTTTTTTATTTTCTAATACGCGCCTTCAAAATCCTGTAATCCCTTTCAATTTAAAGGAATAAACTCTCTAAAATTCTGTAATCCTTTCAATTTAAAGGAATAAACTCTCTGTAATTTGGAATGTGGTGCTTATATGCTGATACATTTATTTTCCACATAAAAAACAATTCTATAACAAATAAAAATTCACATTACTTTGTTAGCTAGGCTCCCATTATGGATTTTAATGGATGTGAACTAAGAAGTAGATGAATTGCACCCAAAAACAGAAATATGGAATGTATAATGTTTCCATTGCAGTGCTTCCATATATTATAGGGTGCTGCTTGATGACAGTTTCTTCTGTACATTGGTTCCCTACCAGGCAGCTTTATTTTCTATTAGTGATCTGTGGATTTCCAACAAGTGGCCTTAACTAGAACAGTGTGATTGTTCGGTTGGTATCAAGTGTCTTAGGGAGACTTCAATTTTTACTTTACAGCTTGTGTTTTTTCCATTAAATTGAATGCTGGTGTTGGTATTCATCTGTCTGTAATTGTGCTCCAGTGGAGCTTATGTTATTTTAAAGTGTGACTGAGGAAAGCTGTTACCATCTAAGGTGCGTTTAGCCACAGATATTTTTCCTAGAAAGCTTTCCAAGCATCACGCTCAGTTATAGACCTCACATCTGTTTGCACTCCCTGAAGCTCTGTGAAGGCCCGTATGCACAGGTTAACTTAGTCTTTACTAGGAGTGTTTGTAGAAAGATAACTGAGTGGGGCTAATTTACTAAAGGATTGAGAATGGTCGCACACTAAACTGGATGAAGATTCATTTCAATTATTCAATCATTTGCAAAGAAACAAGTAAATAGGAATTTTATTTTCATATGTTTGGATAATTATAGTGAATTTTCTAACTTTATTACATTTTATTTTGTGAACATTTTGAAATACTTTAGTGAATCAGCCTCACTAAGTGCGTCAGGATGTTAAAGGACTATTACAGTTGAAGATAAGTAAACCAAGACATTTTGAATAATAGTCAATACACCCCAAAGGGTTTGTGTCTTTTTTATGATTTCTGTTCTTTGGTGGACTTTCATATGTTCCCTTGTGTGTTCCCTGTGATTCTCCAACCTTTTTCTAATGCCTTTCTGGTAGAATTCTGTCATCAAACACAACCCCTATATTAATACACAGTGGGCTGGTGCTGGTGCAAATAAAGTAGTCATTTTGAATAGACTAACACCATGTAGAGACAACATAGGAAAATCACTGGGTGTCACCAGTGACCAGGTTTTTATTTACTTTTGTCAGCAACTTTGTTGACAGTTTTTAGTTTACCACTGCAAAATTATCTTTTTTTCAATCTTGTTAATTAATGGGTTCTAAAAATTCAAACTTTCACCTCTAGTGGTGGTTGACAGTTATTGTGGATGTAGGCGGGCAGTGGCAATAGCAATCTTAATGAATAGAAGAAGCAAGAAGGGCATAAAGATCACACCTTCTATATCTAACACTAGGCATAACACGTCTGAATAATGTAGGAGTAAACGTGTTAAGGAGTCATGATGATGGAGGAGAGAAAACATGTGAAAGGATGTTAACACTGTGAACAGTCTATAGTGAAAGCCATGTAGGGTTCTAGCAACAGTGCTGCAAATCTTGCCTCATGCCCTGAGACGTTTCTGACTACAGGCATTGAGAAAACAGCTCTTGGGCAGTATAGCAACTGCAATAAGCTATAACAGCTGTAAATGTTAAAAAAAATCTCCTAAGCATACTTAGCTTTCATGCGTCAGCATGATGCCCAGCAATTGGTTTCTCACATAGAAACACAGAAACATAGAAAAGTGGCAGCAAAAAAAGAACCAAGTGGTCCATCGATTCAATTTTTTTGTTTTATATATATATACAGGCTGGTCCATAAATATTGGGAAATCTACACAATTCTAATCTTTTTGGCTTTATACCCCACCACAATAGATTTGAAATGAAATTAAACAAACAAGATATGCTTTAACTGCAGACTTTCAGCTTTAATTTGAGGGTATTTACATCCAAATCAGGTGAATGGCATAGGAATTACAACAGTTTGTATATGTGCCTCCCACTTTTTAAGGGACCAAAAGTAATGGGACAAATTAACAATCATAAATCAAACTTTCACTTTTTAATACTTGGTTGCAAATCCTTTGCAGTCAATTACAGCCTGAAGTCTGGAACGAATAGACATCACCAGATGCTGGGTTTCATCCCTGGTGATGCTCTGCCAGGCCTCTACTGCAACTGTCTTCAGTTCCTGCTTGTTCTTGGGGCATTTTCCCTTCAGTTTTTTCTTAAGCAAGTGAAATGCATGCTCAATCGGATTCAGGTCAGGTGATTGACTTGGCCATTGCATAACATTCCACTTCTTTCCCTTAAAAAAACTCTTTGGTTGCTTTCGCAGTATGCTTTGGGTCATTGTCCATCTGCACTGTGAAGCGCTGTCCAATGAGTTCTGAAGCATTTGGGTGAATATGAGAAGCTAATATTGCCCGAAACACTTCGGAATTCATCCTGCTGCTTTTGTCAGCAGTCACATCATCAATAAATTCAAGAGAACCAGTTCCATTGGCAGCCATACATGCCCACGCTGTGACACTACCACCACCATGCTTCACTGATGAGGTGGTATGCTTTGGATCATGAGCAGTTCCTTTCCTTCTCCATACTCTTCTCTTCCCATCACTCTGGAACAAGTTGATCTTGGTCTCATCTGTCCATGGGATGTTGTTCCAGAACTGTGAACGCTTTTTTAGATGTTGTTTGGCAAACTCTAATCATCCCTTCCTGTTTTTGAGGCTCACTCTAATCAAAACTCTAATCAGGCCTTCCTGTTTTTGAGGCTCACCAATAGTTTACATCTTGTGGTGAACCCTTTGTATTATTTCTGGTGAAGTCTTCTCCTGATTGTTGACTTTGACACACATACACCTACCTCCTGGAGAGTGTTCTTGATCTGGCCAACTGTTGTGAAGGGTTTTTTCTTCACCAGGGCTACTTTTGGTACCTTAAAAAGTGGGAGGCACATATACAAACTGTTGTAATTCCTACACCTTTCACCTGATGTGGATGTAAATACCCTCAAATTAAAGCTGAAAGTCTGCAGTTAAAGCACATCTTGTTTCATTTCAAATCCATTATAGAGCCAAAAAGATTAGAATTGTGTCAGTGTTCCAATATTTATGGACCTGACTGTATGTATATATATATATATATATATATATATATATACTGCTCAAAAAAAAAATAAAGGAACACTTTGAAATCACATCAAATTTCAATATGGAAAAATATCATGCAGGATATCTAAACTGATATGGACTGGATAATGTGTTAGGAATGAAAAGATGCCACATTGTTTAATGGAAATTCAAATTATCAACCTGCAGAGGGCTGAATTCAAAGACACCCCCAAAATCAAAGTGAAAAAATAATGCAGCAGGCTAGTCCATTTTGCTGAAATTTCATTGCGGCAACTCAAAATGGTACTAGTTTTTATGGCCCCCATGTGCTTGTATGCATGCATGACAACGTCAGGGCATGCTCCTTTTAAAAAGACAGATGGAGTCCTGGGTATTCCCTGCCAGATCTGGACCAGGGTATCACTGAGCTCCTGAACAGGTTGAGGGGCAACCTGGTGGCGTCAGATGGACTAAAACATGTTCCAGAGGTGTTCTATTGGATTTAGGTCAGGAGAGCGCAGGGGCCATTTAATGGTATCAATTCTTTCATTCTCCGGGAACTGTCTGTATACTTTTGCCACATGAGGCCGGGCATTGTCGTGCACCAAGAGGAACCCAGGACCCACTGCACCAGCATAGGGTCTAAAAATGGGTCCAAAGATTTCATTCCAATACCTAATGGCAGTTAGGGTGCCATTGTCTAGTCTGTAGAGGTATGTGCGTCCCTCCATGGATATGCCTCCCCAGACCATCAAAACCCCCCACCAAACCAGTCATGCTGAACAATGTTACAGGCAGCATAACATTCTCCACGGCTTCCCCAGACCCTTTCACTTCTGTCACATGTGCTCAGGATGAACCTGCTCTCATCTGTGAAAAGCACAGGACACCAGTGGTGGACCTGCCAATTCTGGTGTTCAATGGCAAATGCCAATTGAGCTCCACGAGTTCAGGCACCCACTAGAGGACGTTGGGTTCCAAGGCCACCCTCATTTTGGTCTGTTTCTGATTGTTTGGTCAGAGACATTCACAGCAGTGACCTCCTTGCACAAAGGAGCAGATACCAGTCCTGATGATGGGCAAGAGACCTTCTACGGCCCTGTCCAGCTCTCCTAGAGTAACTGTCTGTCTCCTGAAATCTCCTGCATATATATATATATATATATATATATATATATATATATATATATATATATATATATATATATATATACACTGCTCAAAACAATGTGTAGCACACTATAGGTAGGTGCTAGGTAAAGTATAGTGGGCATATATATATATATATATATATACTGTACGTTTTATAGGTTTTTGTTTTTCTTTTTTTGTTAACTTTTTTTGTCTGAGTTTGTGTTTGAGTTTGTGAATCTGTGTTTGTCTCATGCATGTTTGTTACTGTTAACTGACTCTTTACCTCAGCTGGAAGTTTATTCTAAGCTTCAACTACCCTTTCAGTAAAATAATACTTTCTAAGATTAGTTTTGAACTTTCCTCCAGTTAGCTTGAGGTCATGTTCCAGCACTCTTTGTTCAATATTGAATATACTGCCCTCTTGAGCCTTATTTACCCCTTTGATGTATTTAAATGTTTACGTAATTTCCCCTCTTTCCCTTCTTTCCTCAAGACTGTACATATTAGGTCCCTGAAGTTGCTCTTGATACAATTTATCCCCCAGACCTTTTACCATTTTTGTTACCCACTTCTGGACTTGATGGATCTTATCAATACCTTTTTTGTGAGGTCCCCATAGCTGGACATTGTATTCTAAATGAGGTCTTAATGAATACTATATAGAGGAATCAGGACCTCCTTCCTCTTACTGGTGACCCGCTAGTAATACATCCTAGAATTCTATTTGTTTTCCCACTGCCTAGTCACACTGTTTGTTCAGTTTGCAATCATCTCAAATAAGTACCCCCAAATTGATCCAGTGCTATGTCTCTTGGGAGAGGTGGACGAGGAAGTTTTTTCCCCACCCCTGCATATTACTGTTGTCAGACTCCTATATATAGCCCGCAAACAAATTTCTACATTATGGATATCTCCCTGTGCCCCTACATGTAAGCAATGGACTGATCAGGTCAATAATATGCTTATACTTGAGAAACTGGCGTATCAACATAGGCGAGCCCCTCGTAAATTTTTTTTGTTATGGCAAGCCTGGCTTGACACGCCAGGCCTCGCTCCCCCTCAACTAATTATGGACCGTTTACTACATTCATAGTAGCTGTCTGTTATGTAAAAGAGCATTGCAGTGACTTACAATGATACTAACTTATTTATACTTATTCAATTTCTTTTTCGTAATTAATTTTTACACAAACACAGGAGACTGTTATACTTTTCACAGGGTTTAAATCTTGTTTCTATGTTTTCTTCTCTTCCCCTTTTTGCCTCCCCCAATAATGCCGCTACACCTCACTTTGGAACTGTGTAATTTTGTAATTCAAAAGTTTATCTTTTGTATGACCCTTATAATGTTCAATCTGTGTATGATATGAAGACGCTGTATGTTTGAAGATATTTGGCTATTTGTACTGTGTGGCGTTATAAGAAAAAACGTTTTCTGATTAAAAAAAGTACCCCCAAATCTTTTTCCTCTATAGTGCTGGCCAACACTGTACCCCCAATGTTGTACTCTTTAAAGGGATTAAGCAAGGTTCCTCCCGTAAAACGAGTAAGCACGTTTTCATTTAGAGGATCTTTGGGATCAAAAAATACAAAAAGTAATTAATCTGCTAATGATTGCCTTAGCCTTTCAAAATCTTAAACTATTTCTTAATACATAACCAGTTGTATATTCATTCCAGTTTCACTTAGCAGATCCATAACTAGATATTCACACAAGGGGGACCGTGAACATTTCTTGGGTGTCTTTAAACTTTGATATTTATTGGATCTGTCACTAGAAATATTGCACCACTTGCAACTATGCAATATCTGTAATACATGTAATATTGATGTTGTATTTCAGGACCACCAATGCCATAAAATCCCCATTATCACCATATTCATCATCTTCAGTCTATAAATGGCTGTTTTTTTTCCTTCATCTGCCTCTCTGTTCAGTCCATGATACTGATGCTGCAATGCCTTGAAAAAAATCCATAAAGAAATTCTGTTCTGTTTAATCCCTAACTTTTTTAGCTTTCCTAACAGATTGGTTCCTTGTCCTGCCAAGTTTGGAAATCCATTATGCTGTGCTAAAAAAAGCATTAAAAAAGGACTGCTTAGTCTTCATTGTCCACTGCATTTCCTGGTCTAAAATTAGTAAACAAAAACAAATACACTGTAATATAAAATAGGTCAAAATAATGTAGTGGGAACATTTGAGAATCACAGCAGATATTCATCTGAAATACAGAGATGAGTAAGTGTTGGATTGGATTTAAATAAGTTGGTTCAAGATTTTAGGAACCCTGCTTATGCTTAATTATATCAATCTTGTGGAAGATGCCCAGCTAGGATTGAAATTGTAAATTAAATTATTGAGTAGTGTTGTGGTGATTGTCAAGGATGTAACACTCAAGAACCATGTACAGTTCTCTTCCAACTTTTTGTCAACCTTGGTAAGGTAAAGAACCTAAACTGAATGCATATAATGAGTGTTCCATAGTTCATAACAGAAACTTCCATCCAACTGTATTATTTTGATTTGCATGCAAGATCTGATTATTTGACTTGCTACTTAAATAAATAATATGGCCCATTATTGAGATCTAGGAAGGTTCAGTGGAAAGATAATTTCCAGCCACAGTACCTCATTTTGTGTTCCCACCTCCAACTGTCTTCACTATAGTGTTGTATTTATAAAAAAGAAAAAATCAGACTTGTAGTAGCCAATGCAGGTGAGTAGACCTGGCATCCAATATAAAGAGATCCCACCATAAGAGTCTCTGAATTCTATAAAGACTCATGGCCCTCCAAACCAGAACTGTAATATTGGATGTAAGTAGACAAATATATAAAAAAAAACAGATACATATTACTACATATTTAAACCGCCAACCTGTTTATGAGCCAGCTTGTTTTTAGCTGTTTCTGTTTAAATAGATTTCATGTCTATTCAAATGTAGAAAGAAACAATCTTAGATGTTATGCTGTCGTTACTGGCCATTATACACTCTTTCTTTCCTTTCATAACCCAGTAAGCTGGGAAGAATTCTCTGACCTGCATGAACACTATTTTCCTAAGAATGTGAAACTATTTGTTTGCTAATGATGCGCTCCAAGTCTCAAGCACTTTCTTCATTTTTCAGCTTCTTGTAGCAAGGACAAAGCAAAGCAGCCTAATCTTCAACATGGACCTATAAGTCTAAGCCAAGAAATGGGAATTAATATGTTCACTCATTCCCCAAGACTTTTGCAAATTAAAAAGATCTGCCTTCTTTTTATCAGCAATTGTATAGAATTCTTTGGATGTGTAAATATTTGTGGGTTGCAATTGTTTCTACAGTCTATGTCCGCTTCATGCTTCACTTGCTCCTAAATGGCCACTTCATTCTATCCAAAGGACATTCAGAAAATGTTTTCCAGAACTGCTTAGTGCTGGAGCAAGATAGAAAATTCCCAGTTCCTTTCAGTGGCTTTGTTTCCATTTACTGTTTAAGGCATTGTAACTCTTACTACAGAGAAACCACAAAAAAAAAATACTTCCCGCATTGTTGTAAATATTATACCAAATTGAGTGCAAGGTCTTCAGTTAATGCAATTGAGACAGCATTTTGTATATTATGCAACAGCAAAAGTTTAGACTACACTAAGCTGTTAGTATACATTTTATACTAAATGTTTCTAAATATAAAGCATGCAACTAAATATTTTTTCGTTCATAGAATGTTAATCAGATCAGATATATTTTAAACAATTTAAATTTGTTTAAAATGAATGTTTAAGCTTCGGCTAGTACATGAGATTGTACACCCCATTAACACCCATCATACCATAAGAACATACCTAAAATATAAAATAAACACATAACAAGGATTGTGAAAAAGTTTAGGCCGCGGCCCCTTTATTGGGTTTAAAACAATTTTAATTATGAAATGAACTTTAACTTTTAATACACTGCTGTTAACCATTAACAGACCAACATGCTCAGTCACTTAGACCCAAGCAGCAATATCTTATACCAACCAAATAACAGTTTGCCAACCACTGTCCACCCACAAAGTGGGCGACATTACCCAAAAAGATGGACCTTCAATATCAAACAGAACTGTCGCTAATCAATAACAGACTAGCATGCTTAGTCATTAAGACTCAAAGCAGCAATATCTTATACCAATAACAGCGTACCAACTACTGTCCACCCACAAAGTGGGCGACGTTACCCACATAAAGGTGGAACGCGACTAGGGGAAATAACAAAGGGGGAGGGAGGATGGGAGAGCAGGTCAAAAGATCCAGAAGGAAGGCTGAGGAGAATCCCAGCTGTGAGTCCAGCTAACAGACCTGAGGTAAATGCTGACTCCGCCCAGTGACAGGGGAGGATATAAGTAAAAGGTTACACTATTCAGTAGCCCATGTTTCCGGGATCTACGGTAAATATCTCTTAAACGGTGCATGTTTAGGAGATATTTACAGTACCTATATGTCAGCCTTATCATAGGCTTACCTATAGGTAAAAGTTGCAGAGAAGGGTTTACTTCCTCTTTAATAGAATTTTTCTCTGTATATCTAAATATATCAATATTTCTAGGTGATGCAGTTTTAGCATTCAACAACCAATGTATTAACTACTTCTGGACCGGAAGGATTTGCCCCTTAATGACCAGGCCATTTTTTGCTATTCGGCACAGCGTTACTTTAACGGACAAATGCGGGGTCGTGGGACGCTGTACCCAAATAAAATTGATGTCCTTTTTTTTCCCACAAATAGAGCTTTCTTTTGGTGGTATTTGATCACCTCTGTCAAGTCTGAAAAAAATATATGTATATTTTTCACATTCTGCCATATAGCATTCCCAAAAAAATAAAAATAAATTACAATTAGGCCAATTTGTTTTCTGCTAGATATTTTTGGTAAAAAAAAAATAGCAATAAGCATATTTTGATTGGTTTGCACAAAAGTAATCGTGTCTACTAACTACGGGAAAGATTTATGTCATTTTTATTGTTTTTTTTTTTATTACTTGTAATGGCAAGGATCTGCGATTTTTAGCAGGACTGCGACATTGCGGCGGACAGATCAGACCCCTAACTGACATTTTTGACACTTTTGGGGTGACTATTGACATTACTACAGTAATCAGTGCTAAAAATATGCACTGTTACTGTAATAATTACACTGGCAGGGAAGGGGTTAATACTGTGGGTGATCAAGGGGTTAGAGAGCCTAGGGGAGTGATTCTAACTGTGGGGGGTGGGGCTTGTGAAATGATCACAAAGACCTGTGTTCCTACATAGAAGGATAACAGGCACTCTGTGATCATTCCAGAGAGAAGATTGGTCAGCGGTGACTGCCAGTCGCACCCCCCTGCCCCCTGTTGAGGTGAGGGTAGGAGTCATCCACTGTGTGCTGGAGGGAGGCAAGCCATCTCCCGGGAGGCTCCCAAGTATCAGCTTAATCTATTAGGGGTGAGTCATGCAGAGAGAGGAGAGATCAGAGAGGAACTAGAATTTGGATTCAGGTGAGCACACACTATAGTTGAATGTGCTTTGTTCATTTTTCATATCTAAGTTTTACAACCACTTTAATTATGTAAATAGTATTAAACTTAAAGGAACACTAAACTAAACAAAAATTATATTAAAAATGTATTTTAGCTTTAAAAAAAGTACATTCTATTGCATTTAGCCTCCTTCAAATCCCCAGATTCTTTCTTTTTGCTGCTGTGATCTGACTTCCTGTTAGAGGGTGGCTATGTTCATTCTCTATGGTGAGGCTGCATGTAAGAATGTAGCCATCCTCTTTTGATTGTTCTCAGGATGGATTAGGGTCTACGGACTATGAACTATGTGATTTGTAGTGTGCATAGAGCAGTGCACTCGACCACAACTAATATGCACTACTCGTTCCAAACAAATTAATCCACATCCGAGTATCACCTTGTATTTGGAGCAGCAGACCTATGGCTTATATACAGAGGAGTTTTTTTTCTCTATACCTCCTTACTGTTCTTTATGTCTTCACATGTGCAACGAAGTATAAAGAAAAGGAACTTCTCCATATATGAGCCATAGATCTGCTGCTCCAAACACAAGGTGATACTCGGATGTGGATCCCAGGTCTGCTGTCCCTAACAGTGGTTGTTTTGGAAGTCTGCTACCCCCCAAAGGGGATAGCTTTCTGGTGAGTGAGGCTCCATAGGGGAGCACAGCTTGTGGAACACCATCAATATACACTCATTTAAGCATATTTGGAGCACCTTAAAGAGCACCTGTCACTTAATGTTTGAAGAATTTTGAAAATAACTTTATTTTGTAGTATGCAGTAACTCTTGTATGTAACTACACAGCACCTAGCACTTTTAAAGAGCACTGGACACTTTTTTGCTCAAGGAAAAAAAAATATTGTTACATAATTTCTGGTCACAGAAGCATTTTTTTATTTATTTCTGTTGTTTGTTTTGTATTTATCTTATATCTAAGTTTGAATGTATCACTATGAGCCCTCTTATTTTAAGCATTAAGCACTTTTTTTCATAGTAAATTTCCCAGCAATATATGTAAAGCAGCGGCCCACCCACTCTACAACCTTTTACTACCAAAACACTTCCCTTAGCTAGGGACGGGTTTCTTGGGGACGCAGTAGCTTTCATTTTCAATGATTTTTATTAAGGTTTTCAGAAGCAAACAGTAACACAATATAACAAAATGTGGTATATGAATAGCAACATTTTCAAAATTGTATAACATAAGATCTTGGCAAGCAATATAAGCAACATTGTACGGAGAGTGGAAATAACCATGACTGGCATTTACATGGTCCTGAAGATTCAATAACCAGGCGAGCCCAGGGCAGAAGCTTTCAAATAACTTTTTCTGCATTGCGCAGAACTAAGTTTCTCCTTTCTTGGAAGATATGCCCCCTGCCTCATTATTTGTAGTGAACCACCTGTAAAAGGGCATTTTTTTTAAGCCCAGTGTGCATGAGCCCTAATTTGATATATATTCTCTTCGTAAGATTGTTGCTCATATAAATAGTATGGGGACAGGATCTCTTTTAGTACACTATACTGTCCATATCCTTTCCTTTGGCACTCTGACATGTAAACACTATTTTGTGTGCCATTTCTTTGCCAAATACATAATTGATATATTGTTAGTCTAGTAATTTCTGAAATATATGCATAACCCAGTAAATAGTTGGCTGGTGTAATATAGATTGCCACTATAATGCTAGCTAAGACCTGTTATTATATCATTTGTTTTAATTTGATCTACATGTTCTCTTTTTTTTCCCTCTCTCTCTATTATCATTGTTATTGGCCACTACCTTATTCCTGACATCTGAATAATACTGTCTAAAATACCTAATGACAACTATTGAAACAGAAACCTAATCAAAAGTATCACTGTAGGCAGGCTGTAGCTATACCACTGTGCACAGGTGCAGGAAAGGAGAATCCATCTGCTTCTTGTTATCCATCCAACACCATAAACATGTCGCACAACAGCTAGATGCACTTTTTTAAATAAACTTTGTTTGCAAGTTTAATACATCCCACCAGTGTTCCCCTGTAACGCATTTTGCCGCATCAGGGGTTTAGTCTCCAAGACCCAAATGGGATGAAATGTGTTGAGTAGGAGCACAGTGGGGGAGTGGGTGGGGGTTATGCTCAGTAAACCTAAACAGTTTTCAATAGAAAACTACAGTAGTTGAATTAACAGTTGTGCAGCACATATATGTTGTTTGGAAATAACCCTTAAATCCCCCTGTAGGACCTTTTTAATTTATAGTAGCATAAACAAATTGAGTAATAAATTCTAGCACCTAGGCTTACTATTTCATTTATGCTGTGCCAAAATTTTGTATGTTTAAGCCTTGTCAATCTTTATGATGCTGTTAAGTAAATGCTTAGTAAATTAACTAAAACACAACATATATAGTAAAGGAAAGTATTTGTGAAATGGTGCAGACATTACAGACATAAGAAAGCTTAACTAAAAAGCTTAACGTGAACCTACATGTAGATTCTAAAAATGTAACTGGCAACATTTAAAGGATTATTTGGCATTATTATTGTAAGCAATGCAATGCAATGGGGTTGATTTTGTCGTGGAATTTTTCCTCAGGTACAAAATACCTGTTACCTGTTAGTCAGTGATACCAAATCAGACAATATATAGCTATATATATAATGAGATCAGACAAGACTCAAGATAGTTGAATCATAGTGACCTGATTTATTACAGCGTTGCTGGAGTTTAAATATACTCAAAAATGGGTTTGTCATTACAATCTGACGTACAAGAAATGGGTTGTTATTAACATCTTTTGTCCAATCAAAGTTAACAACTAATTATATTAAGCATTATGTCAATCTAGATCGTGATTCTCTGTCATAAGGGAAATTTCTTGGTGACGCTCAATAAAAGTTCCAAAGGGGCTTTTAGAAGATATTATTGGCTTTGTGGTCAGCTGTCCAGACAGAGTTGATATTCTGAGAGATAGGGAATTTCCACTGTTTCGGTCATCTGATATATTCTTAGCCTTTGCAAGCTTAGTGACACATGTAAAGAAATCAAAGTAAAATGAGATTAACTCAAAAGACATTTTGTTTAAGATAACCATTTTAAATGCCAGTCAAGGCATCCTGCATATCCAGCAAGGTATCCTGTAAAGGCCAATAAGGTCAAGGTATGCCACGTCAATTTACTAAAGACAAGTGCAGTTGCTCCAGAGCTTAGTAAATGAGGTAAGGTTTTACTTTGCAAAGAGTACCCAATCATGTGCAAGAAAAGTAAAAAAAAACATTTTTGCTTGCACATGATTGGATGATGGAAGTCAATAGAGCTTCTACTCATTTACTAAGCTCTGGAGAAACTGCACTTGCCAAAGTCTTTTTGCCTTTAGTAAATCAACCCCAATGGGTCAAAATGGATGACATTGTCAATAGGAAAAGCAGCTGCAGAATGCATATTTTAAGCACTGTACTTGTCTTGTAAGGACATGATGTCTCGAATCCAGTTATAGTTTGAATTAACCATTTAAGAAACCGCTATTTGTACAGAATTTTAGATCAAAGATTCTCAGGCAGCAAGGGAAAATGTAAAATTGTATTCAATGAAAACTGAAATATAAAAGTGTTCATGTAACTTCAACTGTCTTTATTTATTAGTCTCATGATCAATTTATAAGCACTTTTCACAGAAGATAGCCTCTACTTATGCATTTTATCTTAATATGCTCTGCTTGAATTGCCCAGTTTTGTGACAGGTTTATTTCTCTTTTTCTCTCTCCCCATAAGTATATGTTGTTAATGAAAGGGAATATGCAAAACACAGCCAAAGGGGTTATAATGTAAAATGTTAACATATTATGTACAGTATCCAAAGTGTGATAGCATCTAGATTTGGATAGATAGTGTACAAGAAATAATTAAAGACATACGCAATGTGTAATTTGATTTAGGATGCAGGCCAGTTTCAGCTAAATTCTGCTAAATCTTTAGTGTTTTTCTATCCAATCCTGATTTGTAAATTTACTGCTTGGGGTCAGAGTATTAATCATTAACAGTTGCTCAGCTCAGGCATTCTTGGATAGCTTTTAAAAGTTTCCTTCACTCAGGCTTTTTCAATATGCTAGTTAGGATTTGTTTTGCAGGGTGTTATTTATTCACACCCTTATGCTATCAAATACTAGAATGGAAAACTATTGTATTGAATGTTACAAAAGTATCTGAAATGGTTTTATGCACAAGTACAGCTATGTTGTACTGGCAAAGACACTGAATATTTCTAAATAAGGTCCACAAGCTTGTTTTGTGAAACATGTTGTGTATGATACAGTAACAATTACTCAATTTTGGTGTCTCCCTTGTATATTCAATGTGAATTTATTCTTATAATCAGTGAGGTCATCAATTTCTAACTTTCTTTATCTTATGATCCAAAATAAACAGAAGTAAAAGCCCCACCAAACCTCAGATTGCCCTGACCGTTTTCCAAAAATGTCCATAGTTATATGGAAAATAAAAGATCTTGCCTAATAAGAACAATTGCCTGAAAGATGTAGAATGACAACCCACCATCCTTCACTTGCATTCTGATCTAAATCAACTCTAGAATATTTTAAGAGGCCCTAAGACCACCGTTACTTACTGAGATTTGCTGCATGCCTATATGTATGCGAGAGTTTCCAAAACAGTTATGTATTATTCTTTCATTTATTTTGTCTTAATTATAGAACGCTTTACAGAGAACACTGAATTATTTGCAACAATCTCTGAAACGTAACCCCTTAAGCCCCGGAGGATTTGGCTGCTCAAAGACCAGGGCCTGTTTTGCGATTCGGCACTGCGTGAATTTAATGGACAATTGCGCGGTCATGCAGGGCTGTACCTAAATGAAATTGACGTCCTTTTTTTCCCACAAACAGAGCTTTCTTTTGGTGGTAATTGATCAACTGTGCGATTTTTACTTTTTGCGCTATAAACAAAAAAAGAGTGTCAATTTTGAAAAAATAATAATATTTTGCACATTTTTTTTATATGAAATCCCCCCCCCCCCCAAAAAAAATGGAAAAATCAAAAGTTTTTAACATTTTAGGCCAATTTGTTTTCTGCTACATATTTTTGGTAAAAAAAATTGCAATAAACGTATTTTGATTGGTGTGCTCAAAAGTTATTGCGTCTACTAAATACTGGAAAGATTTATGTACTTTTTATTGTTTTTTTTTTTTACCAGTAATAGCGGCGATCTGCGATTTTTTTTGCGGTACTGCGACATTGCGGTGAACTGATTGGACCCTTGACTGACATTTTTGACACTTTTGGGGGTACCAGTGACATTACTACAGTAATCAGTGCTATAAATATGCACTGTTACTGTAAAAATGACACTGGCAGGGAAGGGGTTAGCTTTATTGGTGATCAGTGGGTTAGATGTATCCCTAGGGGTGTGATTCTAACTGTGGGGGGGGCGTGGCTTCTGATGTAACCACAGAGACATACGATCCTACATAGCAGGATCGTATGATCTCTGCTGTTACACCAGGGAGAATGAAAGGCGGCTTTGTTTACATTAGCCGTCTGCCTTTCTCCCTCTCCAGCGGGAGATCGCGAGTGACCGGCGGACATCGGAGCCGCCGGTCACTCGCGCGGGGAAGGCCGGGAACAAGCGGGAGCAGGAGCGCGCCTCCGGCGGCGCGCGCTCGCCCCCTAGATGCTCGTGGGTGAGCGACGTAGCCCTACGACGCTTTGCCTGTATGGGGCTGACTGCCGCAGTAAATAGTCGTGCGGCGGTCGGCAAGCGGTTAATACACTTGATAGATTGATATTCAATCATTCAGACATATACAGTATTGTAGAAGCACCCCTGTATTTTTGTGGACAATATCAACTTTTTTTGTAACAAGCAGTGATGGAATGTGTTAACTTGTTGATGCATCTTTCAGTTTAAGAGAATCTAATATAATCACTGTTTTTCTTTAAACTGCAAAGAAATAAAAAAAAACTAAAACTTGTTTTTGATTATATTTTATGATTTCAATAGCTACTCATTTTAAAACAGTATTCTACTTTTCTGGTGGACAGTAGTTTATCCCTAATAGTTTTATATATACAGTGTGTGTGTGTGTGTGTGTATATATATATATATATATATATATATATATATATATATATACATATACAGTATATATAATTATATATATATATTTTTCAACCCGTATATAAGTAAAAACAGTATAGTAAACATTTTTGTCTTAGTGTGGTATAGTTTGGCTGTTATTTGACTAGGCCAGACTGACTCAGCGAGGTAATGGTTTTGAGTCCAAACTTTCCATGATATAAACAGTGTGACAGTAGGATGTTTTTATGCTCTTGCACATTATTGAGACTTTTTGCCAGGAAGAAAGTTTTACTCTCAAAGTTTGTTTAAATGAAACCAAGCTTATCATTCATCATTTCATTTAAACAAAGTGGTTGGACATTAAGCACATCTTACTGTTTTAAATCTAATTTGACGTTTATAGGATTCAGTTTGTTAAAACATTCCTATGCAATCAACATTCAGATGCCAAATTCGAGATAGCAAACTTTAAACTATTTTAATACCTCAAGTATAAACGAACCATGTAAATAAATGGTACATATTAGTGGGTCCTGTCAGTGAACTATATTCAAATAAACACAGTGCTGAAAAATATATTACTAATTTTACCTCAAAGTGTTGGTTTTGTTGAATGCTTTAGTTGTTTTTATTTTTAAGAGGCACAATAGTACAACATTTAGTAACCATTCAAGGTCGGCAACAAAAAAAGGACTTTGAAAAGACCCCAGAAAACAAACGCATATCTGATGGTGGTATAATAACACATTTCACAGGATCTAGATCACATTCATGAAGATAACAAAAATGTCCATTATTGCATAACTAGAGGGTATGGAAATACATTTCATAACACCAAGGTGACAGACAAAGAAAAAGTGAATCTTTTTGCAAATACCCAGGGTAGACATACCACCTATGCAGTCTTTGCTATGCCTCAGTGGTAGTCAGTATCTAGGTGATCTATTAGAAGAATAACTGAATGTCCATCCTCATACCCACCCTCCCCACAGTGAACAGAACCCATGGTCCTACACAGAGAGAAAATATTAGGTTGCATGACTATTCAGAATGATTGTCAACAAATCTATTTAGAACTGATAATATAGAAACTAAGTGGTCACTGTCTGCATTGCTAAAATTACTAGAGTTATCAAAACTAGAGTGTAATATGTTCAGGGTCCAGGATAGGCAAGGTTGGGGGGTCTATTATAATGCAAATATATAGTACAAAGTATGAAAACATTTTTCTGATTAATAATAACTGATTAACCACTTACTGACTGCCTAACTGTAAATATATGTCAATACTTTGACGTTAAATACCGGGGCTATGGCAACAGCCAGCTGCCATAACTCCCCCAGTATCTTTTTTTTATTTTGTTAGGCATCTAGCTTTCAGATAAGTTATCCCGGCAGCATGTTTGCCATAGAATCACTTTTATAGGTGGTGGGAGAGGTGCCCCCCCTTGCTGCTTCTCGGTTGTTTCTGGGTTTACCAAAGCCATTGGTAAACACTGAAGCGATCCACTCCTGCAGATGGCTGGGCAGGAAGTCAAGTGAAGGCAAGATTTCCCTCACTTGGCTCTATGTCCTCGGAGGAACGGGGTGACCCCTAGCATCACTTTTGTATCTCGGCCATCAACATTTTTTTTTTGCTTTTGCTTTTAAAGATAAATGAGAGATCCAGGGTGTTTTTGACCCTGGATCTCTCAATAAAGAGGACCTGTCATGCTTATTTATATTACAAGGGATGTTTAAATTCCTTGTAACCGGAATAAAAGTGATAAAAAAAAAAAAAATCAAGGGACAGTGCAAAAATAAAAAGTAAAATAAATAGAAAAAAAAATCGTAAAGCGCCCCGTCCCTCTGTGCTTGTGTGCAGAAGTGAACGCATATGTATGTCACACCCACATATGTAACCGTGTTCAAACCACACATGTGAGGTATCACTGCGATTGTTAGAGCAAGCACTAGATGTCCTCTGTAACTCTAAAAAGGTAACCTGTAAAAAATGTTAAAGCGTCACATGTTGGGATTTTTAAGTAATGTAGTTTGTTGCCAATCCGCGAGCGTGCACAATTTTAAAGTAAGACATGTTAGGTATCTATTTACTCGGCATAACATCATCTTTTACATTATACAAACAAATTGGGCTAGCTTTACTGTTTTGTTTTTTTTAAACTTCATTAAAGTGTATTTTATCCCAAAAAATTGCGTTTGAATGACCGCTGTGCAAATACAGTACAACATAAAATATTGCAATGACCGCCATTTTATTCTTTAGAGCAGTGATGGTGAACCTTGGCACCCCAGATGTTTTGGAACTATATTTCCCATGATGCTCATGCACTCTGCAGTGTAGTTGTGCATCATGGGAAATGTAGTTCCAAAACATCTGGGGTACCAAGGTTCGCCATCACTGCTCTAGGGTCTCTGCTAAATATATATATATATATATATATATATTGTTTGGGAGTTCTAAGTATTTTTCTAGCAAAAAATAATGATTTTTACTTGTAAACAAATGTCAATAAAAGGCCTGGTCTTAATGTGTCATTATTATTATTTATTATTAAGTGCTACAAGCACATTTATATGTTCTCTCATGAATAACCTATCTTCAGTCTTTGCAACAACACCTTCATGGTTGTTGCTTTTCATACCCTTCTTTTTTTTCTTTCAACTTTTCCAAGCATAACTGTCTTTTCCTGAGAGATGGTTCTTCTCCTAATGTGTAAAAAATAAGATGACTTTAGCCTCGTCCTCTGGGCTTCTAGTGAAAGTTGGGCTTGATTCCTCAAGAACCCATTTGTTTGCTTTCTTTTTTGTCTGCAATATGCGGGGAAATTCTTTACCAATGCCAAAGTTTAAAGGCATCCATTTACATTATATTACCAAAAATATTGGGACACCTGCCTTTACACACACATGAACTTTAATGGCACCCCGGTCTTAGTCTGTAGGGTTCAATATTCAGTTGGCCCACCCTTTGCAGCTTTAACAGCTTCGACTCTTCTGGAAAGGCTGTCCACAAGGTTTAGGAGTGTGTCTCTGGGAATGTTTGACCATTCGTCCAGAAGCACATTTGTGAGGTCAGGCACTGATATTGGAGAGAAGGCATTGGCTCCCAGTCTGTGCTCCAATTCATCCCAAGAGTGTTCTATTGGGTTGAGGTCAGGATTCTGTGCAGACCGGTCAAGTTCTTCCACCCCAAACTTACTCATCCATGTCTTTATGGACCTTGCTTTGTGCACTGGTGCGCAGTCATGTTGGAATAGGAAGGGTCAACCCCAAACTGTTCCCATAAAGCTGGAAGCATGAAATTGCCCAAAATGTCTTGGTATGCTGACGACTTAAGGGTTCTGGAACTAAGGGGCCAAGCCCAACCCCTGAAAAACAACCCCACACCATAATCCCTCCTCCCCCCTCCACCAAATGATTTGGACCAGCGCACAAAGAAAAGCCTAAAAAAAGACATGGATGAGCCAATTTGGGGTGGGGGAACTTGACTGGCCTGCACATAATCCTTACCTCAATCCGATAGAACACCTTTGGGATGAATTAGAGCGCAGACTTCTCTCCAACATAAGTGCCTGACCCCATAGACACACTCCTAAACCTTGTGGACAGCCTTCACAAAAGAATTGAAGCTGTTCTAGCTGCAAATGGTGGGCCAACTCAATATTGAACCTTATGGAATAAGACTGGGTTGCCATTAAAGTTCATGTGCATGTAAAGGCAGGTGTCCCAATACTTTTGTTAATATAGTGTATCTTGCTTTGTCATTGCCCAGCTTTTACACCCATACAGAATGACAGTAAAAACCATCGTCCATCTGTCAGTAGCCTCTACATTAACATTAGTGTTGGAGGGTTTTATAATATGTGCAAATATTATGGAAACCAATTACTTTCATATGCCAAATTTTACAAAGCATTAGTTGTGTATCATCAAGGACCACTTAACTGTTTTGCATTTTTTTAAATTCATAAGATTGAACCAGTAGCCAGGAACCTATATAGGGCAGCATTGGGTGCTTTTTAATGGAGATTCTGTATTGAACCCCAAACTAACTTAGTACAAACTAACTTAGTAACCAAGTATGAGCATGAATATTTATAAAATACTAGTAGATTAATCTGTCTTTCGTAGCTACAAACAGGCTTGTAAGGTTAGCATTAACCACTTTACCACCGGAGGATTTTGCTGTCTTACGTCCAGGCCACTTTTTGCGATTCGGCGCTGTGCGACTTTAACTGACAATTGCGCGGTCGTGCGATGCCGTACCCAAACGAAATTTACGTCCTTTTTTTCCCACAAACAGAGCTTTTTTTTGGTGGTATTTGATCACCAGTGTGATTTTTACTTTTTGCGCTATAAACAAAAAAATAGTGTTTATTTTGAAAAAAAAAACAATATTTTTAACATTTTCTTATATGAAATTCCCCCCCAAAAAATGTAAAAATCTAATTTTTTTTAATTTTTGGCCAATTTGTTTTCTGCTACCTATGTTTGGTAAAAAAAAATCACGATAAGCGTATTTTGATTGGTTTGCGTAAAAGTTATTGCGTTTACTAACTAAGGGAAAGATTTCTGTCATTTTTAGTGTTTTTTTTTTAAACGTGTAATGGCGGCGATCTGCGATTTTTTTGCGGGACTGCGACATTGTGGCGGACAGATCGGACCCTTGACTGACATTTTTGACACTTTTGGGGGTACCAGTGACATTACTACAGTAATCAGTGCTATATATATGCACTGTTACTGTAAAAATGACACTGGCAGGGAAGGGGTTAATTTTATTGGAGAGGGAGGGGTTAATGTATGCCTGGTGCTTACTAACGTGTGGGGGGGGGAGGTGACTGAGTGACACAAGGACAGATCGGATGTTCAGCTATGCTGAAACCTCCGATCTGTCCCTGCCTGTCACTTAGGAGATCCGCCCGCTCTGTTTACACAAGTGGGCGGATCTCCTCACTCGATTCCCCGACGATCGGGGAAGATCGCCGCCGCTCCTCCCCTGGCCCGACTCCCGCTGTGACTGAAAATAGCTGGAGCGCGCCTCCGGCGGCGTGCGAGCGCCACCTACAGGGGGAGGAGTCCAGCGACGTAGGTCTACGTCGCTGGACGGGATCGTGCCACATTGCTGCAGTAGCAGCAATGTGAGCAGAGGTAAAGTGGTTAAGAGAGAGAGGCACGAAAGCCAACTACTCCAATATGCCAAATTCCACAAAGTGCTAGCATATAATAAAAGACCACTTTATGTTTTGCATTTGTTTAATAAATAAGACTAAATGACTGAATTATTATTATTATTGTTAATAGCAGTGGTTTCAGTAGCAGTCATAGTCATATATAAAATTGCATTCACTGAGCGGTACATGTAAAGTTCATAGCAGTTCACAAGTTCACAGTGCTCTATTTAACTATGTAAAGTTATCTCCAAATCATTGTGTTGCTCAAATATTATATAGGTAAATAATGAAGGATGTAGGGAAGGCAGTTGCTGACCACTACCATCACTGCCAAATGTGTGAGCCTTGTGTATGAAACACCATATCAAAAGACTCACAAGCTCCATATGCTCATGAATAGAATCTTTTCTCTAGGAATGCTGACATGTTTTGGATTGGATCCCACAGATAAGATCATTATTTATGCCCTAAATATAACATCCTTGGTCTCTTCATAGACAGAGGAACCTTTTAAGCTTTTATTTTTTTCGTCGTTCAAGCTTGACTTCATCTAACACTGAAAGAACTGAAAGGCCTGCTTCATTTTCACATCACATCTAATGTTAACCTTGTGAGCAAATATTTTTATGTTTTCTTAATTTAAGACAAATGCAAGAGCTGGAACGTAGGAAAGTGTAAAAAGAATGTCATACTTGGAAAATAAAATGCAATCTGCACGACTCTGCACGGCAATTTAAATCTTTAGGGAGTCTTGTAAATAAAGCATATATAAATTTAAATCAGAAAGCAAAAGCAGTGGTTATTTCAAGACTCTTGACCTTTCAGTGTCAGAGCATTTTTTTGAAAGATGTTTTTAATTATGTTATTTCCTCATGTGATCATAATATATCTCCACATTTCAGCAAAGTAAAAAAAAAGAAAAATAATAAAAAAAATATTTGCCTTAACCACATCCTTGTTTGTGTGAACTTTGTAGGTTGTATGTTTTTTATGACAAAAGAAAACCTTTCAATGAAGCTGTGTACCTTGTTATACCTTTTTGGCATATGTATGCATGCATACTAGTAGTTGACATGCGTAGTGCATATCATTGCTGGGACAAGGTCAAGCTGTGCACAGGACAAAGGGGACAAACTGCACACCCCTTTTTCTTTGTGCGCTTGATCATTTTCTGCAAGTGGGATCCTACTCCCCGCTGCCACTGTGCTTGTCTCAGCATTACTGGTTTTATGTAGACCTGAAATTCCACAATGATGTTGTGGGACCTTCCTGTTGTATATTCTCTGCTGGCCTCTTTGGGTTGATTGTGAACAGAGCTGGACTGTCGAGCGGCAAAAGCAAAGGTAGGGACCCCGGCACAGGTCAGGGGAGGCCGATAAACTCACAATCATTTCCAAGCTGCTACCATCTCTCTCATAAATAACATCAAACCCCTTCTTCTCTGTAAGTTCATCCACGCATCTGGAGACAGTGAGCAGCTAGTTGCCCATTGCAACCAACCAATATTCTTCATTCCCAATGAACAAGAAGGTCTGACTGGTTGCCAGGGGCAACCGCTCCAGTCACCTTACAGCATCCCATATGTATCAGTCATGGGGGCTGGCATTCTCAAGCCCTTACCTCCTTTCCTGTTACTTTCCTATAACCTCCACACATCACAAAGACCCCTCTACTTTCTCAGTAGTCTGTTCTTGCTGACTTTTATCTCAACCCCGCTATTTCCTGACCTGGCACTGATTGAAGATCACTAGGCCCTGGTACCACCCACTCCTCCAGTCGCTGTGTCAACAGCCAGAGGAGGACATTGTGGCTGGGCATGTGAGGTGAGGGGGCAAGTCAAGAGGGCAGATCAAAAAAGAGAAAAGCAGGAATCTGGGGAAGGTGGCTGGATAACATGAAATTAATGTGGTTGCTAGAAGGTGATGGTGGGGTGAGCAGAGTAATGAAGGGGATTGTGCTAGAAATGTCTGAGGGTCTGGACTACAACCCTGGTGAGTACAGTTGAACCCCCCCCCCCCCCCCAGTATGGGTGGTCAGTTGCTGACTGTAACCAGGGCAATGTTCTCTCTGTCCTGGTACCCAGCAAACTACTAACACTCTGCATATCATCATCCAGTACAGGACCAATACTAGGAAATGCCAACATATAGTACCAGCACATAAAAAAGACTTGGGTGGGAGGCATGTAATGTGATATTTGTTATCAGTAGCTGTGAAGGCTAATTTGTTAAACACTGGTATTATTGGATACACTTCTAGGCATTCTTTGCATTTAAACATCATTTTTATGACTTATCATTCAGCACTGTAGATAAATACTTTTCAATTCAGTTACTATTTACACATAAAACTAAATTTTGAATTAGGCTGCAAAATGTGGTCATCTTTTATCAACAGCTAATTTAAGCTACGCTAAGGAAGCTGCCAATTCCCTTTTTGATGGCCCAATCTCAGAAAATCCCAACTCAACAGCAAATATTTTTGTAAGTGAAGGACCATGAAAAAAGGCTATTTATAACAATGTACTTAATCTTGTAGATCTGCATTTTAGACTGTGACGGGGTATTTCAGCTCCACATTCCTCCATATGGTGCTTTTCTTTTTCCACCTATCTCTGTGTCAAAGTCCAGTGACATCATAGGGCTTCTTCTTATTTCACATTGTTTTAAAGCTCATATATATGAGTTGTTTATATTGGTTTAATACAGTCTTAGAGCTCATACATGTGAGTGCCTCTAGTGAGACTGAGTTTTGCAAAATGGAAGGGTGCATTTGCTATAGGTGGAAACAATTCCAGAGCTCAAACACATGAGTGATTCTAGGGAGCCTGAATATCTCAATAATGGGTGATGATTAAGAAAATAATTTGCTATAGGTGGGAACAATCTTAGAGCTAATACACTCAAAGGGGGTTAAGAAAATTTATATGTAACACCACTTAAAATAAACATAATCACAATCTACTGTATATATATATAATAATTCGTAATAAATAAAAGTAAACCAATAAACAGTCCAACATGCTTTTTAATCAGAACGAATGTCCATTCAGAACAAGTGCAAAAAAAAACAATGTTTGTGCCTCTGTGTGCTCCACCTTTCACCGTGTACGCTGACCTTTAAAGAATGGATCTATTTGGAAAAAAAAAGTCAGTATACACCTTCCCCATAAAGGGGTATATGATTTCACCCAGGTCTCAGGACCTAACATTGTGCTGACTCAGGATCTTGACCACTGACAGAGCATCCTCTCAGAAGAAAGCTGCAGTATGTGATTCAAAAAATTCAGTTTTGTATCCGATTATAGTAAACAATGTCTCCATTTCCGGGTTTGTGTGATGACATTATAGGCTCTGCCCCATGTGCTTCGCCATAGGTCACGTGACTTAGTTTCCTTGACATAGTCATATGACCTATGACAAAACGTGTAGGGACAGAGCCTATTACGTCATCACACATAAATGGAACTGGAGGCATCAGTTACTATAATCAGCCGCTGATCTGAATTCACATATACACATACAGTATCTCACAAAAGTGAGTACACCCCTCACATTTTTTGTAAATATTTTATTATATCTTTTCATGTGACAACTCAAAAGAAATTATACTTTGCCACAATGTAAAGTAGTGAGTGTACAGCTTGTATAACAGTGTCAATTTGATGTGCCCTAAAAATAACTCAAAACACAGCCATTAATGTCTAAACCGCTGGCAACAAAAGTGAGTACACCCCTAGGTTAAAATGTCCAAATTGGGCCGAATTAGCTATTTTCGCTCCCCGTGTCATGTGACTCATTAGTGTTACAAGGTTTCGGGTGTAAAGGGGGAGCAGGTGTGTTATATTTGGTATTATCGCTCTCACTCTCATACTGGTCACTGGAAGTTCAACATGGCATCTCATGGCAAAGAACTATTTGAGGATCTGAAAAAATAATTGTTGCTCCACATAAAGATGGCCTAGGCAATAAGAAGATTGCCAAGACCCTGAAACTGAGCTGCAGCACGGTGGCCAAGACCATACAGCGGTTTAACAGGACAAGTTCCACTCAGAACAGGCTTCGCCATGGTCGACCAAAGAAGTTGAGTGCAAGCGCTCAACGGCATATACAGAGGTTGTCTTTGGGAAATAGACATATGAGTGCTGCCAGTATTGCTGCAGAGGTTGAAGGGTTGTGGGGTCAGCCTGTCAGTGGTCAGACCATACGCTGCACACTGCATCAAATTGGTCTGCATGGCTGTCGTCCCAGAAGAAAGCCTCTTCTAAAGATAATGTACAAGAAAGTCTGCAAACAGTTTGCTGAAGACAAGCAGACTAAGGACATGGATTACTGGAACCATGTCCTATGGTCTGATGAGACCAAGATAAACTTATTTGATTCAGATGGTGTCAAGCTTGTGTGGCGGCAACCAGGTGAGGAGTGCAAAGACAAGTGTGTCCTGCCTACAGTCAAGCATGGAGGTGGGAATGTCATGGTCTAGGGCTGCATGAGTGCTGTCGGCACTGGGGAGCTACAGTTCATTGAGGGAACCATGAATGCCAACATGTACTGTGACATACTGAAGCAGAGCATGATCCCCTTCCTTCGGAGACTGGGCCGCAGGGCAGTATTCCAACATGATAACAACCCCAAACACACCTCCAAGACGACCACTGCCTTGCTAAAGAAGCTGAGGGTACATTGTAGTAAAGTGTCATTTCTTCAGTGTTGTCACATGAAAAGATATAATAAAATATTTACAAAAATGTGAGGGGTGTACTCACTTTTGTGAGATACTGTATATATGCTTTTACACTGTAATGCAACCGATCTTAAAGTGCACTGATTTATGTAAATGTTTAGTGATTATTTTATAATAAAGCACAGTTTTAATGAAGGTGCTACATATAATTTCCTGTACATGGTTTATTTTTTTCAAAAAGTTGGTTTGTGCAATAATTGTGTATAATGGGCGATATACAATTGTAAGGTGATTGCATGGCACTCTTTGTATGTTTATTATCTCTTTTGGTGTGGGTGGCAGACAACACATAATAATATATATATTGGGAAGGAGTGATTTTTGCTTGGTTAATTGCGCAGAGGTTTTTGTATTTTTTGGTTATTATAATAACATGTTTGTGTACTTCTTAAAAATAATATTTTTCTAAAATGTTTTCTGATTTTTTTAATTCTAGTGGATGATACAGTGGTTGTTATTCCATATGGCAGTAGACATATACGACTGGTGCTTAAAGGACCTGATCACTTGTGTAAGTAAATTTACCTTTAATAATTTGAAAATCATCCTTTATCAACATTGCCAGAAAAGAAGACTCGTTTCACTTTTTTGAGTGACAAACCTGCTGAGTTCTCAATAATGACAACTACAGAATCGTTCTATAAAGGTGTAAGCAAAAAAAATACAGTATAGGTTATAGCAGCTGATTTCACCTTATAACTGGAAATGGCAAAATATGGCAGTTAAAGTGAAATTGATTACTACTGGCATCTCTTAAAGTTTTTTCCATCTTAATTGAATATCATTTATGGTATAGGAAGTTGTGCCAAGCGCTGTAGTGTAAGGCTTTTTTTTAAAAAACTTCCTGTCTTGAAAGCATATACAGAAAATCAGCAGCCATGGTATTGATTTCTTTAAACAATATAGAAAATAGTATTTATCTAGCATATGTGGAAAAATATCTTACCCTAGTTTAGTGATGGCGAACCTTGGCACCCCATATGTTTTGAAACTACATTTCCCATGATGCTCGTGCAAACAGCAGTGTAGTTGTCCATCATGGGAAATGTAGTTCCAAAACATCTGGGGGGCCAAGGTTCGCCACCACTGCTCTAGTTTCTTACCACTATACACTTCATACTATAAAGGGATTATACTGTATAATTTCAATAATCTGTTCATTTTTTGAAACTGCAATACACCTTTCAAGCTACAACCCTTTAAAATTTTCTCTCGCATACTAATTATTATTATTATTTTAAAGGGTTTATATAGCACCAACAGTTTATGCTGCTCTTTACATGAGGGCAAACAGTACAATTACAATAAAATTGAATACAATAGGGATCAGACAGCCCTGCTTGTTAGAGCTTACAATCTAAGAGGGAGAGTTAAGAGATAAAAGAGGTAATAATTGTGGGGGGTGGGTTGTTGGAGAAAATAAATGTGCAGTTGTTAGGTGGGGGCCAGGTAGGCTTCTCTTAAGGTAAGCGTAGGATGAGGTGACAAGGGAGCTAGAGAGCAGGAGGTCCTGGGGAGAAACAAAGAGAGCGGTTGGGTTGGTATTTTGAGATAAGGTTAGTGATAAAGTTGGGGGCCGAGTTGTGGGTGGCTTTGTAGGTTATTGTTAGTATCTTGAATTTAATTTGTTTGGTGAGCAGAAGCCAGTGGAGGGATTAGCAGACATTGTAAGGTGGATAAACAATACTTACCTTAATCTACACGATCTTGCATCTGCAATGACCTGTCTGTTTGATGTCATCAATCCTGATCTCTAATCAGTGCAGGGCCAGCAACCATGTCATTAACATTGAACGTGGGCACTGTTAAAAGTACCTAGTCACATCCCATCACTAAAAATGGTAGGACTGTGACCCCAGCTATTAAAGGACCACAGATTAAGATAAGTATTAATAGTAGATACTTAAACCTTTATTTCAAAAATATGGTAGAGATTGCTCAGGAGTATGGTGAGAGAGGTATCATTGTTTTTTTGTTTATGGGGCAGTAGTTTAGCTTTAAAGTGTAGACATAGGCACACATAAAATAAAGTGTATCATTGTTTTAGCCACCTGTACATCGGCATTCAGATTAGGAAATGAAGGAGAAGCAATGTAAGACAATCAAGTTTTATTGCATTGTCTGTTGTTTGCGGATCTAACAAACGGAGTGCATGGAGGCGAGAGAATAAAGATAGCCCCATCACTGAGTTACTGCTCCTTAACTAACAGTCTTAAAAAAGCTGTATTGCCTTGACTGCAATGGAAAAAAATAAATAGTCAGGACATGTGCAGTGACAGACAAGGGTTTCTAGATTACAAAACTGATTGAAAACAATGACATAATTTTTGAAGACTATTTAGAAATATGCAATATGCAACTACTTATTTTTTGATTTGCTTATATTTTTATTTACCTTTATTACCTTTATTAGAACATTTTTTTTTTTTTCAAAACAATTTATTGAGAAAAGACAAAGAGCATTACAGAAAATGAACATGTATAACAGTACAGTCAGAATTCAGTACAAGCAAAAACAGTACGTTGCATTACATTACATGTCGGCCTATGAGTAGCATAAGAGGAAAGGACCTCCCCATCAGGCAGAGACAATATGAAGTCCATTGGGGTAAATACCAACATAGTATAGATTACCAGTGTAGATTACACTCGAAGATCGGCTCCCCCCAGGGTTCACGTGACCGCTGTCCTCTCAACTATGTTTATTAGGAGCTTCTGATAAAGTACAGGGACGTTGCCCGTTAATTATGCAGAGAAAGGATCTGATCTGTATTTTGACAGATCGGCCATGCAGGAGCAGAAGAGTCTTCCACCCAACCAAGTTAAGCCTTCTTCACCACAGTGTCTAAAGTCTGCGCCTTTCCTACCCCTGAACCCACTCATGTTTTTTGCTTTAAATGCACTTTTACCTTGTAAACATGTTAATAAATGGCAACTATATCAGTAACAAAGCAGTAACAAATGTTAATTTTCAGCATGCATTTAACAGAAAAACTCTCAGTATGCTACGAGTCATGAGATACTCCTACCCTATTAGTGCTGGTGGAAGTGATTATGTAATTATGACTGCAGTAACAAGAAGCTATTCATTCAGCACTCTGTAGTACCCATTTCATAAAAGTAAAATACAGGAGGACAAACCAAAACTTAAAAAGACGAAAAACTTTTTCTCCAAATCCTTGATGCTAGTGTTACCTTTTCTGCCAAATTTCAAGCAGGAAGGAAAGGACTTGTAGAAACAGGAAATTCTAACCCTCAGGGGGCTGCACACCATATGGAAGTTAGCTCGGTATGGCACTTCATCAGAGTGCTGCTTGGTGACAATATTTTGCTGAAAACGATTCTGTGTTTACTTTTTTAACATAATTACTTGCAGAGGAAAAAATCATGGTTAAATGGACTTTCACTAGGCAGATCTGTCCTACTGAATTCAGTCATAAAATGAGCTAAATGACAGGAGGGAGGAAGGTGGTGACTGTTGATTTTCTCCCTGAAACCTGCCTTTTGGCACTGAATGAAACCTAAGTTTAGTGTATCTGCTAATGGCAGCTGTTTGATTTATGCATTCATTTACATTTGGCGTTCTAAAACAGAACATTTTGTGGAGATTAGCACCTTGTAATCACTTGATTCTGTCAGATAGCTGCAAGGAAAAACTCAGGGTTCATGAAAACTCTATATAACAAATAGGACTGAATAGGTAACTAAGCACTGTGAAGGAAAATACAGTAAAATAAAAGAGAATAAATTATACCAAGTTATAGCTGTAGTGTAATTATAGGTAAAAGCTCAAAATTATGATAAACCAAATGAAAATCATATGGTCATGATTTTATTTATATATTCTATAAATGCCCCCCTCATTCTTTTAGTTTACTGAAGGGTTAGAAACTGACATTTCTGATCAACTTCTGTCCCAGTGTGACACTCATAGTTATATAGTTACATAGTCTTGTTGAAAAAAGACACAAGTCCATTTAGTTCAAAATATTTAGTAAAAAAAAAAAAAATATATATATATATATATATATATATATATATATATATATATATATATATATATATTATTCTATACCCACAGTTGAAAACAATTCCTTCTTGATCCCCCAAGAGGCAATTGGATATTCCCTTGATCAACACTCTAAACACAAAGGTTGACACCTCAAAATAAAGTCTCCCCACTTTGCAAATAGACACCAATAAAACATAAACAAGGTTCTAACTCTTCCCCACTATTTGAGATTTTTTTTTTATCAAAGTGACCAGGGGGACAAGAAGTAGGGAGGGGTCTCACCAGCATACAGACACCAATACAGAGTTTCGAACCCTTCACACAAAACTAAAAAACCTTATCTTGCTCCAGCAGAGGAAAAAATTCCTTCCCAATCCCACAAGAGGCAATCGGATATTACCTGGATCAACACTCTTAACACAAAAGTTGACACCTCAAAGGAAAGTCTCCCTACTTTGGAGATAGATACCAATAAAACACAGAAGAGGTTCTAACTCTTCCCCACTGTTTGAGATTTTTTTTTATCACAGTGACCAGGAAGACAAGAAATGGGTAGACGTCTCAGCAGCTGGGACACAGACACCAATACAGAGTTTCAAACCCTTCACAAAAAACTAAAAATACGTTTAAAAAATTAAAATTTTGTTAGTGTCAGGTGGTAAATTGAATATATTTAACAAAGTTTTAATGTTGAAAATAAATCATTGCCACCAATGCCTGCTTGTAAAGTTTTCCCACGAGCTAATGCTCATTTAACAGTCATACATATAAAATCAATATGCTGAAAGCCTATTATAGTATAATGTATAAAAAACTGAAGAATGAGAAGAGTGTAGGTCTTGCCTAAAGAAACCAATCAGATCCCGCTGTCACTTTTTTGTTCCAGGCTAGGACATGAAATCAAGTTTGATTGCTTGCTTGTTCCAGTAGCACAATATTTCTTTTGGTAAAGGTCTTCAAATCAGGCTGGTTAAAAACATCTGTTTTCCTTTAGTTCAGTAAGAATAATCTGCTGATTCAGAAAATACAGTAGAATAGCCAAATTTTTGGAGAATAGTTGCAGTTCCACATATAGTGCTGCACAGATGTTAGTAGTGAAAGACATTCTAACAGATGTACATATATATATTCATTAAAAATAAAAATATCTCCAAATCTGTTTGCTTGTTAGAAGAAAATATAGGTTTATTGATTTACTATAAAGAATTGTGCATTAATCTCCTAACAAATATAAAAGACCAGACAGGTGTAAGTGTTCCCTATTGATAACATTGCAATGTTGTTAATGTGGTGGAGGAATAAGTTAGCCTGATTTTGTAATTAATTGTTGTTTAATATCATAAATTAATGTATGAGCTAAACTGTTCTGATCCTTCCTAGTAATCACTAGCTTTTAACCACATCTTGTGGTTTTGGAGTTTGTGAAAGTTCCTTTAGGGTTAGGAGGACAAAGTCACAGTGTGACTAGCTAGTGAGCTCTGTTCGTGAATAAGAACTCCCGAAGATCTTTTAACATGGGTATAGTGAGATTTAAAAGACACACATTTCTGTATCCATTAAAGCAACAATAAATGTATTTTTAATGCAAGTAGAGTAAGTACCTGAACTTAACCACTTCCGAACCACCCGCCGCAGTTTTACATTGTTACTTTGACGTTAAATACCGGGGTTATGGCAGCAGATGGAACCCCGGTATTTTTTTACTGGGCAGAGCAGTCCTTTTTCACATAAAAGTGGTCCCAGCGGCGGATTCACCGCGGTATTACATTTATGGGCGGGTGGAGAGATGTCCCCCCCTCCCACTGTTTCCCGATTGTTTTCCCCGCTTACTGGAGCCATCGGTAGCGGGGAAAACAATCTGGTCCTTTCCACTCTTAGGCGGGAAGTCAAGTGGGGTCCAGCTTGGCTAGGGCCTTGGAGGACCAGAGGGACGTCATACGTCGCTTCCTCCAAACAGCCTGAAAGGGCCCATTTTTTTAGTGTAGATGTGAGATCTGAGGTCTTTTTGACCCCAGATCTCGCATTAAAGAGGACCTGTCCTGCTTATTTCTATTACAAGGGATGTTTACGTTTAAAAGAAAAAAAAATTCAAAGGGACAGTGTAAAAATAAAAAATAAAAGGTAAAATAAAGAAGAAAAAAAAATTAAAGTGTCCCGTCCCTCCGAGCTTGCGCGCAGAAGCGAACGCATATTTAAGTCGCGCCCACATATGTAAATGGTGTTCAAACCACAAATCCGAGGTATCGCCAAGATCGTTAGAGCAAGAGCAATAATTCTAGCCCTAGACCTCCTCTGTAACTCTAATGTGGTAACCTGTAGAAATGTTTAAAGCATCGCCTATGGAGATTTTTAAGTACCAATGTTTGTTGCCATTCCATGAGCGTGCGCAATTTTTAAGCATGACATGTTGGATATCTATTTACTTGGTGTAACATTATCTTTCACATTATAGAAAAAAAATTGGGCTGACTTTACTGTGTAGGTTTTTTTTAAATGCAGCGAAATGTATTTTTTCCCAAAAAATTGCGGTTGAATCACTGCTGCGGAAATACAGTGTGACAAAAAATATTAAAACGCCATTTTATTCTCCAGAGTCTTTGCTAAAAAATATATATATAATTTTTGGGGGTTCTAAGTAATTTTCTAGCAAAAAATACTGATTTTATCAAGTGTCAGAAATAGACCTGGTCCTTAAGTGGTTAATCTGGTATCAGGCTCTTACAATTTCCTGTACAGCTGTGGTTAGACTGGGAAAGGCATAAGCAGCACAAGAAGCCAATCTTTTGCGATGCAGTGCTTATGTGTCATCATAAGACATGGAGAAAAAGAGGAGTAACACAGAGATGATCTCATCAGTGTTTTTTGTGTCCTTGCACTGTCCAATCAACAAGTTTTACTGTCCAATCAACATAACTATTTTTAAAGTGGTTGTAAAGGCTCAAGGTTTATCACCTTTATACATTCTGTGTGCAGCAATTCCCCCAGCCCCCATATACTTACCTAAGCCCTATAGTGATCGGTGATCCAGCGTGCATAAGAGCCTCTTCTCTCCAGGGACTATCCCTCCTCATTGGCTGAGAGCCATTGGCTCCCGCTGCTGTCAATCACAGCCAGTGAGCCAATAAGGAGAAAGAGGGAGCAGGTCCGAGCCATGGCTCTATATGTAATTGGACATGAAGAGCATTAGCTCAGGATCAGGACTCCTTGGTGCCCCCATAGCAAGCTTCTTGAGAGGGAGGAGGCAGAAGCGCCCACATGGGACCCAAAAAGAGGAGGGTCGGAGCTGCTCTGTACAAGACCACTACACAGAGCAGGTAAGTGTAACATGCATTTTTTTCATGTTAAATATTAGGCTGCTAGCACTAGTAAATTGATAGGAAAATGCAGGTGCATCTTATAAAATTAGAATATCATCAAAAAGTTAATTTATTTCAGTAATTCAATTCAAAAAGTGAAATTCATATATTTTATATAGATGTGTTACACACAGAGTGATACATTTTAAGCATTTCTTTCTTTCAATTTTGATGATTATGGATTACAACTAGTGAAAACCCTAAATTCAGTATCTCAGAAAATTCGAATATTACATAAGACCGATTAAAAAAAAGGATTCTTAATTCAGAAATGTTGGCTTACAGAAAAGTATGTCCATGTACAGTATAGTATGCACTCAATACTTGGTCGGGGCTCCTTTTGCATGAATTACTGCATCAATGCGGCGTGGCATGGAGGCGATCAGCCTGTGGCACTGCTGAGGTGTTATTGAAGCCCGGGTTGCTTTTATAGCAGCCTTCAGCTCGTCTGCATGGTTGGGTCTGGTGTCTCTCATCTTCCTCTTACCAATACCCCAAATATTCTCTATGGGATTTAGGTCAAATAAGTTTGCTGGCCAATCAAGCACAGTGATACCATGATCATTAAACCAGGTATTTGTACTTTTGGCAGTGTGGGCAGGTGCCAAGTCCTGCTGGTAAATGAAATCAGCATCTCCATAAAGCTGGTCAGCAGATTTAATCACAAATCATCAAAAAACCTCCAGTGTGCATCAGTCCCCGTCAGCCCCACTAATACTTACCTGAGCCCCATCTCTATCCAGTGATGTGCACGAGTGCCTTGGCTGTCTTGGACTCTCCCTCCTTATTGGCGGGAGACACAGCAGTGGCACCATTGGCTCCCACTGCTTTAGTGCAATCAAATTCAGTTAGCCAATCAGGAGAGAGAAAGGGGTGGGGCCGAACCCCAGCTCCATGTCTGAATGGACACAGAGCGACTCAGTATATTTAATAAAATAAACGTGTAAAGCAAATGCTCTCACATAATCCAGTGCCAGATATTCTAAAAGATAAAACCTTATTCCTGTGAAGGAAATGCCGCCGCTTCACACTGGTATCCTTGAAGTTGGAGTGTGTTCCACAAACCCAAAAACAGATATCGGAAGTGACGTCACATGCACTAGCTACACCCTGACATTTTTTGCCCAAAACAGATGTCCTCGGGAGGCATTTCTTATGATATTATGATTTTGTTTTGGTATATTTAGGCACTGCCAATTTACACTTTTAATCCACTTCACATTAAACCTATTCCATAATTCTGCCACTGCTCCTGGAACATTGCAGTAGCAACAACAATAAATGACTTTATTTACTTATAATAAACATTGGAATAGAATGACAATACATCTTACAATAATTTCTGTTTTTTACAATCAGGATTGATTTTTATGCATGCAGTTTTACAGCTTTATAAAAAAGAGGCAAAACAACCAGTGATATGCTTTGGATTTACTTCAAAACAAAAAGCACCTTACTTTTTTTAATAGGACTCTAAAACTCCTGATGTCATAAATATACAACAAAGTAAAAACATCTTTTTATTAACTGTAAGTCGTAAAATAAAAGGGTTTTCAGCACTTCATAAAACAAACGGAAAACCCTTTTGCAACTAAAGACTTTGTGACCGTATAACGTAATTTGAAAAAAAGGCATTCATTAAAATCATTAATTAGTAAGTATCTTTTTTTCAAATTCTTTATTTTATAAAGGAATAAAACATCCAACAGAGTTTGACTGTACAGAATCAATGTCCTAATGCAATTACAATAGAAGTAAATCAAAGTATTATGGAAGCGTATAGTGAAAAAAAAAATGCAGGGCATTTTTGTCGTAGATAATCTGAAGAAGTACACTTGAATATTTATCCTAATTTTAAAAGAGAACAAGGATACTAAAGGATGCCAATAAGCACCAGAAGGATGGAACACAAGCAGGAAAGATGGAGAGGGGAAAAAAGGGAGGTAGAGCCAGATTGATCAGGTACATATGTATCATAGCAAGCAAGCAAAGGCAGGAGGACTTCAATCTCAAGATTGGCTTTCCAAGAGGGCTTTACTTTTATCGGAGTATACAAACATGTTCCAGTATGACCATGTTTGTGTATATTGTTCTCTTCTATTTTGGGCGGTCAGTACCAGGTCCTCCAGAATGGTAATGCTCCTGATTTATTAAGCCACATGGCAATGAAAGGAGGGTTAGTATTCTTCCAGCACAAGGTAATACAGGCTTTGGTGCCATTAACCATATGATGTAGGATTGATTTCTTGTATTTCTTAAGAGGGATTTGCGAGCAGGAGCAAGAAGAAGGCAGGATCCTCTGGTATCAGGAAGTCGTTAAATTGTTGAGTTATCTTTTTGACATCCGACCAGTACAGTCCAAAAAATATGGAGCAGAGTCCCCTGTTCCTCACGGCATCTCCAGCAATGATCCAAAGCCTCCGGAAAGTATTTGCAAAGAACTGACAGGGTGTAATACCAGTGCGTTTACAGTTTGTAATTTGTTTCCTAAATGCGTGTACATATGGATGACTGCAGAGCAAGATGGATAATGTTCTGCTGTTGGTTAGGTGTGAAGTTTCTATCAAGAACCCTCTCCCATTTGCTAAGGCCAGGCATGATAAAATTATCTGGTGGAGCGATTAGTAATGGTTACATCTTGGAAAGGGGGGTGGGGAAGAGGGACCTCTTCAAACATTGTTAGTAGACAGCGGAAGTGTGCTGGGGGACCTAAGGTTCCAAGATAATGATGGAGCTGAAGCGCTTGCCAAAAATTCAATTTGTACCGGCTGTTCGGATTTGTCAGAGTGGAGACTGAGGGCCAAGTATCTAAACTCAAAAAAATGTGAGACTTGAAAACATCCTCTCTCAAGAAGACCGCGAAACACACCGAGTGCCTGTGGGGAAGCTAGGATTTTCCAAGATGGGAAACAGCAGTGATTGGGGAGGGTAAGCTTGTAAATTCCAGCAAACTAAAGCGCAAACCCAAAGACTGGGCACCAAAGTGGGGTGTGACTTAAGGGAAGTCAGTGAGGCCACGTAACACCAAGGCCCCCTACGCATGGGAATAGGACTGCACTGTTGCTCAATGTACGTCCAGAGCTTAAGCTCCCTTTGTCTACACCAGTTGATCATTTCTCCGAGGTGAGCTGCTTGATAATATTTGAATGCATCCAGGGCAGCCACTCTTCCATAACAATTAGGCAACGTCAACAGGCATCTACAAAGCCTGGGTTGTTTATTGGCCCATATAAACTTGGTGAAATGTTTCAGATCCACATTGAGCAGAGAAATCAGTTAATAATTGCCACAGACGGAAGGATCTTTTCCCTCCTTTGGAATTACTGAGATGTGTGCCAAGAGTGCAGCTGGAGGGAAAGAAATTGACTGTCCCAGGGCATTGAACACTTTGAGCATATGTGAACCTAACAAAGGCAGTAGAGTCTTGTAATACTGTATGGTAAATCCATCTGGGCCGGGTGCTTTCCCAGGTTTGGCACCCTTCACTGCCATTTGCAATTCCTCAAGGGAAATAGGGGCTTCTAGGTCACGACGATTGAGAGTTGAAAGGGGAGATAGGCGAGCTGAAGAGAGGTAATCCTTGATAGAGGAAGGAGACGTGGAGGAGGGTGAAGGGTTATACAAGGAGGAATAGAATTCCCCCCATGCAATATATTTAGGGAAAGAAAGTTTTTGTCCGTCCTACATGTGGGGTATGTATGCAGCCCTACAATGTTCTCTAAGGGCTTTAGCCAGCAATTTACCACATTTATCTCCAGATTCGTAAGACAATTTCTTGCATGATTGCAAAGCCGCTTTTGCTTTGTAGTGAAGAAGGTCTGATACCTGATGGCGAAGATGAGCAAAGTCTTGCCCCAAAGAAGGGACAGGTGTCTTCTTATGTTGCAGTTCAAGAGTCTGAATGTCAGCTAACAACTTTGTCAGTTGTGCTTCTTGACCTTCCTAATGCGGGATCCATGTTTGATCAATATTCCAAGGATAACAGCTTTGTGGGCCTCCCACACTGTGCCATGGTCTCTACTTGGGGTGTCGTTTGTCTGGAAATATGCCGTGAGTTCTTTAGAGACATCAGCTAGAACCTCAGGGGTCTGTAACAAGCTTTAATTTAAACTCCACTGCCATTCAAGCGGTGCAAGTTGAGTTAGTCAGGGATTGAAGCAACATGTTAGGCGCATGATCCGACTAGGTTATGTGTTTCTAGAAATGTCTAAACCAGAAGAGAGGAGTCAATAGGAGACCTAGAAAAGGTTCATATAGTTGGTGGGGAGAGGAAAAGAAAGTATAGACCCATTCCCCAGCGTGCAAGATGCACCAGGCATCAACCAATTGTAGGTTGTGTAATATTTTAGGATACGTTTCCTGGAGGTTAGAGGAACCAAGGAAGCACCAGAAGAGGTGTCCATTCCAGGATCACGAGGAACATTACAATCCCCTCCGAGGATCAATTTACCTTCCGCAAACTCTACAAGCTTTGAGAGGGTTCACAGAGAAAAAGAGTCTTGGTGAACATTCGGTGCATACAGTATATATTAGCTAAGGTCACTTTATTGCCGCCAATATAGCCTTTAAGAAATAGCTACTGGCCACCAGTATCTGAGCATTTGTCTGAGAGAGACCAGGGGATACGACTAGAAATCAGTATGGAGACACCTTTAGATTTTGCTTCCTGATTAGAGGCATGATATGCACAAGAGAAGAACCTGTTCTAAAGAAAAGAAAGTCCACCTGCTCTAAAACGAGTTTCTTGTACAAACACTACATCTGTAGGAGCGTTTCAGATCATTAAGAAGCATCCTTTGCTTCTCGGGAACATTAAGTCCCTTTGCATTTAACGCAGTGACATACACCGCATCCATCACACCCTGGAGGAAGGGGGAGAGAAAGAAAAAAAGGGGGCGAGGGGGAAAGAAGGGAGGGAAAGTAGGAGAAAGTGGGAGAAAGAAAGGGGATGAAAAAGGAGGAAAGACTTGAAAAGGGTAGTCTAAAGAGCCAAATTAAGGCACTCACTGCTGAACACTCGGGGTTCACGTGAGTGCAGGCCTATGTGGGGAAGTGGTTGAAAATAACTGAAGATCAGGACTCCATCTTGTCATAAAAAAAACAGAGAGAAAACAAAAAATAGCAACTTGAAAAATATGAATAAAAATTACAAATAAACAGCAATCGCACATCAATCCCCTAGTAAACTCTGGGGGAGCTGAAATATGGAGACCCCAACAACATACCCTTCAGTTAGTCAAGGTGCAGAGTTGGAGCATATTAAGACCCATAGTACATCACAAGGCAGCCTCAACGCCTGGAGAAAATTAGGTAAAGCAGTGTTTCTCAACTCTGGTCCTCAGGGCACACTAACAAGCCAGATTTTAAGTATTACCTTGGGGAGATGCAGACTAGAATATTGCAATCTCTGAGCAGCAAATGATATCGCCTGTGATGTATTTCAGTTTTCTTGCAAACCTGGCCTATTAGTGTTCCCTGAGGACCGGAGTTGAGAAACACTGGGGTAGAGTAAGGCCCCAGGAAAGGCCACGCCTCCCTCAATGGAATCCATCTTTGTCTTAACAACCCAAGGCTGCTAGTGAGGGGTCCAGAAGCCCTGGTGTCTATAGCACCCCAAGTCTACTCCAGCTCCCCTGCAGTTAAACCACTGAGTGGTAAACCCATACAGCGTGTCAGTGTAATTGAACGGGAGTAGGAGAAAGGCGGAAGGGGCTGCAAGAGCCTCCAGTGTGGGTGACGCGCCATATAGACAAGGGCGTGCTGTCTAGATCTCCGGAGTGGGCGACCCCCCAAGAATGTATGATCCATGTCTTTCCCCTGCATGGCATACAACATTGATTAACAGTAACACGTGGTCTGGTAATGCTGTCAGGCTGTATAACCAAATAAAACAAAAGAAACACCAAAATAAAAAAAATGGAACAATATGCTTAAAATGATAAGGTATGAGCCACGGAGCTATTGGAGACAGTAGGCTATTAGCTGTCTATTCAAGAGGAGAGGTTCCAGTGGAGACAAATCCTGCACCCATGAGATCAGTCCTGGGTGGCATGGGGCCCAGGAATAAGTATTTGTTACACCAGGGGAAGTAAAACATTGAGGAACGAAGCCCTTATAAGCACTGCAAGTAGTCCACAGGTTACTTTTGGAGAATAATCTGGGTTACTACAAAATAGCCAATCAGAACAACGGGACTGTAAAAAATTAGGGAACAAAGCCCTTCTGTCAGCAAGCCAAAATTATGTGAAACGTGTATTGGCTAGGGGCCAGCATCCCCAAATTAGCTAAAAATACTTTGGTGAGTTTGAAACTTAAATGATAAGGATCCACAGCATCTCAAGAAAAAGTTCCTTTGAGAGCTTAAGATTCACGATCCCCAGGCTGAGAAGGATTGCTAGATGTACAGCGTCCCCTCTGTGTCCAGGGCCAGGGGAGGAGGGAGGGGATCGCCCTGTTGGTCTCAAAAGGGTTGCAGCCAGTTCAGTACCGTGAAAACTTCAATCTCTAGGAAAGCAAAGGTCTGGCAGGTTAACGCGGTGGAAAAGTACAAAAGATGCTGGGCCTTTCCATACTGTCAGAGAAATGGGGAATCCCCAGCGGTATGTGCATCCCAGCTGTCTAAGCCTGTCAAGGAGAGGGTGTAGCAGTGCCATATGCTTTAATGTATCCCTGGACAGGTCTGGGAGGATTTTAATAGAAGCCCCATCAAAGTCAATTTCACCTACCTCCCATACTTTGCGCAGGATGTGATCTTTATGAGAATACTGATGTAGGCGGCATATGACATCTTGGTGTCTATTAGTATAGAAAAAAAGCCAAAAGGCAAATTGTTGGGACTTTATATGAGAGACATGACAATGACAAGGCTAGTAAGGAAAAATATAAAATTTATTGTTTGTATACATATATATCATATAATCATAGTATGCAAGATAAACATAATGTATGGTATATAAACCAAACCGGAGTGGTACAATTGATGAGTGGTCCCCAAGCCAGCCTGAAAGAACCAGCATAGCAATAGACAATAAAAAGAGTAATTTGAGTATAATCATAACATCCATAACTGACGCGTTTCGTGGCCTAATATCGCCACTTCTTCAAGAGTAGGTGTATGATCCAATCTATAAACAAAACATAATACGTATAAAAGTATTTTGCATAGCATGATGGTCATAAAAAGCTGAGAGGGGAGAGGGAGGGAAACCCCCACAATCTCACAACTTACATGGTGGCTCCGACAATAGCTGGCAATGACGGCGGGACATGAACCCAAATGCCTCCCACGGGAGCTGAGGATGCAGAGGGTCAGCGGGAGAAGCAAGTTGGGGTCTATTAGTATCTGCCAAGCAGGGACCAAGGGCTTTGAGCTCGCTATCAAATTCCAGGTCCTAGGGAGGTATTAAGGTAGCCAGCCATTGGCATATTGTCAGGACCGTAGGTTGCAGTGACTCCTGCCCTGTAGCCTCCGGGAGGCCCCTGAGCCACAGATTGTTACGACAGCTCTGATCCTCAAGCTCCTCTAGGTGGAGCTGTAGGGATGTGACATGTGCAGCTTGAGATGTCTGGGTTTTCTTTAGCTGTAAGATGCAGTTCTCCAGAGAGGTTAAGGATGTCTCACCTGTTGAAATCCTGTCTGATAGTTGCTGTACTTCAGCACAGACTGCATGCAGGTCCCTATGTTGTGCCTCTTCCAGGCGGAGTACTAGTGCCTCCATCTCCATCTTTGTTGGTAGTGCTGTAAGAAGGGCTCTGAGGTCAGGGTCTACAAGCACAGAGGATGGGGTAACTGACGGTCCTGGAGAGCACGGTGGGCGAAAGACCCAGGCATCCGGGAAACCCGATAGGGATTCTAAAGCTGCTGACGAGGGAGGAGAAGCAAGATGTGCTGCCATTGGAGAGGCAGAACAGGTAGTGCCACGTGTCTCCACCGTACGGACCTGGGATGTAGAGGAACGGGAACCTGGGAAGTACTGCTGGATCTTGTGCCAGGGAGAGGCTCTGTAAAGACTTCTCGACTTCCTCCGTTTTGCAGTGCTCATACCAAGAATTAAAGCTACATAGAAAAGCTGATATATTGAGAAAATGGCTGGAGCTCTAGCAAAGAGAAATACATCTCTGCTTTATCTTATTAACCAACTTCAACTTTACCAACAATAAAGAATAGGACATATTCTCCCACAGGAACAGCACTGTGTTTTGGAAGTTTTGTTTTTGTTTTTGTTTTGTTTTTTCAATGGTGGAATTGCCATACATCTAAACAAAAACCTTAAAACTGGATAACATTTTTCCTTAACCACGTTCCTCCTGCACTATAGCCAAAAAGATGGCTACAGCGCAGGCTTCCAGTGCTGGATTTGGACTTCGGACTCGGTTGATCATAGAACAGGGTAAAGGGACAATCAAAGTGGCCCTTTACCATGTGATCACCTGTCAGCCAATGACAGCTAATGATGGAAGTAAACAGAAGCTGGTTATCCGCTTTTTTAATAGAAAGAAAGCCAGTAACCAGCTTCTATTACAGGGACAATGGTCCCAATCTGTGCCCGCCAGTGCTGTTAATCAGTGCCCACCAGTGCCACCTATCAGTGCCCACCAGTGCTGCCAATTAGTGCCCACCAGTGCCACCTATCAGTGCCCACCAATTCTGCCAATCAGTGCCCATCATTGCCTCATCATCAGTGTTGCCTATCAGTGCTGCCTACCAGTGCCTATCAGTGCCACCTATCAGTGGCCATCTGTACCACCTATCAGTGGCCATCAGTGCCACCTCTCATGGGCCCTTCAGTGCCCCCTATCAGTGCCCGTTGTTCTGATTGGCTATTTTGTAGTAACCCAGATTATTCTTCAAAAGTAACCTGTGGACTACTTGCAGTGCTTATAAGGGCTTCGTTCCTCAATGTTTTACTTCCCCTGGTGTAACAAATACTTATTCCTGGGCCCCATGCCATCCAGGACTGATCTCATGGGTGCAGGATTTGTCCTTTCATTCCTAACACATTACACCGTCCATATCAGTATAGATATCTAGCATGATATTTTTCCCCAAAGAGATCTCATGTATTTTCAAAATGTTCCTTCATTTTTTTGAGCAGTGTAGTTGTTCATTGTACCGTTTAACCTTTAAAGTTCTTATGCTTGAGATACATAATTTGGATGATGCATTGCATATTTTGTGCAATGGTACGGGAGTAAAAATATTTCTGTATTTACTTTGGAGGTCCTATAAGTTCATTGCAATTTATACTCTTACAGACCTGGAAACAAAAACGTTGCAAGGGCTAAAGGGTGAAAACAGTCTCAGCAACACTGGATCTTTTCTTGTGGACAACACTTCTGTTGACTTCCAAAGATTTCCTGATAAAGAAATCCTCAGGATTGCTGGTCCTCTTTCTGCAGATTTTTCTGTCAAGGTAAGCCAAACCTGGTTAATCTTATGGGCACAGTTCCAATTGTAAATACTTGTACAAGAGAGATTGTTCCATCTCATAGAACAAATAGCATTTGGTTTCTATTCAGTTTTCCCTATGATGCCTGCCTATGGTGGAAACTTGCTCCAGTGTACCTCATAGTCTTTAACACCTGTGCAGAAATTATGTAATAAAGTTTAGTTCTTGGCTTTCCTATACTTGACTAATGTTACATCTCTAACTATTTTAAGTGGGTGTTGTGATTTAATACCTTAACCAAATAAAATGAATCAGCAAAATTTACTTGCTGGAATGTTATTCTGAAACGTATGTTGATAATTCTTCAGTGTAAGAACTGTTCCACCAAAAATTTGGGTGGAGGGTATGAGTTAGAGGTTATAATGCATTTCCTCTTCATCCCTGTTCCAACTGCCTGTTCATATGTATGTTAGATTTCCCATAGCTGTCTATAATGAATGTTATGATACACAGATAGAACTGTTTTGTTTTTCTGGAGCCGGGTACACGTGAGATGCAAAAGAAGTCACCGTTGTAGAGAGAAAAAAATAGAAAGTTGCAAAGGCAGTTTATACCTAGCTGGATGTGCATGGTTGAAGAGGCAGTTCACTACCAGTGGAGAAATACCTTTAGCTTTCGTTGCTTCCACTTTCTTCTCTTGGTTTTAAGCTTGTACAGACATGGCACTTGCTCCTGTGGTTTCTTCTTTATAATGTGAATATTTCAGGTTAGTGACTCAATAAGTAGTAAAGCCAAAATCCTGCACCACGTTTCACAGTTGGCAGCCCCCATAGTTTTACCCTCAAATGTTTTTTTGCATGGCTGTCAGCAGTGGTATTATTATTAAAGGAAAAGCAAATTGTTCCTTTCTTTATAATAAGTAGGGCGAAAAAGACCCCCCTCTCTTTTAAGTCAAGTAAATATGAAATGTTACATATGAATATTTTATATGTTCATATGCAGCCAGTAGTTGGAGTTCCCAGACCCATCTCACGTATTTTTTGTGTTCTCCTTTACTCCTGCGGAGAAAAAAAAAAACATTTTCTTTACACAGCTCAATAGTGCATGCTAAAATGTAAGCATTTAAGGGAACAGGTTTGATCAATGATTCCTTTCCATTTCCTTAAAATCTTATAAAAACTTTTAGATTTGAACAATATAGTATATCTTGACACCACATCCCAGTAATAACATGCATTTTGCTGGACATATATAAAGAGGAGTTTTTAAGGTGTCCCACCACATGGTTATGTGTACATGTGAAGGTTGTAATACCTTAAAGATAGTTTTTTTTTTTAAATTACAAATAGAAATTGACCTAAAACTATTATGACTTTTTTTTTAAGATTTTCTGAAAGTAAAAGTTCTTGCATTCAGCAGTATGTTAGGTATTTTACGTTTTGAAATATTCGCCCAGCAGGAGTGTTGGCGGTTACAGTTATAGCCGTGCACAGCGTTTTCTGTAATGCATATCAATGGACAAAAAGATGCTTCAACTGTGGTTCCTTGGTACCACAGCAAAAAGAGTAGTTTACTCTGCACAGCCGTACATCTGTGTGCAAGATCCCTAAGGTCCCTTTCACATGGGTTTTCCGATCAGGTCTGCCTGTCAGTTTTTCAGGCAGACCTGATCGGATGCTTCATGTACCTGTATGGAGAAGCGGATGTCAGCGGTGTCATCTCTGCTGACACCCGCTGCTCTCCGATCCAATGTGGTCCGTGAAATCCAGACGGATGGAAACCCTATATTAGATCCGTCTGGAGGATCGGATGAAAAAAGACAGGCGGTCCGTTTTCATCTGATCTCCCATAGAGGAGAGCAGGAATCTGGCAGCTCCGTCTCTGCAAAGTAAGCGGAGACAGAGCTGTCATCCGCCTGCTCAGCGGATCGATCACCGCTGAGCAAGACGGAGTCCGCTGGGCAGAAAGCCCTTGTGAAAGGACCCTAACAAAAAAAAACAGCCAGCTGTCATACTTTGTCAATATAAACCTGAAACAGTTTGTCACTCTCTCTTTAAAAAAGGAATGGCTATTGCTTTTCAGTCATTCATTTTAGGATTTTAGAAATGGCTATGTGAGGGACACAAAAAGCAGTTTTTAAACTGGTGACAAAAAGATGGCTTCCTATTGTACCCTGGGAATCATACAATTGCAGCATTTTCAAAAGCTGTACCACTGACAATTTTTGGAAACATTTATATATTAAGACAGTCTATTTTGATGATCATATCCTGAAATTCCCCTGTTGAATATAAGGCTTACGGTTTTCCATGCCAAACAGTACAAAATAGTTATCAACAATACATGTCTTATGAGATAAAGGATCAGTGACTCAGCTCAACATCTTGCTTCTCAACCAGTAAGCACAATGCTCATTCATTTATGACTGTGCAGTACTGGCAGATAGAGTGGTATTGTTTCCTATTAGATATGTTACTTGGATTATATAAAATAATCTAAAACATATTGCTGAAAGAAATACATACATTGTACTTGAACTCCAAGAACAAAAAAATGCAGCATTTGGGAATCACAATAAAATGAAAGCTTTTTAAGATGGCCATAAAGACCTTACAAAGCCTTCAACCACGTAGCTGTAAGCATTGTACATAGTCCAACATTTTTCTTTTGTATCATGGGATCATCAGACACATGGCGTATAATGTATTACCAGTGGCTATATTGCAAAATTATTTGTAATTACAATTACATGGTGATATTCTAATGCATACTTGTGCTAATGCCATTACTATTTGAATTATCAAGTTGTTATTTAATAAAAGTTACTTATTTTAGCTTTTCATCTAACAGTTTTAGTGAAAATTCTACATATCGCAACCATCTTTTGGGACTTGTATAGCATGACTTTCATCCAAATTCCACAAGTTAGTCATTATGGTCAGTTTCCAGAGACCATTGCTGAAATTACTTTTTTGGCTGTATTAACGTTTTTTTGTGTAAAACATTTTTGAATTGAAGCCAGATACCTATTTTCCCCAGAATGGTGCATGTTGTTGAATTGTTAAGTCTCTACACAGCTGCTGCCTCATTAGTGTGGTTAGTAGAAACATATTTATTTTGATTTAGGGAGAAGGTAGAACATTGCAGGTTTGTTAGTAATACTTGACGGGGCTGCTGCTTTTCAGAGGTTCACTTCCTGTGAAATATGGTATGATCAACACGAACCACAAATTTCCCTGCCATCTCATGGAGTCAAAATTAAAAATAAAATACTGAGGTGCACACGTAAAGTATATCCAGCCTGCTCATTGCTGTACTGCACCAGTCTATCCCATTACCTTTAGTTGGTAATCAGGTAACATTAGGACAAGCCTACCTGTGATGTTGGAATTCTAGATGTATTCAAAAGCTTTGAAACAATCTAGAAAACCCTTACTTTTTCTATTTAGGCTGTTATTGCTTTGACTTACTCTCTGCCTGGACACAGCAGATATTTATTTTTAATTGATGATGGTGACATAGTATTGTGACAATTCAGCTCAGAAGTAGCACATTTCGTGAACTTGAAGCCAGGGGAGTATTCTTTCTTTGCCCCCTTTTAGTTAAAAGTAAAGGTTCATTTATAAGGATGAACCCACAAAGGGGTTCAGCTTCCACATATCATTCAAAAGAGAAAATACAGCCTCCCTGCTGTAAAATATCGCTCAGGTGATGGCCTGTTTAGAGCACTTCTCCTTGAGGCCAAAGCAGACACATTTGCCTTAAAGGGAGGAGCCTGGAACCCTAGTGAACTCTCCAACAAAAGTCCCTGAGCATACCTGCACATGTTGTCTGTAGTAACAAACATTGGGATGGGCCACTTTTCGACAAATGGGCCTTGGATTTTGGAGAAGGGTTTAGCATGAAACAATAGTCTGACTGCTGAAATGTCTGTCTTTATTGATCAACTGCTGTTTTGGTGATGAATTACTAGTAAAAAAGCTCTTTAGACCATAATATGCCAGTACTTAAAGTATAACTGAGGGCAAAACATTTTTTTTTTTATTAAGTTTTGATAGAACGGAGAGGGGTTAGAATACTTGTCAGGTTTTTAGTACAGTCTGTGCCCCCATTAGGGAGATTCATCCTCTCTATTTGTCCTGTTTACCATTATCTGCAGTGAAGGACATTCGTAAACCTTTGACTGTCACTTGAATAGGAATAGAGGGGAAATTTAATGGGGACTCTAGTTCCAGTTACCCTTGTGACACCAAGGTATTACCTCACTTTGTAGGGATGTCCTTTCACTTCCTGCTTTGTCAATGGGGAAGGAGGTGAAAGAAAAATTTCCCCAATGGGACACAAAGGGCAAAACAACCTGACATTCTATGACCCTCCCTTAATCCACCCAGAATGAAAAAAAAGCTTTGCCTTTACTTCTCCTTTAACTGGATGCTATTGCTGGATGTCGTTTACTGATTCAGAGTTTTAGTTTAGCTAATTTTGATAATAAGTACCTTCCACTGTAATTTGTTTTACAATTCCCCATCTTTTTAGCTATGTTTATGTGACTCTGACCTTTGCCATTGCATATTTTCATTTAAGTGTATTTTATTTAAGATACCTTGCTCCAAAAACTCATTGCATTTATTGGAATGTTGCATTACAGTAGTTCTTTAATGCAATGTACTATTAATCAATGTACTTTTTGGTACAATGTAATGCTTGTACTCAAGACAAATGTTTATACAATGGAATTACCACTGGTCTAATAAACAGATTAAAAATAAACTAAATGTCTTTATATAAGATAAAAAAAATGTTTATTTTATGATATGAATCATACACTCTTCTTTAACACTCCACATCTTTTGTGAACATGGCAGTTATTCAAAGTTATGGTTTGATTAACAAGTAGTATGAGATTAAGTGTGAAATTCTATTTAAAAACATTGTAATATTTTTTTGGTGTGCAAATGCCTTTGAAATGTTCTTGTTATGGGTAGCATGACCTGGAAAGAGCCTGTCCTGAGGGAGCTAGGAAAATAACCCCTTACAACTGGCACTGAAAGTCTCATGCTGTTAATTAGCCATGCACAACTAAGCTAGATTTTTATAGTTACTTTCACTCAAATTTATTTACTTAATATTTATACTGGTTGTTAAAGACCAGGAAAATATTGCTACGCATGCAAAGAATAAGGCTTATTCAGGAACTTATATTTTCCCTGTAGAAAAGAATTACCCTTTACTACAGACTCTACCAATGTAAACATCACCATGCAGAAAAGTTTCCCAAGGTTATTATTATTAATCCTACAGGTATTCATATGGCATCGACAACTTAGGCAGCACTTTAAATACTGTGTATTCACATTCATCCTTCCCCTCAAAGAGCTTACAATTTAAGGTCCCTATATATACAGTACATACACACATACATACACACACAAACATATTAGGGCCAAATTAGAGAGGGGACAAATAACTAAACAGCATGGAGTGGGAAAGGAAACCAGACTATCCAGAGGAAACCCACAAAAGCACAGGGAGAATATGCAAACTCCATGCAGATAGTGTATTGAGTGGGATTCCATCTCTGCAAGGCAGAAGTGCCAACTACTAAGCCTACTAAATAAGGACTTGTACATCTGATCTTTGTCTATCTGTAGCCAGCCCTAAAATATTGCCTGGGTTGTATTTCAGTATGGCAAAATATACCCATTAGATGTTTAAAGTGAAGTTACAGATCAGTTTTGTAAACTTTTTTAATGTTGTAATGACATCTGGGACAGCTGCCATCTAGCAGGTTAGAAGATCTTTGAAACCTAGTAAACAGATTAAAGTTTTGCATGATGGGAATTTAATGGACCTAAGGTTTTATCTTGATGTTATTAGTCACTAAAATCTTAATATACAGGCCTCTTGCTCTATCACTGTGAATGTGATACAACAAGGTATTCCCTCACTTTGGAGGCATATCCCCTCACTTCCTGCTTTGGCTATGGGGTTCAGGTGAAGGGAAATTTTCCCAAAAGGGCAGTGCTGCCTATATTCATACATGCATGCATACATACACACACAAACATACTAGGGCCAAATTAGACAGGAGACAAATAACCAACCAGCATGTCAGTGAAGTGTGGAAGGAAACTGGACTATCTGGAGGAAACTCATGCACAGGGAGAATATGCAAACTCCCTGCAGATAGTGTCTTGAGTGGGATTCCATGACTGCAAGGTAGAAGTGACAACTACTAAGCCACTGTTCAATAATGTTTAGTAAGGACTCATAAATCTGATCTTTGTGTATCTGTGACCAGCCCTAAAACATTGCCCGAGTTGTAATTCAGTATGGCAAAATATACCCATTAGATGTTAAAAGTGCAGTTACAGATCAGTTTTGTAAACCTTTTTCACATTGTAATGACATCTGGGACAGCTGCCATCTAGCAGGTTAGAAGATCTTTAAAACAGTAAACAGATTAAGGTTTTGTATGATGGGAATTTAATGGATCTAATGTTTTTATCTTGATGCTATTTAGTCATTAATATCCTAATACACAGGCCCCCTTGCTCTATCACTGTGAACGTGAGAAGCAAGTCTTAAATTAGCTCAAAAGTGTGTTACATGCTTTGCCATTTAATAAGTGTGACAGATGACCTCCTAATGAATAGGCGATAAGCTATCATAAGTGTGTAATTTGGTTGGTCATTAAGATACTGTTGCTTTCCATGGGTTTTTTTTCTTCATTTTTCTTGTAATAAGAGGTCAGTGTTACATTTTCCAGATGTTATTCATACACATTCCATAGATGCTTGTGAATTTAAGAATATATGTGTGCTTGCCCCTGATTTCTTGAGAGCCTGCCAATCATTTATGAGTTAGACTTGAGCCCTAGGGAGCATACTCCATAAAAGTTTGGACCACTAGATCTAGAATATTTGGGCTGTGCTGCCCATTATATTGATACAGAAAGTCAATGCATATGTTTTTGGCTGGACTTATTTTAGATGTCAAACTGAGCCTGTGTAAGTACAGAGTTTCAGAAAGTAACAGTCCTGCTATTCCACAGGACCTGGAGACAAAAAATGTCTTAGTCAATACTATCTAGAAGCAGGAAATGGCTTACTATGCTAGAAAAGGCAAAGTGGAAACCTTGCTCCTTTTTCTTGGAAAGGGAAGACGTAGTTGTTAATAAGGTTACATAGCCTACTCTCATACTTAGAAGTGGAAATACAAACACAATAAAACGTTGTGTGGATAAAAATAGCGTTTAAAATGGAAATGTTGAAAAAGAATAGCAGCTATACATTGAATAAACTGCATGAATCGTGGTATTATGTAAAATCACTATAGTAAGCAGCAAATTAATTAAGGTGTGTTACTGTAAATTTTAGAATAGGTACTTTTACAATAGTCATTATAAAAATTTTAAATGGCAAATTTGTAATTATTAAAATGTAGCCCACTATATTACCATTTCCACTGATTTTATGTCAGTGTATAGATTCTTCAAAAATGTTCTAATGCCACCTGCTTTTATCTATTTTTACATAATTTGATTGCAGCTTAATGGGTTTTTGTCTATTGCAAATAAGATTGACTGCTGTTTCATGTTTTGAATTTTGACTTGTGACAGTGTTCACCGTCACTGGAATTTAAGGACAGATGGGTGATGGTTTGGATTGCTTCATATTTGTCAGCAATGTCTCCATGTAGAAATATTGAGATTTGTTCCCATTTGCCATGAGGTCTGTGATTTCTGAGTCCTGTGTGTGTTACATATCTTTCAGTGTCAGAGAGGCTTTCCTTTTGTTTGTGTATTGGGAGGGAATGTGGATTGCCCTGTCTCATGCTGAGTGCTGATGACCTCCCATTGTTCTGTGTCTGGCTATTGTGTACATTGATTGTCCCCTGGGGGCTTCTGTCTCATTACACATAACAGTCCTTCTACTCAAGCTATCGGACCAATCCCTGCTGACTCATTTTCAAGTCCTCATTTGCATGGCTAAGGAGGACCTGAAGGAGAACGGCATGTACTTTGCAATTGACCAATGGGAAAGCGTTTGTTGGGGGCAGGATGTTCCAAATTCTGTATAAAAGTATGCTGTGCACTTCCAATAAATTGTCTTCCTGTTTGAACTTACATACAGCCTGCCTGGTGTTTGTTCTAATGGATTCCGAATGGCACATAGCTGTGGTTCGGATCCCAGAGCCTTGGTTGACCGAACCATCAGACGTTGCGATCTGCAAGCTGACTCACTAGAAACAGAGGAGTGTCGGGAGAGCGGAAGCGAGCGAGCAAGGGTCTCGTCACATGGCTATAATGCTATTTTTGGTACAACTCTGGCAAGCCTTATCCTTTTTTCAAGTTTTCCAATAAGTTGGGGATAGCCTGTGAGCTTCTTTTTTGTGTCCATAGGAACAAAGATGGAGGATATGACCTGAAAGTGCATAAAACTAAGTTTGCAAAACTCAGCCTTCCACCACAATTCATAGCAGTTGAGCTTGAGTTCATCTTTAGAGACCATGTAGTGGTCATTATGAGTGTGTGGGGGGGGGGGGAGCATGGGCAATGTGTTTTCCAAAATCCACCCTGCCCTCCACCTCGGTCAATGCCTGTATTACCAGCCTATTACAGTTTGACCCACCACTATCTCTCATTCACTGGAATATTACATTTATAGTCCATGCAGTTAGTAAATAAGCGCAACATGGTCACTATGTTTTCTTAAACCATTGCCCCAGACCAGTGTCTGTAAACAGACAGCTTAGAGGGAATCAATTCTTGAACAGAAATTGAAGCCAGTAAAATGTAAAGAAGTGACATAAGGATAACATTCTCAGAAAAAATCCTAGTTTAGTTGCATTGAATGTTATTTTCTACATCTGGAGTGTCCAACAGGCAGTCTATGTGATTATTTTGTGGCCTGTGAGGCAAGGCCATGCAGCCATCTTCCTGTACTGTACATGACCAGGCTGTTAAAATGGCAGCTTAGATCTGCAGATTACACAGGAAGAAGGTGACTGGTGTAATTAGTGGAGCTCTGTTGTTAGTGACAGCCTTCCACTCGGGATATAGAGCAGACAATGTAATCTATAGGACTGAGCTGTTGGATTGACATAGCAGTCCTGCCTAAAAGAAATGCCTATATCTTTCATTCATAAATTACTATTAAGTGGGGTAAAAAGTTGTTTGCTGTTTAACACAATTTTGGTCCTTTAGAAACCCCTAGTTAGTTCTATTCAGCTTTAGTTTAGTTATCTTTTTTTATCTCCTTCACCCCTTCCTTTCCTTAGAAATTTTTCTTTGCTGATTTTATTATCGTTTTATGTAAACTGTTTAAATTTGCTTTCACTTTTTGTAGTGCCAAATTGAAAACAATGCTTTGTGCCAGAAACATAATTTTAGGTCTTTAAAAAAAAGAAATAAATTGCTAAATACATTTTATAGTCTTATTAGTTTGTTAACCCTAAACTTTGTAGTTAAAATTTTACTTTACCCTAATTAGTTTATTTATTTTTTATTAACTTCTAGTTCCCTTCCCTAAGCTTTTTCTTTCATTTGTATGTAAGCTTTTAAAAATCGAATTTGTACTTATTTGGGGGGAGGAAGCACACTTTTGGCAAACTTGCCTGCTGTGAAGAGTCATACAGCCTGGATATCAGGGATATATAGAGGGGTTGTTTTGAATGTGACTTTTGGGTCCTTTTTAAAGGAGTTGTAAAGGCAGAAGGTTTTTTTTATCTTAATGCATTCTATGTATTAACATAAAAAGCCTTCTGTGTGTAGCAGTCGCCCCAGCACCCCCTCAAACTTACCTGAGCCCCATCCCCCATCCCTATCCAGCGATGTCTACGAGTCCCTCGGCTGTCCAGGACAATGGGGGTGTCCATCCTGACAGATCTGTCAGCTGCAGCCAGCAGGGGAGGGTGGAAGGAGAGTCAGCTAGCAGCAGGGGTGCCTGAGCATCGAGGAAGTAGGGGACACTGAAGGGGGGTCAGAAATCAGGGGGGTAAACATGTGTTTACCAGCCCCCCTCCCTCTCTCAATCCTCACAGATCTGTCAGCGGCTGCTCTATGCTGACTGATCTGAGATGTAGCTGGTGGGGGGAGAGTGGAAGGAGAGCTGTTGAGAGCAGTAGAGGCACCCCAACATTGAGGAAGTGGGGACACTGAAGGGTGGGTCAGAAAGCATGTATTTACCAGCCCCCCTCAATCCTCACAGATCTGTCAGTGGATGCTCCATGCTGACAGATCTGTGAGATGCAGCCATGGCATAGGTGGAAGTAGAGCCATGGAGAGCAGCAGAAGCTCCCGGACATCAAGGAAGTGGGGGTCACCGAAGGGAGGGTGGGGTCAGAAAGCCAGAGGTATCTTATTTTTTTTTTAAACCAATCCCTCGGTGGCTGCCCTGAAGCACGAAAAGCCAGTAGGAGGGCAGAGGAGGGAAGCTGACCGCTACAGGGCAGCCGTAAGTGGATTGGGCTTGTGAGGAGAGGGGGATCAGTACTGAGGGGGGGAATCAAAGTAGGGGGGTGAAGCTGCAGGGAAAGGAAGAGTTAGAGGGGGTGTGAAGGGCAATTTAGACCAAAGCAGATGTAAGTGGAGCTGTGGGTGACAGAGCACAATGAAGCAGCAGCAATGGGGGGGGGGGGCTGACATTTTAGGTAAATATCTCTGATCAGTGGCTTGTCAGCCACTGATCAGAGCTGTCAGTTTGCTTGGCAGATCACTGATCAGAGTGGTCAGTTTGTTTAGCAGTGTCTGCTGAAAATTTCTGCCATAAGTTCATGGCCATTGAAGTGACCAGGAGCTTATAGCAGGAGGAGAAATCAGGTCCGTTCTGCTGGGGGCAGTGCTGTAGGTCCGTACGGACCTGGCAGTGAAAGGGTTAAAGCGGTATTAACCCTCAAACCAAAAATGTAATATACTGTATTGTAGGTTACCAGTCATTAGATGTGGTGCCTGCATCATTTTTATTTTTTAGGCTTTTTCCCTCTGTTTTCACCTGGTGATCTGGCCAGTAACACATCTCCTGTATTAGAGTGTCCCTACTGTGGAATGAATGAGAACAGTGGCACATCTGGAGAGCAGCCTGTCAGCCTGGGGGAATGTTAGATGTACTAGCAGATTTAAATACATCAAAAAATTGAAGCCAAATTCCAGGTAAGTTAGGGCAAACAGTTTTTTCCTCCTGAAAAAAAAAAAAATAATAATAAATAATAAATCTTTGTTTTTGGGTTTAATACCTCTTTAACCACTTTACCACCGGAGGATTTTGCTGTCTTACGTCTGGGCCACTTTTTGCGATTTGGCACTGTGCGACTTTAACTGACAATTGCGCGGTCGTGCAACGCGGTACCCATTTACGTCCTTTTTTTCCCACAAACAGAGCTTTCTTTTGGTGGTATTTGATCACCTGTGCGATTTTTACTTTTTGCGCTATAAACAAAAAAAGAGCGTAAATTTTGAAAAAATAACAATATTTTTCACATTTTTTTATATGAAATTCCCCCCCAAAAAAATGTAAAAATCACATTTTTGGCCAATTTGTTTTCTGCTACCTATGTTTGGTAAAAAAAATCACAATAAGCGTATTTTGATTGGTTTGCGCAAAAGTTATTGCGTTTACTAACTAAGGGAAAGATTTCTGTCATTTTTGGTGTTTTTTTTTTTAACGAGTAATGGCGGCGTTTTCCTTTTTTTTTTTTTGTGGGACTGCGTCATTGCGGCAGACAGATCGGACCCTTGACTGACATTTTTGACACTTTTGGGGGTACCAGTGACATTACTACAGTAATCAGTGCTATATATATGCACTGTTACTGTAAAAATGACACTGGCAGGGAAGGGGTTAATTTTATTGGAGAGGGAGGGGTTAATGTATGCCTGGTGCTTACTGACATGTGTGGGGGGAGGTGACTGAGTGACACAGGCACAGATCGCAGGTTCAGCTATGCTGTCCAAACGCGATTCCCAGACGATCGGGGAAGAGCGGCGGTGATCACTGTGACTGAATACAGCGGGAGCGAGCACCGCCGAGAAAGGGGTTAGGTTTTTAGTGATACTAAATCAATAAACAGATTATATCTCCTGGAAGTTTCACCGCATCATTATAATGTGGGCTCTCTCCCATTGCTGTATGTTTTATTTATTTTTCATTGTGGAAAATGCAGAATGTTGATTGAGACTTATCTGGTTGCTCTGCAAAATAGACAGAAAGGGGAGGGGGTCATTCACATAATGCAGTTATCATTTTTCAATAATATGGTCTTTAACAGTTTTTTTTACAGTGTGCACTGATTTACATGTTGAACATAAACAGCTTAAACTCTTGGATTGTGAACTTTTTTTTGTGATTGTGTGTGTTCTAATAATGAGAGGCACTATGGTAAAGATAACGTACATTTATTAACAATTAGTTATTTTATTTTCCAGGTGCGTTACACTGGTGCTGCAGATAGTGTTGTACAGTTTATTTTCTATCAGCCCATAATACATCGCTGGAGAGAAACAGATTTTTTTCCTTGTTCGGCTTCCTGTGGAGGAGGTAAAAGAGACTTTGAAAACATATACTCAGTTATCTCTTTATTAGACACTATTGCCTAGTATTTTAGCACCCATGGAAAGTTTTACATGCTTAGCAATAATACTCAGATACACAATAGTATGCACACTATGATGAGTTTGTATTAAGAAGCCTAATGTGTACCGTGGAGACATTCCCCAAAGCACTACCCCTCTACTTGCCAGAACCTGGACCCATGGATTTATGCTTTATGTACCAAAGTTATGTCCTAATATTTGCAAGTCACCCATTCATCAGACAATAAAACCTATTTCAAAATGTCCTACACTTAGCTTACATGAGAACAGAATTCTGCTGTTTTAGCCATCCCTCTTCAAGGTTTGTTATGTTTGACAGATGGCCTTCTGTACATCACTGTTGTATAGGTCAGCTATTTGGACAGTTTACTTCCTGATAGCTGAAAGTCTGACCATTCTCCTCAGACCTTTCTCATTAATTAAAGTGTAAGTAAAGGCACATTTTTGATAGAGTATGGTGTGGGGGGGGGGGGGGGAGTTACAACCCCTGTCAGTTTTTTTGCCATCTGTGTCCCATTGGGGAGATTTCCCTTCACTTCCTGTCCCATAGCCAAAACAGGAAGCGAGAGGAAATCCTTCCAAAGTGAGGGAATCCCAGTGGGTCACCAGGGTCACCAGAGGTAGCGTCACCATTGAAAGATTTCCCCTCTATTAATGCTCTGAGATCAACCCAAAATTTGAGCTTTTCTTTTACTTTTGCTTTCGATGATAAAGGTAAACAGGACAAATAGAGAGAGTAAATCCCCCTAACGGGGGCACAGACAATAAAGCAATCTGACAGGTGTTCTAATCCCTCTCCACTCTATCCAAAACTTAAAAAAAAAAAGAAAGAAGAAAACGAAAAGTTTTGCCTTTTAATTATATTAGTAGCTCACTGGGTGTTTTTTTTTAGCCTTTTGGGATTGTAGCATATAAAAATCCCCTAAAATATGCAGTTTCTTAAATGCTGCAAACTTTATGACTGGCACCAACAATAATTCATTCATAATAGCTTATGCATATTCCAATTTTTATTTTTTGGATAAACAACATCTGAACCACTAGACATTCTCTACATATTTTAGTTACTGAGTTGCAGCCACATTACTTGTATACTTTAATGATCAGATATACCTAATAAAGTACCCATTGAGTACATGTGGTTTAGCTACTTTACTCTTGATACCAATGTTCATTTGAATTCTGCCATTAGTAAACACTTTGAACTTGCAGCACTGCGAACCTTGGAGACCACCAATGCTTTTATATGAGTTTCATAATGATACCACTAATGATTATTTGCGAATGTGCTATTTTTGTAGTACTGCAAATGTGTACTTTTTTTATGCACTAGCGTAATTTTATTATCTTGCATGTTAAGCATATTATGTATTAAGATATGTTGCATATTCACATGTGCTTTGTAAATGTAATGTTGAATAAGTGAATTCTTGACACTTTATAAAACAATTCTAAAAAAAATGTCAGGTTTGGTAAGCTGGTTTTACTCTTTAATAAGGGTTTCAGTGCTTACCATAGATCCTTTTCCCAATGAATGTGTGGTTTCCCTTCCAGTGCTCAAATTTCCTCCCACAAGCCAAAAATGCATGGGTTGGCTGGCTTGTACTCAAAACTGACCTTACTTTGTGTTTCTGTGTATCTTTAAAGCTGTAGAGGGGACACTTGATTGTTCGCTCTTTAGTGACAGAGACTGAAGTAGACGGTTAATATTTACCCTACAGAATTGGCCAGCAATATATAAATCAGTGTAACAAATAAATCATGGAGCAGAATTGTAGAATTATGGAAATCAGATATATAGAAGAAAATTAGAGCACTTTAATGAACACCTGAGTGGACTCTCTTATTTAAACTAAATGCTGACTGACTTGGAAATTAGATGTACTGTAATTAAGCTGCTGGTAATAAAGTGAGAAATTGAGTACGAATAGGCAAGGATCTTCTGCCAGTCTAGATTTTATTTACTAGCATAATGCCAAAGACAGCAACCTATAGTACTAACTAATCTATTTTTAAAAGTTGCCGTAGAAGAATTATTGAAATTTGAAACTCGATGGCTATCATTTACTTGTGTTTGCCCTTTGCCCCATGTAGTTAGGTAAAAACATTTAATGGATTCTAATGTGACCATTTTAAAGGACACATGTACTGAGACAGACTACCATTGCTAATCTCACCTTTTAAAAATGCTTATCTAGTGGTCTCGGTAGTTTAACTGATTTTGAGCAAGTATGCAGATCGGGAGTGACTAAAATTCAACAATTAAAGGAGTAGGGGAGAATTAAAATTTGCACAGCTTATGGTCACAAAAAATGTTTTACTATGAGACTTTAAGGTACCAAAATAACAAATGATGAACATATAAGAAAGGTAAAAAGGCTTTTATTCATTATAGCTCTTTTCCCCCTAAGGACCCAAAGTGCTTTATGTGCTGTTGAAGAAGACGGTAAAGAAGCCATCTTTGGCGTGCTCAGTATATTATGATTCTAGAGCCAACTTTAGACAGGAGCTAATTACCCACCCCAGCTCCGGAAGGTTTTACATGGCCGTTTTTTGTGATTCAGCACTGTGTTACTTTAACAATTGCGCAGTCGTGCTACACTGTACCCAAATATAATTGAGGTAATTTTTTCTCCACAAATAGAGCTTTCTTTTGGTGGTATTTGATCACCTCTGCTGTTTTAGATTTTGCGCTATAAACAAAAAAAGAGCGACAATTCTGAAAAAAACACAATCATTTTTACTTTCTGCTATAAAACATTCCCAATAAAAAATTTTAAAAATCTAGTTTTTTTATCAGTTTAGGCCAATTTGTATTCTGCTACATATTTTTGGTGGAAAAATCTCAAAAAGTGTATAGTAATTGGTTTGTGCAAAAAGTTATAGCAATTACAAACTATGGGATAGATTTTTGGACTTTTTATTTATTTATTTTTTAATTAGTAATGGCAGCGATCAGCGATTTTTAGCGGGACTGTGACATTGCGGTAGACAAATCTGACACCAAGTGTCACTTTTAGGGGACTAGTGACACCAATTCTGTGATCGGTGCTAAATAATATGCACTGTTACTGTATAAATTACACTGGCAGGGAAGGGGTTAATACTGCGGGTGATCAATGGGTTAAGTGTAAGCCTAATTATGCTTACTAACTGTGGGGGGGGAGGAGGTCTCTGTGTCAGACACACATAGGTCGGTGTTTCATCTTAACTGAGACACACAATCTCATTGTGCCTGTGTGACAGAAGAGCCTTGTTTACATAGGCAGATGGCTCTCCTGTCAGTTTCCCTGAACTTTGCTGGAGGCCGGTGGCGATCAAGCCCGCTCCTCCCGCGGTCTGGCTCCCGCTGTGTCTACTCACAGCGGGAGCGCGGCTCTGGCGGCGCGCACGCGCCACCAAGACCGCGTGCACATAATCACGTAGATCTACGTGATTATGCACAGCCGAGCCACCCTGCCACAGTAAATCTGTGTGGGGTGGTTGGCAAGTGGGTAAACTAAATGCTGACTGACTTGGAAATTAGATGTAATTAAGCTGCTGGTAATGATGTGAGAAATTGACTACTTACACGAGTAGGCAAGGTTCACCTGCCAGTCTAGATTTTATTTACTAGCATAATGCCAAAGACCCATAGAAACGAATCTATTTTTAAAAGTTGCCTTAGAAGAATTATTGAAATTTGAAACTCGATGGCTATCATTTACTTGCGTTTGCCCTTTGCCCCATGTAATTAGGTAAAAACATTTAATGGATTCTAATGTGACCATTTAAAAGGATACATGTACTGAGACAAACTACCATTGCTAATCTCACCTTTTAAAAATGCTTATCTAGTGGTCTCGGTAGTTTAACTGACCCTGAGCAAGTATGCAGATCGGGAGTGACTAAAATACAGCATTATTTTTAGGCAAACTAGAGTAGGGGAGAATTAAAATTTGTCACAGCTTATGATCACAAAAACAATGTTTTACCATGAGACTTTAAGGTACCATAATAACAAATGATGAACATATAGGAAAGGTAAAAAGGCTTTTTATTACTAATCATTATACCTCTTTTCTCCCTAAGGGTCCAAAGTGCTTTATGTGCTGTTGAAGAAGATGGTAAAGCAGCCATCTTGGGTGTGCTCAGTAGACTATGATTCTAGAGCAAATTTTAGACAGGAGCTAATTACCACTTCAGCTCTGGAAGGTTTTACCCCCTTAATTTCCAGGTCATTTTTTGCGAATTCAGCACTGCTTTACTTTAACTAACAATTGTTAGTACGACGCTGTACCAAATACAATTGATGTCCTTTTTTCCCCACAAATAGAGCTTTCTTTTGGTGGTATTTGATCTCCTCTGCGATTTTTAGATTTTTCGCTTTAAACAAAATAGAGCGACAATTTTGAAAAAAACACAATATTTTTTACTTTCTGCTATAAAAAATGTAAAACATAAATTTTTTTAATCAGTTTAGGCCAAATTTTCGGTAGAAAAAAATGCCAAAAAGCGTATATCAATTGGTTAGCGCAAAAGTTATAGCATTTATAAACCATGGGATAGATTTTTTGACTTAGCGGGACTGCGACATTGCGTCGGCCAAATCTGGCACTAAGTTACACTTTTTGGGGACCAGTGACACCAATACAGTGGTCAGTGCTAAATAATATGCACTGTTACTGTATAAATAACACTGACAGGGAAGGGGTTAATACTGAGGGTGATCAAGAGGTTAAGTGTGAGCCTAAGTGTGCTTACTAACTCTGGGGGGCTTTGTGAAAGGCACACAGAGACCGGTATTTCAGCTTAGCTGAGACACACAATCTCACTGTGCCTGTCTGACAGGAGAGCCACCTGCTTTGTTTACATAGGAAGGCGGCTCTCCTGTCAGTTTCCCCGAAGATCGTGGGAGGCAGGTGGTGATCAAGCCCGCTCCTCCTGGGGTTAGGCTCCTGCTGAGTCTAATCACATGGATGTACGTGATTATGCGCAGCCGAGCCGCCCTGCCGCAGTAAATCTGCGTGGGGCAGTCGGCAAGTGGTTAAAGTAGAAGTAAACGCTCCTATAGTTTTCAGCCAAGGAAGCGGACATCTTGGCCTTTGTTTAAACTACAGCTGCCATGATGCTTCACATGTGATCAGTTATGACACCAGCCATTTGATCGTTTGACAGTCTGGCTGAGAGCACAGCCAATGGGAGTGCTAGATTCCCGACACGTCCGGGAAATGTAACTGTTTTTTGAAAAGGTTAAATAGATCGGTTTACTTCCGCTTTAACCTACCTGGAATGTGGGAAGAAACACACTCAAGCACATGCATAGTCCAAACAGAGCTAGGGAACTTAAAGCGGAGTTCCACCCAAAAGTGGAACTTCCACTTTAGGTATTCTAACCCCCTGACATGCCACATTTGGCATGTCATTTTTTTGGGGGGGGGAGCGGGTACCTAGTTTTGACAGGTACCCGCTCCCACTTCCGCTCGAAGCGCCGCGGCGCCCTGAATGGAAGTTCTCCTCTCCCCCTCCCTCCCTGCAATCTTCTGGGACATGTCAGAGGTCCCAGAAGATTGCCGGCCAATCAAGACGCGCAACGCGACTCGTGCATGCGCAGTGGGTACCCGTCTGTGAAGCCGCAAACTGTCACAGCCGGGTGCCCACAGCAGTGATGCCGGCGCCGAGGGAGAGGATCGAGGCTTCGGGCGGCCGCATCGCTGGACCGTTGGACAGGTGAGTGAAATGGCTGGAACTCCGCTTTAATACTGCGAGACAGAAGTGCTAACCATTAGGTCACTGCGCTGCCCAATAGTCAAGAAATATCTACTCTTAATCATCCACTGATCAGCACGCTTAAAGTATTTCTACAGTCCCAAAGAACTTAGTTTTTTTCAGTTGTAGATAAATCTTGCAGTTAGATGGGGATAATGTTCATTGCATTTTCCAGATAACAGATCTGCTTCATCAGGAAATATGGGAGAAGTATCTACAATATTGCAACAACATTATTACATCTAGAACCAACATCTATAAAGCAATTAACCAACTATCCATTCTTTTACTGTCTGTGTGTAGGTTGGGGAGGTTTCCCCCCTTACTTCCTGTGCAGGGGACATTGTGAAACATCTGTGTCAACAGACAGGAAGTTAAGATATCCCTAGTGTGGACACAGATAGCAAAACAACCCCCACAGGTCTTCATAACCCTTTTCCTCTCTACTAACAAAAGGGTGTTATTATTGCTGCTGTCTCTATTGGAGAACGTTCCTCTCAATTCCTGTGCCAGAGCAAGGAGTAAAAAAAAGCAAAGGGAGTGAATATCTCCCCAGTGGGGACACATTAGTAAGCTAAGAGAGGTTGGAACACTTTCTCAATACATTTGGAACGTTTTTCTAATTTTGGACAGAGTGGGAGAAGGTTTAGAATGCCTATCTGGCTTCCTTTGTTATGCAGGGCTCTGTTAGGGATATTTCCCCTCACTACCCCCTGTCCTGGTGACAACATTTTACCAAACAGGAAGTAAAAAAATATCTGCAACATTGATTATTATTTTTATACACGATTTTTATAGCGCCAACAGTTTGCTCAGCATTTTACAACATGACGGCAGACAGTACAGTTACAATACATTTCAATACAGGAGGAATCAGAAGGCCCTGCTCTTTAGAGCTTACAATCTATGCATGCAAATATAAATGAAAATCTGACAGGAATTCTAACCTTACCCTACTCTATTAAGAAAACCTTATCATTTCTTTTTTTTTTGAGTTTTGGTTTGGTATAAGAAAATATTTTGTCTGAAATTGAGTTTTCACCTGCAGCATGCTTGTTCCAGGTAAGTACTGAAGCCAGGGGCAGCCAGACAATAAGAATTTCAAAAGGCAGCATACAGTATATGTATTTCAGTACATATTTGGCTTAATACAGTAAACGTTTTAGGAACTTAAAACTGAACTCCAGCAAGATATAAAAGACACAAATTATGCATCTAGGTATTCATTAACCACTTGCCGACAAGTACATATACTGCGGCGGTCAGCCCTCACAGGCAAAGTGACGTACCGGTACGTCACTAGCTTATGAGGCTCTGGGGAGCGAGCGCGCCAGCAGAGGCGCGCTCCCGCTCCCGCACGGTCACAGACCCCCCCACGCGTGTGAGCGGCGGACCCGATGTCCGCCGCTCACTCACGATCGTCCGTGACAGCGGGAGAAAGGCAGGCGGCTGATGTAAACAAGCCGCCTGTCATTCTCCCCTGTGTAGGAACAGTGATCATACGGTTCTACTATGTAGGGCCGTTGATCATTGTTCCTACACCTCAAGCCACAGCCAATCACAGTTAGAATCACGCCCCTAGGGACACACACCACCCCTCCCGCTCAAATAAAGTTAACCCCTTCACTACCAGTGTCATTTTACAGTAACAGTGCATATGTATAGCACTGATTACTGTAGTAATGTCACTGGTAGCCCCAAAAGTGTCAAAAATGTCAGTCAAGGGTCCGATCTGTCCGCCCCAATGTCGCAGTCCCCCAAAATCGCAGATCACCACCATTACGCGTTAAAAAAAAAACAACAAAAATTACAAAAATCTTTCCCTTTGTTAGTAATTGCGATAACTTTTGCGCAAACCAATCAAAATACGCTTTTTGCGATTTTTTTTACCAAACATATGTAGCATAAAACAAATTGGCCGAAAATGTTAAAAAAGTTTGATTTTTACATTTTTTTGGGGGGGAATTTCATATAAAAAAATGTGAAAAATATTGTTATTTTTGCAAAATTGACGCTCTTTTTTGTTTATAGCGCATGATCAAAAAATCGCACAGGTGATCAAATACCACCAAAAGAAATCTCTGTTTGTGGGGAAAAAAAGGACATCAAATTCATTTAGGTACAGCGTCACACGACCGCGCAATTGTCCATTAAAATCACGCAGTGCCGAATCGCAAAATACCCCCTGGTCAGGAAGGGGGTAAAATCTTCCGGGGCTTAAGTGGTTAATAGACCATTAAATATATTTTATTAAATGCAGCTATTGTACATACTTGAATTTGAGTTACTACCAGCCTCTTGTAGGGATTGAGGGACAGGACTGGAAGCCAATCAGGCCTGTTGCATTCAAATGTGCTGACAGCAAGCCTACAGCCTACAGATAGGGGGAGAGAGCCAAGTTTGCCTCATCTGCTACTGCTCCTTTACTATCCAGTCAGCAAGCTGAGGGTGGAGGAAGGACATCGCTGAATTTCTTCTACAGTCTATAACAGAGAAAATGCTGTTATCCACCTAGCTGTGTTGCATTGCAAATACAAATCTAAGAATTGCCTGGCCAGAGATACAGATCATTCCGTAGGTAAAACAATCCCCTTGAATGTAACCATGTTTGTATTTAGCTGTTTGCCTAGATTTAGCCTTAAAAGAGAAGTATGGGGTTCCTATAGAAAAAAACATTTACTCTGCTAGGAGGATGCAGCATTGGTCCGATGTCTTTAGTGAGCAGAGAGCTGGTGACTGTCAGTCAGTGGCTCTCTGCTCTGCTCCTCCAGCACTCACTGGAGCACTGGGCTGTGGAGGGGGCGAAAGCAGATGGCTCAGTCTTCCATCCAGTGGATCACTGAGAGTCTGAACCAGCTGCCTGCCCAGAGCCTGAACCGACTGAGTGACATCAGCCAACAGCAGGCTTTAGCACACTGTCAGCTGAAAATGGGTTACAGGAGTGCAGAACAAACTGTACTCCTGTGATCCATAGAAGTAGGGCCAAAAAAGCTTTGGCCATATTTTTCCTTTAATGTAAGAAAAATACTGCCATGTACCAGTAAATAACACACAAGGGAACAGATGATTTGGCAATTTTTTTTTGTGGCTTTTAGTTGTCTGTATTACTGTATGCATGAACTGTCATCCATACCTAATGTGAAATTATTATTATAGTTTTAGGGGTTATTTAAATGTATATCTTTATCTATCTAGTTTTTCTAAATAAAATACTGTTATTGCAGGTTATCAGTTAACATCAGCAGAATGTTATGATTTGAGGAGTGGCCGTGTGGTGGCAGATCAGTACTGCCATTACTATCCGGAGAATGTCAAACCCAAACCCAGGCTCCAGGAGTGCAACATGGACCCGTGCTTAGCCAGGTTTGTCTGCTCATAGCAATCTCTTTTTAATTAATTGAAAGTTCATTTCTGGCCAAAGCAATTAATTTTTGTTTGAAATACTTCTGTTTTTCTGTTTTTTCATTATTTTCTGTGTTACCACTGTGGAGATCACCTTTCACTCCAATGGGGTCCTATTTGTGCTATCTGTTCCCACTAAACCTAGTCTCACTAACCTTTTTGTGTCCTGGTGTCACAAGGGTGACATACAGTGGGAGGGATCTCCCTAGAAGAGTTAGACAAAAATCCTGATAGAGGTTCTAAACCCTCCCCACTATGTATATAACTTACAATAAATATGTAAGGCGTTGGACTTAAATAATATAGTATGTGTTTAAACTATGAAAACAATGGATTTTGATGTGCTTATTCCACGTGTACCAAAACACTTCTTTATATCAGAATATAGTGGGGAAGGGCTTTAACTTCCATTTAGTTTTAATTGTATTCTGGAATAATTTCCTTCACTTGCAGGCCCATCTGTGCATAAATGCAGCACCGTATATTAATTGCTGGCCTATCTCTGCATAAATCCAACACAATATATCATATTTATAATCATATATGGGTTTTGCTGTTTTACTATTATAATTGTATAGTTCTGGTCTAGAGGTGCATCTCATGAAATTAGGATATCTTTAAAAAGTTAATTTATTTTAGTAATTCAATTCAAAAAGTGAAACCATATATTTTATATAGATGCGTTACACACAGGGTGATATATTTCAAACATTTCTTTCTTTTAATTTTGATGACTATGGCTTAGAGTTAGTGAAAACCCAAAATTTTGTATCTCAGAAAATTAGAATATTACATAAGACCAATAAAAAAAAAGGATTTTTATTACAGAAATGTTGGCTTACTGAAACATATGTGCATGTACAGTATAGTATGTACTCAATACTTGGTTAGGGCTCCTTTTGCGTGAATTACTGCATCAATGTGACGTGGCATGGAGGGGATCAGCCTGTGGCACTGCTGAGGTGTTATTGAACCCCAGGTTTCGTTGATAGCGGCCTTCAGCTTGTCTCCATTGTTGGGTCAGGTGTCTGTCATCTTCCTCTTGACACTACCCCACAGATCCTCTATGGAGTTTAGGTCAGGCGAGTTTGCTGGCCAATCAAATATAGTGATACCTTGATCATTAAATCATTTGGGAAGCCATGTCATCTGCTGGTGTTGGTCCACTGTATTCTATCAAGTTCAAAGTCAGCACAGCCCTATACCAGGAAATTCTAGAGCTTTTCCTGCTTCCCTCTGTTGACCAGCTTTATGGAGATGCTGATTTCATTTTCCAGCAGGACTTGGCAACTTCTCACACTGCCAAAAGTACCAATACCTGGTTTAATGATCATGGTATGACTGTACTTGATTGGCCAGCAAACTCGCCTGACCTAAACTCCATAGAGAATCTGTGGGGTATTGTCAAGAGGAAGATGAGAGACAACAGACCCAACAATGCAGACAAGATGAAGGCCGCTATCAACGCAACCTGGGCTTCCATAACACCTCAACAATGCCACAGGCTGATTGATTGCCTCCATGCCACCCCACCTTGATGCAGTGATTAATGCAAAAGAAGCCCCGATCAAGTATTGAGCGCATACTATACTGTACATGGACATACATTTCAGTAAGCCAACATTTCTGTATTACAAATCCTTTTTTTCTTATTTTTTTTTATTGGTCTTATGTAATATTCAAATCTTCTGAGATTTTAAATTTGGGGTTTTCATTGGCTGTAAGCCATAATCATCAAAATTAAAGGAAGAAATGTTTGAAATATATAACTCTGTGTGTAATGCATCTATACAAAATATACAGGTTTTACTTTTTGAATTGAATTACTGAAATAAATTAACTTTTTGATGATATGCTAATTTTATGAGATGCACCTGTATATAGGTCTTGTATCTCCATCAGGGGCATTCCAAGAATCTTGTTTATAGTGCTTGCCTGCTTGGGTTTGGCATTCACTTTTGCTTTGGAGTTGCTTTCGAATTGCTTTCAAATTCTATCCCCTCTCCTCCCTACTAATTGGTCTGGATAATGCAGTAAAGTGATGCAAAGAATCAATGGATGGTGAGAAAAATACAGTTAGTAGTCAAATATAATTCAATTTACTGTAGTTAGGTCAGATTAAATATGATTTGTGATGGTTGGTATTGTTTACTACATGATACTTCATTGCTCATATCATAATTGCTATTTTAAAAACGTACCGAATATTTTAGAAAGCAAAGAACATACCCTAAATGGCAGCCTTTATCAACCTTTTCACACCAGAGGAAAAATATTCAGGTCTCAGGTAACCCCTGGTAAGGGTTGTCTATTAGGGTTCATTTGGAAAATTGGAGATCAGTGGGAACTATGCCCCCCTTACAGTGGTGGTTGGAATGTCACCCTTACAGTCATCAGGACATACAGGACCTGGAACTATAAAGGTACCATTGGGAAGTCAATTAGCCACAGCTTAGGGAAGTAGCCTCTGGAGAAATTCTAGGGTACTGCAGAACCCTGGTTGAGAATGGCTGCAATAAGGCTAAGCACTATCCCATCAATGTATTTTTGCCTGTTTTTAACACTAAAAGATACTTAAAGGGTAAGTTCAGCTTTTCCAAAAACACTATGCTGTCCCACTTGGGCATAGCAGCACAGTATGCTAAACCTACCTACTAGCAAGAGCTTCCTTTCTGTTTACATGGTGAATTGCATGACCACGTTCAGAAGAAGCTTCTTCAAATCCTCTGCAGATGGAGCAGCTGTTGGAACCAGTGCCCCCTAAGGCGATAGGAGGGAGCGCCATCCCGTTCTTTTGGGCCGCACATGGTCAATGTGTACTCTCTCCTGTTGCAGCCACTAGGCTTTTTATAGATAGGAAACAGGACACACAGTACACTTAATTTGCACTCCAAAAGAACAGGACACTGTTCCCTTCTTTGTCACTAAGAGGCACTGGTCCCTACTGTCTGCTCCATCCCTACAATAACTTGGAACAAAGTCACTGCTGGCTGCAGAGGATACGAAGAATCTTCAAAATGTGGTTGTGGACTTTGTAGTTCAAAACATAGTGGTAGGTAGGTCTAACACACTATGCTGCTATACTCATATAGGACAGCATAGTGTGCTTTTTTCTAAAGTTGAACTTACTCTTTAACTAAACCCGTAGAAAACCACTGCTGTATGGTCATTTTGTGCATCTCAAACTAGCTTGTTTGCTGTTTGTATCATATTTCCACAAGCTATTAGAAGATACTACCGCAAAGAATAAATCATACAGAGATTGATGCTATTTTGCCACTCAGGGGATTTGTTCTTTTCTTTTTTCTAAAGTGCTTGAAAGCCTTCTTTTATTTTTTTGTCTTTTTGCAAACAATTACTTCTTAGCTCATGTTGAAACAAGCTGTATAAGCTATCCACCCATCATTGCAAGTTTCCTCACCTCTAGACAAACCAGGCTGTCTTGATAATGAATGACGCTCTCAGGTTGAGTGGGGCTAACCTTTCACTTTTTAACTATAGAGTGCTAGAAGCATTCACACACACTGGTGTTTGGACAAGCTATTAACCCTTAAAACTTTTCTGAAGCAAATAGAATGAGAAAAATGAGTGCATGTGGCCTGCAGAAGCATCTTATTAGATGTGTCTGCTGTTGGCATGTTTTTCTTCTGTCCAGTTGGTGCACATTCGTATATATGCATTCCTACTTTGATGAGATTGCCTTTTGCTGTGTGTTATATTTTGGATTTCTATGCATACAGTATACATTTTTTTACTCCTTGATGATAGAGATAATTATATATTCATGAGAGTCTTTGAAGATTTCTTTTTCTGTCATTATGCTACCTCTGTCTTCACCCTCCACCGAAAACCTTGATTAGAGAGATTTATTGGGATGGTCAGTAACAAGCTCCTTGTTTATTCATGTAAGCAAAGCAGCTTTGGCTGAGTAATTTGTAGAACATGTATCATGAACATATGTTTGTCTGTTTCTTGAAATTCAATAATGAAGTTTAGTTGAAATATGTACAGTGGCTTTACTTTTTTACCTGAAATGATCAGTGTAGAATGACATATTTTTCGTGAGTAAGCTGTTAGGGGCCATGTATGTTTATACTTGAATGGTCTTTTCCCTAAGTTCTATTAAATGTAGTAAATACACTGGTCCTGATGTAGGAACAGTATACCTATTAGGTAAAATAGGCGTACAATGCCAATCATTGTATGGCTTTATCAACAGAAGCAACATGCATACATCTCATTCAAACTATAGTGTGTTCATAGAAAAAAATCCAAACAAACCCAGCAAAGCGTTGTTGGAACACATGGACTTTCATAATATTGTCCATTTAACCACTTGCCGACCGCCGCAAGTACATATACTGCGGCGGTCAGCCCCTCACAGGCAAAGTGACGTATGGGTACGTCACTATCCTGTCAGGCTCTGGGGAGCGAGCACGCACCGCCTAAGGTGCGCTCCCGCTTGGTCACGGACCCCCCCCGCGCGTGTGCCCGGGGACCCGATGTCCGCCGGGCACTCATGATCGTCCGTTAGAGCGGGAGAAAGGCAGGCGGCTGATGTAAACAAGCCGCCTGTCATTCTCCCCTGTGTAAGAACAGTGATCATACGGTTCTACTATGTAGGACCGTTGATCACTGTTCCTACCCCTGAAGCCACAGCCAATCACAGTTAGAATCACGCCCCTAGGGACACACACAACCCCTCCCTCTCAAATAAAGTTAACCCCTTCACTGCCAGTGTCATTTTACAGTAACAGTGCATATGTATAGCACTGATTACTGTAGTAATGTCAAAACGTTTGAGTTGTCACCAGAACAAAAGGTGAAGCCTATCATTAGTGTCTCCTAATCTGATGACAGGTATCCAAGGCTAAGTTTTACTAGAGGAAGCCTTTGCCATCCCTCTGAAAAGCAATCCACAGTGGCTGTGTATCACCTCCTCAGCACCTGTTTGAACCATGTAAATGTCACACCACTGCAGTTGCAGGGAGGTTGCCGCCTGACCCCATTCACTGCTGAACCCAAAACAGGGGGGGGGGGGGGAGGTCACTTTTGTATACAGCTCCATCCAGCTGCATTTTCAGCTTGGGGGGGGGGTAGTAAATACATAGTGCAACCACCTGTTTTTATTTTATTTTTTTGCCCAACCTAACATTAGTAGTTTTAGGCAAGCCCTAAAAAGGGAATTTCTCTATCATTGCCAAGATTATGTCTCACTTCCTGTTGTGCCTCTTGGATAGAAAGCAAAGGAAAATCTCCTCAATGGGTCACAGGCAGCAAAAAATAAACTGTAACAGGTTTTAACCCTTCCCTACTCTATCTAAACAAGAAAATTGTTTTGGCAATACAAACACTTTAAGAACAGAAATGCTCTAATGAATTTTTGTGCACATTCATAGCCCATATATAATACAGAATGACTGTTCACCAGTCCCCTACATGTTACAGCAGTCTGTGCCTCGGCCACAGTTATGTACCTGCACATTATCCAGACTTATCGCCCTGTACAATCGCTTCTGTTGTCAGTCATTTTTACCTCACTTCAGGTCAGAAATGACTTTACCAAATGCCAGAGCACACAGATGGTTTCCTGGTTTGGAAAGGGCCTTGCTCTATCTATGGTGATAAGCCAGCAAGGAGTCCCCAGAGAGCAGTTGTTGTATCACTGTTTTATTCAGATCAAACTAAGTGCAAGGCTCTGAAGTTTTTCTTCTAGGCTATATGCAGTGAAAGGATGCCTGTTGTGTGGATTTTATCAGGCTCTGTTCTTCAAATGATGAATAAATCTATATTATCAGGACAAGCATTTCAGAATTTTCTCAGTAAATCACATAGGTCGTTTCAGTTCATCCCAAAGTTGGCAGATTTCACAGGATGTTACCAGCCGTTTTTCCTCTTAACTTGTCACCACCTCCTGCTCATGCAATTCATTTAATTAGCTCTACAGTACAATGAGCACTGTGCCGCGGTTTTCTGCTATCACAGGCGGCCTCTTCTAGGAGATTACATTCATATACTAATTAAGGGGTTCACACAGCAATGTGACTCATGTTCACAAATACAATTTTATTTATAGAAAGTTGATATTTTAACCTTTTGCTAATAGTAATAGCAGTAGTAGTCATAATATTAAAGATTAGCCAACCAACTAATACCACTAATTTGTCAGCAGGTACGCTAATTTAACATTTCACAAGTGGTTTCTCCAATCCTTTGATTTACATCATTTACAGGATATCAAAAATCAGCAACAGATTTTTTAATTCCCTTGATCCTCCAGGAACTGGGCATATCAGCAAGTGCATATTTAAGCAAAGCAAACCTAATTTCTTCAGTGAAATATTGGATTTGCTAGTCTTCCAGAGAATTAAAGTGATTGTAAAGTCTCGTTTTTTTTTCTGTTATTTTTTTAAATAACAAACATATTATACTTACCTGCTCTGTGCAGTTGGTTTTGCACAGGGCAGCCCAGATCCTCCTCTTCTGAGGTCCCGGTTCTCTATTCCTGGCCCCTCCCTCCTATCGAGTGCCCCCACATCAAGCAGCTTGCTTTGGGGGCACCCGAGCCGAGCTGCAGTTCTGTGTGTCCTTTCAGACACAGAGCTGTCATTTGGCCCCACCCCTCTCTCTCCTGATTGGTTCACTGACTTTGATTGACAGCCATGGGAGCCAATGGCGCCGCGGCTGTATCTCAGCCAATCAGGAGGGAGAGTCCCAGGACAGGTGAGGGACTCATGGACATAGCTGGACAGAGAGGGACCTCAGGTAAGTATTAAGGTGTGTTGGGGAGGCTGCTACACACAGAAGGCTTTTTATCTAGAATGCACTAAGATAAAAAAAACCTTCCTGACTTTACAACTCCTTTAACCACTTCCTGCCGGCCCGCCATCAAATGATGGCAGAGCGGTGCAGCTATTGTTCTGGGATGCCGTCATATGACGGTGCACCAGAACAGCCTCTCTTGCGCGCCCCCGGGGGTCCCCAGAGCGGCTATCGTGGCCGGGCTGTGTTGCTGGGACACGGCGCGACCCCAATCTCGGTAAAGAGTCAATGACAGGACTCTTTACCCATGTGATCGGCTGTGTCCAATCACTGCCGGTCACATATAAATGAGGAAGTGCCGTTATTTGGCTCTCCTCGCCTCGCGCTGTCAGAGTGTGAGGCGAAGAGAGACGATCAGCGGCTCCTCCTCATAGGGGAGACAAGGACAGGTAATCATGGCACTGATCATCAGTGCCCTGATAACAGAAAATGTAAATAAAGTGCCAATTACTGTCCTCCATCAGTGCCCACAGTGCCCGCCATCAGTGCCCACAATCAGTGCCTATAGTGCTGTCAGTCAGTGCCCATCAGTGCCTGCTCATCTAGGCACTGATGGGCACTGACTGGCAGCACTATGGGCACTGATTGTGGGCACTGATGGTGCTGCCCATTAGTGCCACCCATCAGTGCCAATTAGTGCCCGCCCATCAGTGCCCATCAATGCCGCCCATCAGTGCCACCTCTCAGTGCCCATCAGTGCCACTTCTCAGTGCCCATCAGTGCTGCCTATCAGTGCTCATCAGTGCCGCCTTTCAGTGCGCATCAGTGCTGCCTATCAGTGCCCATCAGTGCGGCATATTTGTACCTCCTCATCAGTGCCACCTCATCAGTGCCCATAAGTGCCACCTCATCAGTGCCCATAAGTGTCAACTCATCAGTGCCCATCAGTGTCCCGATGATCCACATCGGGTCTGCCGGGTACACGCGCGGGGGGGTCCGTGAGCGAGCGGGAGCGCGCCTCCGGCGGCGTGCGCTCGCTCCCTAGAGCCTCACAGGCTAGCGACGTAGTCCTACGTCGCTTTGCCTGTGAGGGGCTGACCGCCGCAGTAAATAGTCATGCGGCGGTCGGCAAGTGGTTAAATACCACCAAAAGAAAGCTCTATTTGTGTGAAAAAAATTATAAAAATTTCATATGGGTACAGTGTAGCATGACTGTGCAATTGTCATTCAAAATGTGAGAGCGCTGAAAGCTGAAAATTGGCCTGGGCAGGAAGGGGGTGAAAGTGCACTGTATGGAAGTGGTTAAAGATCAATGTACTTATCTCTGATAGTCTTTATAGTTGCAAAAGAAAGAACACACAGTGATTATTGCTAGCGGCGGCCATAGCTCTGGCAATAATCACATGAAAAAATCTAACAGGCTGGTTGTACCCAAGTTGATCAATCGAGTACAGTCAGCCTGTCCATACATGGTTTATGTTTCAGCCAGTCCCTGCTGAACCATCCGAGATAATTCGAACCATCTATGGCCAGCTTTAGGCCTAGTACACACTAGTCGTTTTTTTTGTTCAACCCAGCAGGACTGAACAAAAAAAAAATCTTCTCCCCTTGCTAGCTGTCAAAATTATTTTTAAAAGCGCCACTCATTCACAATGTTTTGTGGATAGAAAACTACAATTCCCAGCAGCCTTAGCGACTGTCGGCTTTTCTCAATGAACTATCACAGTGCTGTGAGTACTGTGGTAATTCATTGATTTTTCCTATCAGAATCTATCAGCTTACTCGTTTGATGTACAAGCAACCAGATACACTGCTGGTCTGCAGGAATACTGCATGGCATCAGCAATCTGCTGATCGCTGGTGCAATGCTTTACAAGATCCTACAAAAAAAAAAATAAATGCACATTTTTCTACCGTAAAAAGATGAACTTATCCTATAAATGACATTTATCTGTTAATGAGTATATGAGATTTTAGTGATTGTGTTTTATATATACTTTAAGCATTTAACTGAAAGGGTTTTAGGCAAGCAATAGGAAGTTGTAAAAACAACATAGAACATAAAGTGTATGTGATGAAGCAACAGTAGTTACACCTGCAGCTAGATGCATGGGCTCCAGGGAACAGGGCCTTGAATGTGACTCTGTACTACTAGACCCTGCACTGTTCATCAAATCATCCTTTGAATGACCTGCTATGGGCTTTTCCACTATTCACATAATTATTTCTTTTGCTCCGCCATATTAAATAAGCCTGTTAATGTTAAACAAATGTTGAACCATCTCGGTTGACATGACTGCTCAGTACTTGATTGATAGTCAGAGGAACTGCTAATAGCAATATAATGCAGATGCTTCTCTTAGAATACTTATCCAGTTTAGCTTATTTTATTTTAATATCCCTAGCACTAATTCATTTTGGAGTAGGCATGGCATACAGCATAAACTACATATCTTTGTTTAGTATAGAGGATAATTAAAACCAACTGAACAATAATATTACATATTGGGATCACAGACATGTAATTTTAGACTTGTAGGCTGCTAAGGAAGTGTTTAGCATACAGGTAGTATTGACCCCACTCAAGGCACACATGTACCCCCCAAGGCTTGCCTCCTAAGCAGCTGCACCCCAACTCTGATTAGGCTCCTAAAAGAAAAAATATTTTTATTTTTATTAAAGCAGATCTTCATGCGGCTCAGCAGTCAGAGTAGCTTTACCAGCCTATAGATATCCTTAGCAATACTATTTTTTAACAAATGGTAGCAAAAAAGCGCATAAAAAAGTCCCAAAGCACTGAAAAACACCAGATTATGCAGCAACACCAGTGTGAACCTAGGATAAACAATCAGTGAATCACCAAATCTTTTATTCTTTAATGCAGACAATGTTTAGAGATCACTCTAATCTCTGAACAATGAATGAGTATTGGAGACCTTTCGTGATTACCGGTGTCCTTTTACAGGTTCTAGGGAACTTGACATCTTTACTATATTATGTAATTGTTATCACAAAAAGTAAAACCAGAAAAACTTTGTTAAAGGCAGTGGTTCACTTGCATTATATGAAAGTCTAGCAGTGGAAAATGTAATCCACTAATCATGATCACACAGAGAAAAGAGATTACTGTGTCTAACGTGAGCTGCAGATATCTTTATGACTTTCAGCAGAGTTTGCTTGCTGTTTCTCTTTCAGCTCTGCTTCTGGATTTCTTAGTTCCCAATCATACCAATGCCCTATGGTAATACACACACTACAATGCATAGTAACATGCTACCATGCATTGTTGTGGGGAAAATGCTGCATGAGCGACTTTGGTCTGTTGTATAAGAAGCGGCCCATTCAATTGAATAAAAAACAAAGAAGGATGCACCGACCTAGCGCATTATCCTCATTATAAGCTTTATTAATAGAACATAAAAATGGCTACTCAAAAACAAAGGTGTAAATCAGTCATATCAAAACCAAATGTTTGAATATCAGGAGCAGTCAATACGAATGTCCACTGTCCTTTTTCGGATTCCTCAGAGCCACTGTGTCATGTGTCAGAGCCAACTCATCGGTGGCACAGTGGCTCTGAGGAAGAGGCAAAGCCTCGAAACGCGCCAGCCGTCATCCGATAAGGACAGTGGATATTTGTATGGACTGCTCCTGATATTCAAACACTTGGTTTTGATATGACTGATTTACACCTTTGTTTGTGAGTGGCCATTTTTATGTTCTATTAATAAAGCTTGTATTGAGGATAATGCACTAGGTCAGTTTTTTGTTTTTTGTTTGCAGTACCTGTCGGACTACCCCAGTCCTATAGGGCAGCAAGACCATAGCCAATCGAGATGCCAAACGTGGGTCCCGTGGAAAGAGTGGTCGAGGAGCTTGGATTCTGAGCACAGGGGTTATACACACTATAATGTTTTGGAGTAGCATTCAATTGAATAGGCTGCCTGAAAGCAATGCACGTTAACGTACAATGTATAACAATGGACCTTGGGCTCTTACACAATTTGCAAACAATAGCCTTGGTGCTTTGTTTATCTTATTTTCACTGCGTTCTGCCTTATACAAGAACTTTAAAGTAACTAGGTCTGCTTTTATGTTTATTAGGAAACCACTATGAGTCTTATATGTTTAACTAGGCAGAAAATAGATTCTTGTTAGGGAATTTTGATTACAGGGACATTTCTTGTATTCCTTTTTGTATTAATGAGAACTTTTTTTATCTTACAGTGATGGTTACAAGCAAATTATGCCCTATGATCTATATCATCCCCTTCCCAGGTACGTTTATTTTTTGTTTACAATCAGTAGGGCTCTTGTATGAATGTTTATGCTGTATACAGCTACAGTAAATAGCAGTCTTGATGTTATAACTGCACAGATGAAAGCTAAGGTTTATGTATGTAGAGCCCCTGTACATCTCTCTGCTAGGTCCAGAATGAGTATCCTTTAGGTCAAAAAAGTGACAGTTATTTTCAGTTGGGTGCAATGACATTTGAAAATTACAGTCACATGGCTGAAATAAGAGGGTGGAATTCAATAAAGTACTTACAAGACTTTTCTAGCAGTATGGCTCTTTGAAATGGCATGCACTAGATTAAAAAAGCCCAGATAAATAAGCTGGATATATTAGGTTCAACCTAAATTTGTCATACAGATACAGGCAGAATGCCTGTCTCTATATATTGCTGTGTAGCAACGGTGCACGATTGCCGCTGCTACCCCCTCCTGACCTGTAACCAGTTGCTAAGGATGCTGTCACAGCTGAAAGACTGTTAGCAACCAAACTGATGGGTAAGCTAAGGGGCCAGTTCTCCATCAGGTCCGCTCTCTTCTTGAGATTGACAGCAGGGAGTGTGCAGATTTTGTAGCCAATAACAGGCTGTCTATAGGCTATGAATCTGCCAACTGCCTGCTGTCAGTCACAAGGGGAGCAGACCTGATGGAGAACTAGTTTATGTGAAACCCCATCAGACTGCCCGCATCCAGCTTTATACCTCATTGGCTGCAGTACTATATGATAGGTGCAGTGGCGGGGAGGAAGCTCAAGTGCACTGAGGACAAAGTGCCAGAAACCAACAGAAACATTAATTTGTCATCCACACCTACATTTATTGTGTGGAGGCACAATGGAGACTATGATGCTCTTTATGACACTCCTTATTTATTAATGAGTTCCTTAGGCTGGTGTTGAAACTTTGTAAATTGAGTTTAATATATCTAAGACTTGATTTATTGTCCAAGGTACCACAACTCCTCATTATGGACATTAGACGTACCATAAATGGCTGTATAAAGTTTATTGGAGTGGGATTTTTTTCAGCAACACAGCCATGTTCTCTTATGGCACTTTTCCACTGCAAGTACCGGCTCGGCTCTACTCGGCCCTGCTTGGCCCTGCTTGGCCCGGTTTGCTTTTCCACTGCTGGTACCGCATGGTACAGTGTTGTAACGGTACGGTACGGTATGGTTTGCTTTTCCACTAAAGTAGTACTAAAGTTAAGTGGGTGGGATAACAATGGGGTGGGTGGGATTCTCTGACCAATCAGTGGCTAGTAGTGACTGCATGCAAAGGATTGTGGGATATGGTACCGGTTATGGTACCTGTTGGAACCACAATCGAGTAGGTACTGTTTTTCAGAGCCGTACCGTTTGTTTCCATGCAGTGGAAAAGCGCCGCCGTACCGTACCGAACCGTTCCTACACTATACCATGCGGTACCAGCAGTGGAAAAGCACAAAAGCGAGCCGAACCGTTCGGTTCCATGCAGTGGAAAAGCGACATTAGTACATAGAAGTTTTTATATTTGCTACTATTATTCAGCAATACTTATAAATGCCCAGAAAATAGCCAGCCTGTTCTGTGCTGAATACAGAAAAAGCATGAGATATGGAGCATGTGGTCTATAGAGTATAGGTTTGCTAATTTTTTTCCTATCCTGTATTTGCTCATGTGTAGGAGACAGGTTCTTTTTAACAAGACTTTGACTTAGCTGTTTGCACTATAATTTTCTTGGTTATAGTATTTTTATAAAAGCATAGTTTACTGACACATGTTCTCCTGTATTTGTTCCTTGAGTGCTAACATTCTTTGGTTAGCCCAGGCCTGTAAAGAAAATTATGTTAAGTAATGGCAATGCAGGGGTTACGCAGAGGCATGCGTGATCCAGTACAATGAAGGAAGACAGTGAGTGACAGCCATTCCCATTCACCACTGCAGGAATCGCTTACATCTTAAATCCATGCTGAAAGCCATTTCATGCAAACTTTGGTCTCTTAATTTGCAACAGGCAGGGATGTTGTTCATCATGTTAGGATAATAGAGTGTAAAATTACTAATCGTGTCTTAAAGTGTTTTTAATTATGTTAAGGCTATAAAAAAAGTGTTCCTTCTCTTTTGCTTTTATACAAATATCCTCACACTGTTTTATATGTCTTCTGTTGCTAGTTCATTATGTGTGATTAAATTGTAAATTATGGCCCATGAAACATTGCCCTTTTGAACTCCTAGGACTAGGTTTTACAAAAGATTGATCAGACAGAATATAAAGAAGAAAACCTTTGTTCACTTTAATCAGCAAATCCATTTATTTCTAATTGTTACAGCTATTCTTAAATTAACTTTTTCAGTTTCTACCAATTGTTCTCATGATGGAAAGAACCACAATGTCAGAAGAGAGTATATAAAAGCTATTGATGCCATGCTGTGTTAATAAACGGGAAGTTTAGATGATTAGTACAATAAGCAGGCAGAGCAAGAAAAATTAGGGGGACTAATGCCAGTGGCTTAGACACTGAAGTCTATCCTCATTTTAACACAACACATAAAGTATATCTAGACACAAACCTTGGAAGTCAAAAAGACTGGTGCAGACAGATTTTGGGGAAATGTTTCTCATGGTTTCTAAAAGTGGTGCAGAATGCGTCAAACTCATGTACCTGTCTAGAGCTTGTACTTGAATTTTGCGCATGCTGAGCCACTTTATAGAATGTATGTTAGACACTTTTTCAAAATTTGTGTTTAGCCAGTTTTTCTCTGTACACCAAAAGAGAGTTGGTTTAATTAGCTCCACTTTCCTAAGATTCGAACTGTCAGCATTTTATTTTGACTTAGGCACATTCATTGCACCACAATTTAAAAGTGGCATATTTTTCATAACTACCTGAAGTTTGTGAGCGAGCCGCTGTCAGAACCAAAAGTGCTGCATATGCTTTAAGAATCTGGCGCAATACGTTAACAAGAGAGATTAACACCAGAAAAGGGATACAGCAGCTAAGTTGACTCCCCCCAAAATTTTTCTGGTTTTCAACTGTGGATAAAATCAAAATGGTTAAAACCTTAGCTAGGTTTTTCCCCAGCTGTGCCCCACTTGAAAGATGTACCCTCTCCATGTGTCCTGATTACCATTGACGCCAGGGTGAAAGTGATAAAAAAAATCAAAATTTTGTCCCACACCCTCGCGACGACATACTCACTGCTGATCTCACCCCCAAAGACTATCAGCCGCCCTTCTTAAAAAAGTGTGAATCTGACCTGGGTCGGCAATATACGAAAGCGCAACAAACTAATATAATACACTTTGCCCTAAAGCCCTCGATTTGTATTAAAATTCAGCTGACAAATTTCTTTTGTTTTTACGTCACCTTCCTAATGCCGCTAAATACTGTATCCCCCTTACCGGAGTTGAACCGGATGAAGGATTTGGTGTTGAGGGCCCAGCAAAAATGAGAGGTGTATTCAAAAACTTGGTCTTTATGGGATATGTTTTTTACATAGGAAGGTAAGTCTCTCTTGAATGTGGATCCCTCTGGTTGATGGTGATGATCTTCTCCCCCCCCCCCCGGGGAGTCCCTCCCTGGCACCTCTTCTATAACCTCCCTCTCCCCCCACTTTTTTTTCTTTTTCCCTATACTCCTTTTCTCTTGACTTTCTTTTCCTTTCCTCAACACCCTCTGTTTATAGTTAAAATTGAGGCAATTCCTCATGTGCACTGGAATCGCTCCAGGCATACTCCTTTGCCAGTGACCCCACGATGGGATCCCTGCCCGGGGCCTCCTTCTAATAGGCCAGACTGGCACAGGACTGCTTATGTTTCCATTCCCCTTTTAGGGGCTAGAGAGGTACTATGGTAGGCCAGAGATAAGTTTTTTGGATCTTACATTGGAAGATTATAATCGTTTCTGCCACCATCCCGACAAAATTGTTTGTGGTTTGTGGTGCCTCAAGTCAAGTATGGGATTTTATGGGCAGGAGTACAGGAGAATAAGCAAAAGTAGTATAATATACAAAATTTATTGCGAATTAGCAATATATATACAACAATTAAATGGTGACTTTAATGGGTAAAGTCCCATTGTGCAGTGAAGAAGAAGAAATAAAGTGTGTTTGCATGTGGCAATAAGTGACTTAAAAGTGGGTTATATGTGGTCTTGCTCTGCTGTTCCTCATGTCAGAAGACCGGGATGAGTGCAGAGGAGGTGCCAGATCGGTGATCCGACATGTTTCGGCCTATTGTGGCCTTTATCAAGGATATTTCACCGATTCTACAGATAATCAAAAAGGGAGTATCAAGTTGGGCAATATTGTACTGAAAACATACATGATATAGTTTACACATGTGTGGGTTAACATACAATTGTTTTGTCCACTTCCTAAGACCATGCCTTCCCAGGTTTTGTCCAGGTGCTGCAGGAACAAATATGCTGCATAAGTACATTAAATGGGTATAAAAAGGTATTTTGAAGGCTTAATATCTAGTAGTATTTACTTTCTGAACGGAATGACCCGATCCAGGATCCAATGTGGTTTGACTGGCAGAATCCATATTGATTGAGATCGTCTATCAATTTAGGGAATATGTAAAAATTATTGTAGTAAGTAATAATTGTTGTTATCTTAAGTATAACATGGGTGAAGAAATTTCTCAAATTTTGTTGAGGGGGTGCAAGGAGATCCCCTCCGTGTTTAACTTACGTTTGAGAAGGAGTTGTCATAAATAGAGGCAGCATATACGCTCCGGGTCCATCTCCTCCCTCGGTGTGGGAGAGACTGAGGCACCCGGAGTGTTCCCCGGCCTTTTAAAGGCAGCCGCGCATGCGCAATGATGCGCTGCGTGATGCCAAACAGGTGGAGTCCGTAGCATGGTACGAGGTGCGCCCGCGTACTGTCAGGGCACATCCCTTGTAGCCGTGCGGATGTGCCTGCGAGGCCGCCGACACAGATTAGAAGCTGAAGTCCCTGTGCGGGATACAGGAGGGTGAAAACACCGACCATTCAGTTTCAAGAGCCCCGATCGGGGCTTTCTGTGCCGGGAGCCACTGGAATCTCTTATGGGGAGGCAAAAGGAAGTGGGTGCAGATTATTACATCAGTATAAGAGGAACATGTATCAAAGGGGAGATACACTGTGCAACAGTGTAAACCCTAAAGAAATCAATAAAATATAGTACCAAGATAATAATTTAGAGCATTTTGGATTAAGGTTGCAGCAATATAATAAAAGGAAGAAAAATTCCTGTGGGGAGATGTGGGATGGGTCAGGGTGGGAGACACAAAGTCGAATAACATTGGTCCAGACATGAGGTCAAAGGTCATCGAAAAGGTAAAGGGGGGCCAAAGTCATTTGCGGATATTGGTACAAAAAATTAGAATAGTCCTTACAGACCATTGAGTAGAAGATGAAAATGGGGAGAGAGGGGAGAAAAGAAACGGAAATAATGAAAAATTCGGTTGCAGGATCCGTGCAATCCGATAGGGTTGGTCCATGTGTATGATACCAGGGTGATCTGAAAGTAGTCGAATTCCGAATTGATTGTACCAATTTGGTAATCCGATTGGATTTGTTTCTTGGAGAAAAATTTCAAAGGTGTTCGTGCAATCCGATTGGATTAGTTGATGCAATCCATTGGATGGAGATGAGGATGGGAAAAGGAGAAGGAAACCAGAAATAATGAAGGAAAAAGCAACAGGAAATCAATCAAATCAAAAAAATCGGTTGCAGGGTTTATGCAATCTAATTCTATTGACTCATTGTGTGAAAATAAAATGATCTGAAGGTTGGTGGAAACCCCAGTCGGTTGCATTGTGGTGCAATCCGAATCGTATTATTGGGGGAAAAGATAATTCCAAGTATTTCGTTTATTTGGGATGACAAGACTAATCTGTTTTGCCAGATGAGAAGCCCTGAAGAAATGGGCGGTAGCTTTGTGCTTCATTTAGTCCGGGTGAATTTGTGGCTTTAAGTTGTACAATCCAGCGCATTTCTAGTTGTAGAAGAATCTTATTCCAGTCACTGCCTCGTAACGGGACATGGATTCTGTCCAGAGCCATGAAATTGATTTTAGGCATTTTATAGTTATGATGATCCCTTTCGTGTCTCCCTAATGGGACATAAAAGTTGCCAACGTGCATAGTCTGTAAATGCTGGTTCACCCGCTTGCCGAACTCTTGTCGGGTCTTCCCGATGTAGAAAGACCCGCATTCACATGTCATCATATAAACAATTCCCTTCGTTTTGCATTTGCAAAAATGTTTGGGGCGAAATAATTCTCCATTAGGTAAAGTAATATTAGTAGTTGGACGGATAACATGACATTGAGCACAGCTCCCGCACGGGAAGGTGCCCTTGGTTCTGCAAGGGTCTTTTCTGGATCCCTCTTTATACTCGCTATGTACTAATTGTTGTTGTAGGGAGCCTGCCTTCCTGAAGGTGATGGGTGGATGTTTTGGTAAAAGTTTTGCGGTGCTCGGTTCTTCCATGAGAATGGACCAATTTTTTGTAAGGATATTTCGAATCTGCTGATGTTCGTTGGTATATCTTATAATTATTCGGGTATCGGGTTCGGTTTTAGTTGGTTCCTTGTTTTTGAAGAGAAGTGTTTGTCTATTTTTGTAATTGGCACGATTAAATGCCTTGCGTAGTGAGGTTTTGGTATAACCTCTTTGTAGCAATCGGGTAGTCAGTGCGTTGGCTTCCAGTTGGAAATTGGCTGGATCTGTGCAGTTTCTCTTCAATCTGAGGTATTGACTGTAAGGTATAGAATTGATTAGAGGTTGTGGGTGAAAGCTGGAGGCGTGAAGAATGGAGTTGCCTGCTGTCTCCTTTCTGTATAGGGTGGTGGAAATTTTGCCCGTCGGGTCTTTATATATTAAAGTGTCAAGGAAGGATACTTGTTGTCTGCTGTAGGTCATTGTAAAGAACATATTGTGTTCATTCTGGTTCATCTTGGTTAGTAGTTCCTGTATCATATTTTCCGGCCCGTCCCATACTATCAATATGTCATCGATATATCGTTACCATATAAGGATTTTTTCGGCGTAGATGGAATTCTCCTCTTTAGATAGAAATTCTTGCTCCCATGAGCCCAAATAGATGTTCGCATAAGAGGGGGCGCAACTGGTCCCCATTGCTACCCCGCAGGTTTGAATGTAATAATTGCCGCCAAAGGTGAAGACGTTGATATTGAGTATAAATTGTAACATATCAGTGATGAAGTTGTTGAAATTTTGGTCCCGTTCACTGTGGCATCGGAGTGTCTTCTCAACTATTTGTAGCCCTTTGGTGTGGGGTATGTTATTGTATAAAGATTCGACGTCGATGGTAATCAGGTATGTGTCTTCTGGTATGGTGATATTGTTAAGTATTCTGAGAAGGTGGAGGGTATCTTGTGTGTATGAAGGTAGTTCTTTGACATGAGGACGTAAGTACCTATCAATTACTTTGCTCATAGACTCTGAGATGCTTCCGTTGCCGGAGATGATTGGTCTTCCCGGTGGTTCTTCCAAGTTTTTATGTAGTTTAGGTAACGCGTATAGTGTAGGTGTTTTAGGATGTGGTGTCCTTATGTATTCCCACAGGGTTTGAGATATGGTGCCTTCCTTGAATGCATTGTCTACTTTAGAGTAGAAGGTTTGATCATATGCTTTTGTCATTATGGGAAGAATCTTTTTGTAGCATTTTGTGTTAGAAAGTATAGTATAGCACATTTTTTTGTATTTTTCTTTGCACATGACAACCACATTCCCTCCTTTATCTGAAGGCTTGATAACGATGTCATCGTTATCTCTGAGTTCCTGAAGGGCTTGTTTTTGTTTTTTCGTTAAATTGGATGCGTGTCTTTTCTCTTTAATTGCTTCAATATCTTGCGAAGTTTGTCACACAAATAGTGCGATAGCAGGATTGATGTTAAGAGATGGGAATTTGTTGGATTTCTTTTTGAAAGGCGGTTGGTCAGGGGTGGTTTCTTGGTCGTCGCCATCAGATTCTTTGTCTGATTCGGTTGGATCGTCCCAATCGTCTAAATCGCTTTCCTGAAGTAGTAAGTTGAGGTCGCGGATGGCTCTGAACTCTGCCGCAGTGAGTGTTGGTGTAGTTTGTGGTTGTGAAGATTGTTTTTGATAAAAGGTTTTTAGTAATAAGTTCCTAGCAAATAGATTTACGTCTTTAATGGTTTCGAATCTGTCTATACTGGTGTTCGGGCAAAAAGAAAGTCCAAGTGATAGTACCTCTTTTTGATCTTCTGTCAAAATATGAGGTGATAGATTTATGACCGTTTTTCTTGTTCCTGTTTCTTCTCCGTTTGATGTTTTTTTGGAGGTTTTGGGGTTGTATTCCCTAAAAAAACCCCCTGTTGTTGTTTGGGGTCCACTTTAGATCTTGTGAAGATATCATGGTGTTTAAGAGGTGGGTGTAGGTTCCCAGACTGTGATGCTTGTTCTTCCTGAATCAGGGTTGTTTCTTGGGGTCCTGTTTCTTTAGTATTTTCCTCGTCTGGTCTCGGTTGAGGTTCATGTGGTTTGGTGGGTTTGGTAGGCCATTTCTAAGTTTCTATTAAACCTCTCCTGTTCCTTGACAGGACAGCCTTATCTTCACATCATAACCTTCTGTCATATCTGTATGACTTGGAAAATGCCCTTTTTCTTTAAAATAGAAATTTGAAAGAAATCTAATGAAAGAAATTAGCTGGCACCTGAACAGGAGGTGAAGAGAAATCTTCCAATGGAAACAGCTGTTATAGTGAAAGGGGATTGTTTCTTGCTTTGAAGAGATTTCCTTTTTGTCACTGAGAAATCTCCCAACAGGACACAGGAAGCTAAAAAAATTGTGACAGGGGTCCTAACTATTTCCAAAAAAAACTATTTTGGATGTACAGATGACGCTTCACTCTATAACTGTATGCATTGAGCCAACTTAACTTCGGACATTAGGGATTTCTTGGAAGATATCATTGTGCCGAGCCTAATGAGAACATCCATTTTTTTTTTCTTTCACTTTTACTAAGATTTTTAACATTATATTGTGTCCCTGGAAGTTTTCACAGTGCTTCATATAGCAGAGTTTAGAAATAGTTAAATAGAACCACTGCACAGTAGAAGTCAGGAGTAGTTTTTGAAGTAACCTGATTCTTGCATTGCTCCTGCTTCTGAGATCATTTTTTTAATGACCTAAGCTTCCAGCCTGGCTTCTCGTGAGTGTAAAAATATTAGTTTTAAATCTCATCTTACAGGTCTAAAGTCAGAGCTGCTTTAATGATCTAAAGAGAGTCCCCATTCAGCTCGCTTGGAAACCGGATGCTCACTATTGTTCCTTACACAATATATTTAAAAACATACAGTAGCAAAAGCTTTTTCAGTTCTCGTGTCACTTTTTATCGTAAGCTTTGTCTTGCACTGTATCAAAAAGTGTTACATATTAGCATCCGTGTTTTTGCTGACAATTTGGAAACAACATATTCTGATGCTGTTCTTTGCTCACTCGCCTACCTCCTGCGAAGCTATAGTGATTATTGATGTCTGGAATTTATTTTATGATGGAAGCCACTGTCAGGATAATCACTGTTAGTGCAGTCTGGGAATTGTTAGTTGTATGCAAAGCACTATGCCATCTTTTTTTTTAAGTTGTGTTATTATTTGATCTTTTTGTTCAAATTCAATTTTGCATCTTACATTCAATTTGCCTTACAATGCGTGATGAGCACAGTGAGTTTTAGTCTGACAAAGTGCAAGAGAACTGTATATGAGAACCTTGGCTCAATATAAAGGTATTCATGCTTCATTTTTCAGTAAACATCGGCATGTGAGCAAAGTACACAACGTGAAGCTGTGTCTCTGTTTCAAGCTCAGATGTCCATGTGTATGATCCTTTAATCAATGCTGTTCCTTTAGAAATGTTCTTTTTTTTTTTTTTCTAAATTAGGAAAACATTTAAAAACAACAGTACTGGGCAAAAGTAATTTAGTGTGTGCTGCCTCTAGTCAAAGGCCTAGTCTGCCAATAGAAAATCTTGTCGTGAGTACGAAATCCCATTAAGAAGGCAAATATCTGCAAAGATATAGACAGGCATGAAAACTTTTACTAAAAGATTGAAGAAGGGTTAGAACCACTGAAATTTTATATATTGTAATCCCTGCCATCATTGGGGAGATTTTTTGACCCACTCTAACTCACAAAGTGGGGGGAAATCAAGGGGACAGCAATAAAAACAGGGGAGAGACAGCAATAAAAAAATAGAGGTTGTACTCTTCCCCCCACTATCTTCAAAACACAGCTTTTTCCAAAGTAGAACATTTTCTAGAGATCAGGATTCCTTAAAGTTGTATTTATGTCAAAAACAAAAATGTAATATATTGCAGCTTACAATCCTTAAATAAGGTGGCTGCATTCGTGTTTTTTTTTTTTCACCTAGTGATCTGGCCAGTAAAACACTTCCTGTCTTAGGGTGTCTCCGCTCTGTATAGAGGAGCAGTGAAGCCCCCATTGGACAGTAGCATTGCCAGTCAGGGGTAAGGGTCGTGTTAGATGCACTAGCAGATTTAGATGGACTAACAAACAAAGCTGAAACCCAGCTAACGTTTTTTGAGCATTTACATCAGCAGTTTTTTTTCTTCTTTTGGGATAAAGGTTTTATATAAATCATTAAAAGCTGATCCTTGTAAGCACCCTGTTAGTGGAAATTGGTTTGTCTTTGCCCCCTAACTACTTATTTTGCCGGACAGCTTGGTCTGTAAAGGAAGTTGAAAAATAACAGACTTACTGGTTGGATTTACCAGGTGAAAATAAAGGGAAAAAATGCCTCAAAAAATATATAAATGTAGCTACTATATTTAAAGATTGGTAAACTACAATATGCACATTTTAATTTATAGGTTGAATACTGCTTTAACTCTATTTATTGGAATGACCTCTGTAACTAAAAATCATGTTTTCCATTTAATTCAGAGTCTTAAATGTTTTCATTTATAAAGAAATACATATTTCTAATAAGTACTTTTTGTTTTTGGTAAGATGGGAAAGTACTCCCTGGACTGCTTGTTCTTCGTCTTGTGGTGGAGGCATCCAAAGCCGGACAGTCTCCTGTGTGGAGGAGGACATGCAGGGCCATATCAGCTCTGTTGAAGAATGGAAATGTATGTACAATCCAAAGATGCCTATTGTCCAGCCCTGCAATATTTTTGATTGCCCCAAATGGCTGGCTCAGGAGTGGTCACCGGTGAGTTTCCCATGCATCCCATCATTTGGTTATAAAGAACACAGAGAACAATATATGTAAAGGGGAACTCCAAACAGAAATTATGATCTAAGGAGATCATCCTTATGCCCTGTATACATTTACTACTTCACTGCCATATTTCTATATTGTTGCAAACATCCTGCATGGAAACAATGTTTAGGCTTCTCAGAATTGACTTTATGGTAATTGCCCGAATGACATGGGTCTGGGGTAACCCCCCTTCTGTTTTACCTGCCAAAAGTTTGATAATCCTGTACTGGCAATTTTGTGACTGTTTCATGCATTTTTCCAAAATGCTCAGCCAGATAGTTAATATGTAGTCCTTAATTTTCTAATTTAGGAGTTCATCTTCCTATGTCTCCTCTCCAGCCTCCTCGCTGGACAATCAATCTATATCATAACCTCAGTCCACTGAGCAATGAACTGACCCAGAGAGCAGTAATGCAAACCCAGGAAGTAGCAGAGTGATCGAGAGGGTCTAGAAGAGGTGTGCGTAACACAAAAATCATTGGCCAATTACTTACCTTTGGCAAGCAACATATACAGTATGTGTGTATTTTATTTCTGTATTTATCTGTTTGCCCAAGGTTCCACCTTAAACAATTGTACACCAAGTAGTCACAGAGATGGCGTACACAGTGGGTTTTCCCAGTTTGCGTATCTGTTGTATTTAACAGGGCTTACTGTGTCCTAGGCTGTTTGTTAGCTTTTCGTGACCACAATTCTTTTTAGGAGACATGTTTTCTAACTGAACTTGGGATTAAGTAATGACAAGCAGAGTTATTGGCTAACTGAAGTCTTCTGACTTTATCCTGTGAGGATTTATTGAATCTGGGTGCTGGACTGAATACCCTAGCACCAATGGTAAACTGTTTTCTTTGTGACCCAACCAAAATGTAAACCAGGTCCCAGCAACATTTTCTCATTCTTACGTCTCACGCAGAATATCAAAAATGCTGCTTTTTTTAGGTGTTTGATGTTTTTATATTTCTTGCCTCTAAACGCCCCTCTATGTTAGTGTAGCAGAATTCCCAGCCATTTTGCTGCATGTTGGTCCGTCAGGGTTACCGCTAGCAACAACAGCACATTTAAGCATGTTCCTCAAGTGTGAGCACCGAGACATGAAACAGTCCGGCATCTTTGGTTTTTGTATTTATTTTAGGAACTTGGAAGGGAGAAGGGAATGAGCGGGATACTCCTCTGGCTCAACTATACACATAGAATGGGACATTGAGAAAAAATGCCTCTTGACGCTGACTTGATGCTGGCTGAATGCCGGTCAACGCCCATTGGCGCTTGTTAATTCTGACTTGCTGTCTGTGCACTTGAACTGACTTCTGCCACTTCCTTGTGACTCAAAAGTCCTTTGTACTGTTCCCTTTAGCCTTCCTGGCTGAGGTAGCTATTTGTAAGCACTGCTGCAACTCTTAACTCTTCAGGGCCCAATCACTGGCGCCCTCTTTCTCTTCAGAGTCTAAACACTGGCACTCCCTTTCTATGACTTCTGCACAGGCTAGCTGGCTCCTGGATCCCTCTGACCTTCCGGAGGGGTCCCCTATCCTAGGCAGACCCCGGGGCAGTTTACAGTACTCATGACACTGCTTTCTTGGACTCTCCGGCTCCGCTTGGTCCTCAGCACACTGGATCCCTCTCTGCAGCTCAGCTCAACCCTCTGTCCTCTTAGGCCAGCCGCCTAGGACACCCGTTCCATGCTGACAGGAGGAAAGACAGCCGTCACCTCCCTCCTGGGACTTCTGCTTCCCGCCAAAGACATCCTGTCATGTGCTCCCCACAGGCTTATACCCCCTCCCAGGATGCATTGTGGCAAAATATGCCCTCTGGGATAGATACAAGCCCTGGTGTATTATTGGTCAGGTTTCCTCCACTGTCCAATGAGAGTCCCCATTGGATGCAGTGGGGAGACTCCCCCACACAACACTCCCACCTGAGAACACATGACAGCCTAGCTGAATAATTGTACCCTGCTGATAAGCAGACAAGGTCTCCCCTATAGGTTACCTAGCACCTACCTAGGAGGGTGCTACATTAGCCTATGTGTCCATGTACACATAGGCGTTTAGAGGCAAAAAAGAAAAAAATAACACATCACCTGCACATTCAGAAGAGTGGCAGTTGGGTGGAATAAAACGCCAAATGTGCATAAACATGCACTTTTGTGTTAATACATTCTAATGGCCAGAATAAAATAATATTCTGGCCAATAAAATGCATTAACATCAAACAAATAAATGCGCATATAAAATACGGCATTAGGCAGGTTTTTAAGCTGCATTTTACTCCAACAAAGGCAGCCAGGGGAGGAAAAATGCATTCTGTGTGCATGAAGCCTTTTGTGTTCACACAGTGGGATTTATTTAATAAAACTGAGGAGTGCAAAATCTGGTGCAGCTCTGCATAGAACCCAATCAGCTTCCTGTTTTATTTTATTTTTTTTTTTTTGGCAAAGTTTAATTGAACAAGCTGAAGTTAGAAGCTGATTGGCTACCATGCACAGCTGCACCAGATTTTGCACTCTCCAGTTTTAGTAAATCAACCCCTATATAACAAATTGTGAAATGATAACACCCTTTACCTAAAAACACAATCATGTTTTGAATTGGTTCAAGGAGTACAAAAAAGTACTATTTGCAAATCAATGTCAGCATATTAGTATCAGTCACATTCATTTTTCTTTACAGACAAACTGGTATACAGACATGTATTTAAATAAATAACTAATATAACACAAAAAAAATGCTTTATAAATATAAGCTAAAATTTTTCTGAAAAACGACTTGATTAGTGACACTAACAAGCCTGTCTGTGTTTCTAGTGTACTGTTACATGTGGGCATGGGCTGAGGTACCGTGTGGTTCTCTGCATCGATCACAGGGGAATACACACAGGAGGATGCAGTCCTAAAACAAAACCTCACATCAAGGAAGAATGTACAGTACACATACCTTGCTACAAGATCAAAGGTAAGCTGAAAATTGGCACCATGGATTGCAAATAACTGTGAAACCTAAGTAAAATGTTGTGTTATTTTTTACAAAAGCTTATATTTATATAAGAAGAAGAAAAAAGTAAAAATTGTGCCTCCTAAATCATATAATCAGCATAGATAAATCAGAAAGGCCAGTTTTGCCTTTTCGTATTCACATTAACTGTATTTTTCCAGTTCCATTTTTTTTTCAGAATTTTAGTTACAGTAACATTACATTTTTTTAGATAACCACTTATATTTAACCTTTAGTTAGAACTTTGCTTTGGGAACCCCAAGCCACCCACCTACAGGATTTTCAACCAAACTTTTCACCTTCTAGTACCAGAGTATTGGCTTGCTATTCTCTTAATGAAGAGGTGTCAGACAATAATCCAGAATCCAAAAAGGATTTGATGTTTTTTAAAAGAGGTATAATGGCATCATGTGGCAATATCTACCAGCACGCTAAGAAAGCTTGGTAGGGACCTTCATCATTTTGAGTACTCAAAAATTTGCCAATATGCAAGTATTTTACTGGTGCAAGTTTCTGTTTCAAGAAGTTTTTATTGAAAAGTAACAGTGACCTTACCATATAAAAGCAAATGGGAGTAGATTTTACTAAAACTGGAGAGTGCAAAATCTGGTGCAGCTGTGCATGGTAGCCAATCAGCTTCTAACTTCAGCTTGTTCAAATAAGCTTTGACAAAAAAACCTGGAAGCTGATTGGTTTCTAAGCAGAGCTGAACCAAATGTTGCACTCTCTAGTTTTAGTAAATCCACGTCATAGCGTTTATAATGAGTAGAAAGGTACACTGCCATAAAATGAAAACATACAATTACAGTATGTACCTTTTTTTTTTATTTTCTTTAGCAGCTCAACTGAACTACAGTATGTGACAAAAACACTTGTCTTATCCTATTATTGGTTAGCTTTATTAGGCTGAGACATTTGTTAGTGCCCAAAAACAGGGCAACTGTGTTGTAACATTAAAATTGGATGACATACATAGTAGCAGAGGTGGGGGACTCAAGTCACATGACTTGACTTGAGTTGGACTTAAGTCACCAGTTTGAGGACTTGAGACTTGCTTGACTAAAATTAATAAAAGACACGACTTGACTTTGACTTGAGTATTCATGACTTGAGACTTGACTTTGACTTGAGACATGACTCAAAATGACTTTACTTTTTTAAGTTATTAAATATTTGCATTTTCTCAAGATGTGTTAAAGCAAAATGAATGTGCCTGTTATGTTTCTGACACCACAGTCACTTAAAACACCTCAGTGTGTTCTGATTTTTAGGACACTGGCTGTTTAACAATGGAAATACTTAACATGTTTTTAATGACTGTGGTGTTGAAACCTGACCGGACGAAGGATTTTGAGCTGTTTGGGCATTCAAAGTGTTTCTTTAATATGCCAAGAAAAAATCACTAAGCAGTTTTGTTAATGTTGAAAATAAAACAAATTCTTTCCTGACCACTGATTTTTAACTGAAAATTGGGGTAGATCAGTATTTTGACTTGATTTGTGACTTGACCAAAATAAATGACTTGACTTGACTTGCTTGACTTCTAGCAGGGACTCGACTTGACTTGCTTGCTTTTCACCACAGTAACTTGGGACTTGCTTGAGACTTGAAGGTTAAGACTTGAGACTTGCTTGTGACTTGCACATGTGTTACTTACTCCCATGTCTGCATAGTAGGGTACTATACTTTCCGTGACCTGTTACAAAGGGAGTAATCACCAGGCAGAGACCATGTAGAAGGAAAAGCATGCTTGACAATGCAGTGGGCTTCAACTTAAAAGTTTAGTTTAGACAGAGAACAGCAAAGAACTAGATATAAGCTGGAGAGATATTGTTGGAAGATGTAAGTAAAGAGATATAGAAGATTGCCAGGGAATAAATCCTTGTGAGCAGGCCATAGAACAAGTGAGTCATAAAGCTAGTCCACTTCATAAGGACAACAATGACCTATCAGAATCTTTAGGGAGATAATGTTCTATCCATGGGGACCAAATTTGCTCAAATTTACAGATTGTATCTTTAAGAATTGCAGCCATTTTTTTTGTGGATCACGTGGCTCTTGCAAGGGTTTGTTTCCCGCCAGTGAACATAAATGTAGGATGTGGAATTGCATGTTTTGCATTCAGATGGCTGTAGGTTCAGCAGTACTTCCTTAGGTGATTTTTGTATGCCCTTGCTCAATATTTTATATTCTTACTGGTATACATTGGTCCAAAATATATTGATCTTGTGGCATTTCCACCATATATGTAAAAGGATGGCTGGATACTGGCATCACCGAAAGCATTTTTTTAGAGGGTGTGGATATAAATGTTGGTAAATGCTGTGGAACAATATACCATCCCATAAGTAGCCTATAGTTGATTCCTATAGCCAATGCATTGATTGGACAATGTGGTGTAATCTGCCAGATTTGTTTCTGATCCTCCTTTTGTATGCCACTCCCCAAGTATCTTCCTATTTTGCCACATAAGGATGTGGGTGGAGTGCTTGACCTTTTAGTTGCAGGTACATTTTTATCAATTTCCAAATGATATTGGAACAGTAAGGTGTTATGATTTCATGGTGCATATAGGGTGACACATTAAAATATATCTAATTTTGCCCATTTTATTAAAACTTTTTTTAAAGCTATGAACTTGCAGTGGGCTTATGGTACCCAATAGAGGTTTCTTGGGTTTGGCGGGGGTTGAGGTCGGATAATTGGACATCTCAAAGAATATACTTTTGTGACACTATTTGTACCATTGCAGGTCACCCATCTGTTAAGTCCTAGTGGAGTTTATTTTGCCCTGATAAATTATGTAACACAACAAGAAGATTTTTACTTTTAGTGATTTTCCATTATTTATAATGTTAACATTTTTGCACCACAGCATAAAATGAACTTATTTTAAAATCTGAGCATAATAGTTTAAATATGTAGAAGGAGTGGACCAAAACCAAGACTACAATATACATTTATTAGAGATAACTGATACCATTGGATCGAGAACTCCTTGCAGTAAATAAACACTGATTGAGTTCTTAAACTATAAACAGCATTTTGCTAATTAAGAATGTGGTTAGGAAGGGCTTACAGGTATGCCTCTCATACTCTGCTACTTCAAATTAAATTATAAAAGATTTCAAAAGAAATGCATTATGTGAGCAACCTTCAAAATACCATATGTTTATCTCTGTTTATATACATTGATTAGAATAAAAGCTGTATTATATTATCATGTTAAAATAGAATATTCTGGGTCCCATAAATTTCCATATTATTTTTAAAGGAGACCTAGGGCCTAAACTCTGAGTGTATTACCTGTGTTGTTCCTAAACATGTCAAATAATTTTGCTGCTTCGGTTAATATACAATTAAAAGTACATAATAGATAATTAAATCCCTAATGTACATATCAATCACTAGTATAGTGGAGGAAGGCTTGACAGTTGATGTTTGCTATGAGCATATACAGGATTAGATTTTTCTGGTGCAGTAATTTTCTCAGCTTGGAGGATAACCCAAAATGAAAAGCTACTGTATGTATAGTTTTTATGGGCACATTATGTAAATGCAACTTTTTGGGAGGTAAACCAAGCACAAAAACCCTCTTTAGAAACTTACATTCTAAACTGCAATAACCTGTTTTACATTCGGTTAATGACCAGGCCATTTTTTGCGATATGGCCCTGTGTTACTTTACCTGCCAATCGCGCAGTCATGCGACGCTGTACCCAAATAAAGTTGATGTCCTTTTTTTTCCCACAAATAGAGCTTTCTTTTGGTGGTATTTGATCACCTCTGAGGTTTTTATTTTTTGCACTATAAACAAAAAAAGAGCAACAATTCTGAAAAAAAAAAAAAAAAAACAATATGTTTTACTGCTATAAAACACAGCAAATAAAAAAAAAATTTAAAAATCAAATGTTTTTATCATTTTAGGCCAATATATATTTTGCCACATATTTTTGGTAAAAAAGATCCCAATAAGTGTATATTAATTGGTTTGTGCAAAAGTTATTACATCTAAAAACTAGGAGATAGATTTATGGCATTTTTTCTTTTTTTTACCAGTAATGGTGGTGATAAGCGATTTGTAGCGGGACTGCGGCATTGCGGTAGACAGTTTGGACACCTAACTGGCACTTTTGACATTTTTGAGGGGACCAGTGACATTACTACAGTAATCAGTGCTAAAAAGATGCAGTTACTGTACTAATGACACTGGCAGGGAAGAGGTTAACACCAAGGGCGATCAAAGGGTTAAGTGTGACTCTAGGGAATGCTTTCTAACTGTGTAGGGCATGGATTTACTGGAAAAACATAGAGATCTTTGTTCCTGAATAGCAGGAACACAGGATCATCTGTGACAGAACGGCGGTCTGTCTTGTTTATATAGGCAGACCGCCGTTCTGTCTCTATGGGGAGCAATCGCACGTGGCCGTCGGACATCGCGTCCGCCAGACCGGTGATTAGCTCCCCCCTTGGTTAATCAGCACACGCATGCCTTGGGGAGTGGTGTGTTGCCCCCACTGGCTATTATACGAAACAATGTACAAGTACGTCATTTCGCCTAATAGAGCCAACCTGCTTCAGTATATGTGTGGCGGTTGGTCGGCAAATGGTTAAATTAGCTAAATACATTCCAGGTGCATCAACGCAAAAGACACACAAAGTCTGTGTTTACTTAAAAAAAAAAAACAAAAAAAAACAAGCTACAGCCTGAGTAGAAAAGCTACTGCCAGTTTCCTGTAGAGAAGGCCCCTTGCTCTCTATAGGGAAGCAGTAGTCTGTCTGCAGAGGTCTGATGAATCAGATCTATAACTCAGGTCTGACTCTGTGTCGTTCCTCTAAAAAAAACAAACTCTAAGATTTTGCACACCTTTATGTATATATATTTATAATATATTTAGCTGATTTTAATTGAAAGTTTGAGTGGGCTTTATTGAATCCTGGATGTTTTATTGGGCCTTTGAATATTTTATCATAGCAAAGGCTCTCAGTTGCTACCACAGTTATTCAGCTGTGATGTTTACTGTGAAGTTATTGTTCGGAGTATAGTTATTTAACCTGAAACCTTGTTTTGCCCAACCATCCCTGCCTTTATAGATTTTCTAAACTCTATTTTGTTTTACCATGACAACATGCATAGTGTAGCAAGATATCAGTATCGTATCAATTACTGACATAAAAGTGAAACACACAATGTTTAATTTACATTATCCCTTCTATTTCTGTACATAGATGATGGCACTGTAAATATTTTAACCTAAAAAACAGTACTGTTTTCCTAATTGATATACACCTATCACATGACCAAGCTTTTTCCCAGCCTCTCTGCAGGGAAACATAAGCAGGAGGAGCTTCTATTCCTCTGCTGCTGGTCACATGTTCAAAATTAAAACAAAACAGCTTTGAAATACAGAGTTAATATAAATAATTCATATCAATAAACTGTTTAAATTTATCATACAAATATATATATTTGAAATCAAATATTTATTATTTTTTGCCAATAATATGGTGTGGACGGATTTCTGCCAGTCACAGGCTGTGTCACGCCCCTCCAACCTGTGTCTTAGAATAAGAGGGAAGTGAAGCCTCCATCAATCTACATGTAATATCCCTCCCCCATTGTGTTTTGCTGGTTAGTAGGCATGGAGGAGAAGTGAGGGAGTGGGTTGTCATTTACCTCTATGTATACGCCCACATGTGTGACTGTATAGTGACATGAGCTGCTCGGATGTGATAAGGAGGAAATACTCAGCATAGAAACTCACTGAAAACTGAGCATGTGCAGAGCTGCCGACGCTGCTCTGCAAACTCCCTAGCTGAATTGGGGATTTGGACAGAAGAGGGGGAAAGAGAACAGCAGGATCAACCAGGTTTTTTTGCAGAATACAGAAAACTAATCACATAGTGACTGAGTATGAACAGCGTGAAATACATAATTTAGTGATGTTTTTTAATAAATGCTGTTTAGTGACACTTTAAGGTCTATTAATAATAATGATAAATTATAAATAAATAAATATATGACAAGTATTACACAAATGAATAAAACAAGCACAGTGATAGCAGTTACTAGCTTAAAAAAAAACATTGTCAGTGAAAAATAAAGCAGCAACGTATTGTGGGCCACCTGGTCTCAAAGGTTTTAGCCACAATACCTTAGACACTGAGATGAGTGAAACTAGAGGTCAGACCTCAACAGATCGCAAGTATAACCATCTCTGTTTTTTGCAATCACCTTCTCCAAAAAATTTGATCTGACAACATTCCCAAATGCCTTTCAACTTAGCAGACCCCGTTCATGGCCAGCGTGGGCGCAGCTTATTACCCTATCACTACTCAAGCCATGACAAGGAGAACAATAAAACCCATATCCATATGTGAGGAAATGGTAGAAACAACATTTTGCCATAACATTGGATCAAGATCAGTCACCCTTGTTAGCTAATGAATTCCTTGCATGAACATTACTACCTTGAGAGGAAAAACCTGAAGAATATTGCCGGTTAATTGGAAGAAAAAAAATTGAATCGAAGAGTAATACTGTGTGTTTGACATTCTGTGTCCTGTTTTTCATCAGTGATAACCAAACAAAATATGTTCCTCATTCTTCACGTGCAGTGCAGTCGATGAGCTGATAAGATGGGTTTTGGATATTATTGGAGCACCTCTCTGCAAAACATGTGCAGTCCGTCATTTTGTTTGAAAGGCACAGCTCTGCTTCCCTTCTCTAATGTTTAAAGCATCATTGTGATTATCTTCACAGACACCATTTTGTGTTTTATATTACATCTGTAAAGTGTCTTCAGAAATTGTTGGCCTACCTATTTTTATTGGTTTTCTTTTGTATCTCAATATGGCTGTTTCTGGCTTCTGAACAGCTTATTATCTTTTTAACATATGTTTGTGAGGACAGGAGATTCCTTGTATTAAAGCGGATGTATTGCTTAAAGCAGAGGAAATCATATTACCTTTTTCAACACTTCGGTTTGCTGTAATGCGATCGCTGTTTGCCATCATTAACGCATTACTGCTGTACTGCATATTAAAAGTCACCTTTTTTTCTGTTTAAGTTTCCACCATTCAAGCTAATAAGTATTTTTTATAAAGATATCACATCTTGTTATAGTCAGCCAATCTGGTTGTGATTAGTATATATGTGTGCTTCTTTATAGAGCCTTTTATGCAGCAATCATCGGTGATTATTGCAAGTCAGCATAAAGTATTCTGCAATTTCTGACTACCTCTATAACTACCATCATGTCGAAATTGTGGCTGCAAAACACAATGTACTCACAGTTGGGGTTTCTCAGGAAATAGAGCTTGGAACCTATAATCTCACTGTCTAAGTCATTCCAGTTCACTGGTTTGGATGACAACCTTTGCTTGTCAAATTGAGGAGCATCATGGGAAAAGGCAGCTCAGAACAACAAGAGAGCCAAAGTCTAACTATAACTAAAAGTGGCTAAATGTAGAAAACTTACTTTTCTTTTTTTTTACGAGTTTTCTGTTTTGGATGAGCGTTTATATTCAGTTAATAGTATTTCTTCCTAATAATAGATGATTTTGATAAAAATCCAGTAAAAGAATCAATGTTTTCACCACGTGTGCTTTTTTTTTTTTAACTCCTGTGCAGAAAAACTACCAGTAGAGGCCAAGTTACCATGGTATAAACAAGCGCAGGAATTAGAAGAGACAGTGGCTGTATCTGAAGAGCCTTCGTAAGTATCCCATTTGTCTTTTGTTATGCAAATGTAATTATTTTTAAATCTGTTTTAAAAGAGTATTACCTGTTTACCAGTTTCCAGTATAGCTAAATCTGTTTCTATCAAAATTAGTTTTTTTTAGTATTTGTATCTTTCCTATAATCTTCCAAGCAAAGTAGGCACCAAAGAATGCAATATGTAAAGTGTAACACTAGATAAAACTGTGCTTGCCTGTGCCCCTTTAGGGACATCTACCTTCACTATTGTTCTGGTGACAGTTTTATCATAGGGATAGTAAATGAGAAGACATTTCCAGAACAGGCACACGGCAATAAAGGCCACAAAAAAGGTTCCAAACTTTCCCCTTTCCGTAAAGACAAAAAAAAGTTGGGAATTTAGCTGTACAGTGGAACCTTCGTTTATGAGTACCTTTGTTTACGAGCATTTTGAAAGACGAGCAACATTTTTTTAAAAAATCTGTCTTGATATACGAGCACTGTCTTGATATACAAGCAGTTTTATACACTATAAGCATGCCATACCCTCTGTTAATGGTCTCTGTCACATACCATTATGTGTCCCAGTGCTTGTACTGTATATAAAGATGTCAATATATACTTTTCAGAGTGTTTCCCTGTGCTTACTGTGTACGATTCCTCGTCCCTCTGTCTCTCTCTCTCTGCTCTCCCTGCGGGAGGGGCCGATCACTCCTGCTGACGTCATCTGAGGAGGAGGGGAGGAGAGAAGCAAAGCAGGGCTGATGATTCACACAGAGCCAGACAAGCTCTAAAATTGGCATCTGTTAAATACAATACAGACACAGGGACACATAATATAATTTAACAGAGGAGATGGCATACTTTTACTGTACAGGAATGTACTTTATATATAATAACAGCATATATTTATTTATACCATAAAATGCTTGTGGAACGAATCATCTGAGTTTCAATGCTTTCTTATGGGAAAACTTGCTTTGATATACGAGTGTTTTGGATTACAAGCAAGCTGCTGGAACCAATTATACTCGCAAACCAAGGTTTCACTGTAGTTTGTGTAAAATGTACTTGTGTTTTTGAAATTTTACCTGGTTCTTAGTGCCCGGAAATTACACTTATTTACATTAGAGTCAGTCATTTTGACGTACAGTGATCCACAGACATGGGGGAGCTTTGTTCCTCCTAATCTAACACCTTAGAAAGCTTTTATTTTAGAGCGGTACCAAACCCTGCAATTTTTCACTCAAAGTGGACTTAGACTTGGATAACCTTAAACCGGTGCTGGAAAAGGCAGTTGTAACCTACTGTAGGCATTCCATAGCTGCTTTATTGCCTAGGCCCACTTTGTTATCCATTTTATGGTACAGCATGAATACAAGACGGCCACTCCATGAAAACTATAATGGGCAGCTTTTTCTGTTCCTAGACCCTATCCCTGAAGGTACAATCAATATAATCTAGTAATCAGAAGTAAGAGTTGGCAGGAAAAGCCTCTGATGATATAAAGCATCTAATAGGCTCCTGTGAGGATAGAAGAACTGAGTATGCCTAGACACTAAGACATATACAGAAGTCCTGCTTTTAAACAGGAATTATATTTGTACAAATTGCTTTACCCAGTTACTGTGCTAATAAATCCCTTTTTGACAGCCACATTTTTTTAATCAAAATAGATTGTAAATATATGGTTTCAATATTTTAAATATAGGTCGTAGATTTGTAGATAAATTATGTTTTTCCTGTTTTTAAATCCACAGTATTCTGGCAATGTTGAACCTGCAATTTAGTAAGCAGGCACTTTTCTATCCTTCCTGTTATAAAAAAAAAGTATGCTAATCTATGGGATGAATGTGAATGTACATGGGAAGCAATGAACCTTGTGGTTTCCTTTGTATTTTTGCAGTTTAGTAAAATATTTTTTGACATTCTCCCATGCGGTAAAATTACAATGGCTGTATCACACTTTAGCAAAAGTACACCTTAGTATAAGTTTATTATTTAGCAGGCCCCTTCCATCATGTAATATACAGATTAGAAAAAGAAAAAACCTAATGGAAAAGAGAGGCGTGAATTTGATTTGTGAGGAAATATAAAGTGGGTTTTTTTGCAGGTAATTATTCAGGTAGAGGTTTTGGAAAGTCACTAAAAGGAAATGATGCTAGAGTAGTCAGCACTGAAACCACAGTGTTTCTGGAAGGAAACTAGAAATGCTATTATTAAAATGTAGCTTAGGACTGTTTCCCTTTGGAGCATGATTAATGGGCGCAATTTACAGCTTTGATCTGCACAGTTTCTTGCTCTGTCTATGCAGTAGCTTACAGAGTTGAAATTGAAATCTCAATGTAGTCAAATAAATTTTCCTTTCAGAGGAGTAGAATTGCTGTGTAGGGCTATTTAATATACACTGTATTATATTGCAAACAAAGCACATGTGGGGAGCTACTGCAATGCTCAGGTCTGTTTTCCTATATGATGCACATTAGCAAGCAGAATGGATGTGAAGCTGGGCTTTACGTACTCCATTTTATAGCTACACCGAACAATGAAACTAGTGTCTTTTATTATGTTTTAATTCAAGTAACCATGCTTGGCCGGATTGGAAACAATTTACAGTCAGGTGTATGAATACACACATAAAACCCCATGTGCATTATATAATGGAATTAGAGGTAGGTAGAATTGTGTACAGTAGCTGTGACTCACATGTATCAGATACCACAAGGTTTATAGGGTTTTAAAGGTAACAGATGGTGTTTGATCTATTTTTTTACCTTTACCCTAAAATATATCTAAAGCCAACAGTTTTTATTTATATAGAATGGTAAAGAGTTAATGCTCCTGTCCATGTCCCCACTGGGAAGATTCACCAATTATATTTGTCCTGGTGACCATAATCTTCAGGACTGGTTACTGTATTTGTGGAGAAATATTCCAACAGGGACACTTGTTCTGCAAACAACTCTCTAAGGAGATTTTCCTCTCTTTGGAGAGGTTCTCCCTAATGTAATGTCATATCTACAGGATAGGATGTAACGGGAAATCTCCCTAATAAAATACAAATGGCAACAAACCTAACAGGAGTGTCAATCATTTTGTGCCCCAACCAAAACTAAAATAAGTTTTGACATTAGATTCACTATATTTTTTAGTAGAACAATATCACTTTATTAAGAGTTATTTTATGGTAGCTAAGTGCAACTTTGGTTTGTGGTTAAAAGGTAAATATTATGCCATGGTGTTTCCAGGCATTACAAAAGCATTAGGGCTAACATATTGCATTGTGTTTATTAAGTGAAGATGACCCAGAACAAGCATGTAGTCAGTGAAGTCGGATAAAAGTTAGAAAATCAATAGAGCTCAGCCTTCATACATTTGCACTACTTTCCTTTACACACCAGAGTCTCACATTTTATTGTTATCCTCATATCTGACACTGAGCCTGTTCAGTCTGCTCTACCTGGCACCCTTCATCCCGCCAGTATAACATGTTCTAAAGCCATAAAAAGTACCTCAAGTGATTAATTACTCATGTTACTAGTAAATAACAGAAACAATAAATTGTTGTGTATTGGTGGTTAGAAGCTCTGCACATCCTGGGGAGTCAAGCAGAGGCAGCATGGCCATAATCAATGAGATATTGTCTAAGATTGTTCATCCATCTATTCATTACAAACAAAAGAAAACTTGAAGCTTTCAGGAATGTGTTTCCTATCTTCCCACTTCATCCTATCTAAAGTGATTTTAAAGTCTTGTTTTATTTAGTTATTTATTTTTTTGTTTAAAAATTACAAATATGTTATACCTAGGCTGGCGTTACATGTTTAATTTTCTTGTACAACTTTACTTTAGATTTACCTTAAACTATGTAGTGCAAGGGGCTGCCTGATTGGATACAATTGAAAGTTGTTTACATTATACCTCATATTATATGGTTTTTGGTAAATCTAAAGAAAACTTGTACAAGAAGTTTGAAGATGTATGGCCAGCCTTACGTGCTCTGTGCAGTGGTTTTGCACATAGCAGCTCAGACCCTCCACTTCTCAGGTCCCTCACCGGTGCTCCTGGCCCCTCCCTCTTGCCACCACAGCAAGCAACTTGCTGTGGGGGCACCTGAGCCGAGCCACTGCTCTGTGTGTCCACTCAGACACCGACCTGCATCTCAGTCTCATCCCCTATCTCTCCTCGTTGGCTCACTGACTTTGATTAACAGCAGCTGGGGCCAATGGTGCCGGCTGTGTGTTTCTGCCAATCAGGAGGGAGAGTCCCTGACAGCCAAGTCTCTTGTGCAACATCGCTGGATAGAGATGGGGCTCAGGTAAGTATTCGGGGGCTGTGGCACACAGAAGGTTTTTTATGTTAATGCATGGAAAGTGTTAAGATAAAAAACCTTCTGCCTTTACAACTACTTTAAAATTTATATGAAGCCAGTAGTTTTGGATAGAGTGGAGAAGGTACAGAAAGTGAGGGGAAATCCCAGTTTTTAGTTTTCACAGGAACAAGAGCTAAGGGTAAATGTTTTAATGAAGAGCTTTTTCTCAAGTCAGCTGTCTAAGAAAAAAAAAAAAATCTATTGAGAGATTTTTAATTTCTTTAATTTCTGAATTGCTTCTGGAATGGGAAGTTAAGGGGAATCATTCTGAAGTGACACAGACAGTATAAAAACTAGAAAGGGGTCATGGGCATTACCTACTCTAACCACAGTGGAAATAGAATTTTTGGCTGTGCATACACTTTAAAGTACAACTCCAGACAGGTTTTATTTTTTTTAGAGGACATAGCTTCTGTCAGATTTTTAGCTACTTCTATCCCAACAGTGGAGATGCATGTCCCGAAGACAAGACGAGAAATGAAAGCAAGTCTCTCTAAAGTAAGGAGAATTCCCACCTTGATAGTTATGACCAGGATACGTGTCTCCATTTGGAGATTCCCCTCTCCTCCTATTAACTTGATAACTGTTAGCACTGGGATTGCTACTCACTTTCTATCCTAGTAATAGCTGCCATCAAAAGTACAGAAAGGAAGTAAAAAAAGTCTATCCAGTGTGGGCAAAAATCGAGAACTTGGCTCTCTATTCTACCCAAAACGAAAAAAAAAGGTTTTGTCAGGTTCTGCTTTAGGTTTGGATAATCACTGGATTAAACAAAAGCACCTATTATAAGAAAACCTTGGAAAAAGAATACTTTCATTATAATTAGACATGTTTGTAGAGTAAAATGAAATGCATAAAATTCCAACCATTTATGGAAGTATTTATGGACATTTACTTAGGTGTGCCGGCAAAAGTCATGTGGGGAAGCCTCTACTGCCAGCTATAAAATAGTTTTCCCTATGTTTTCCATTGCTGAGGTTAACTTTGTTCAGAAACCAATGTATTAATCAAGGTAATCAAAGCATTTAGTTGGCAAACATAGAACTTTATAACAAACCAATTTATTCTACTTCAAATAGGACTAAATTGTTTGTAATAGCCAGAAAGCTTTTTGTATTATGGAATAGCCAGACTAAATCAAAGCCAGTATTTAGTGCTTCACTAAACGGGAGCTATTGGGACTAGTAAACTATACATGGTAAAATAATACACTCCTGAGCTCTGTCTTATTCCAGTCATTTATATACTATTGCACCATATACATAGATCTGTCTATTTATTACTAGTCTCAGGTGCAAACACTTCATTAAATTTAAAGGACGTTAGACAGTCGGTATCGGATAGTGTTTAGACATAAAAGAGGAACTCCATCTGTAAAAAAAAAATAAAAAATCATTTGTATTATTATAGTTAAATGTATTATTATTAGTATTATTATAGTTAAATGTTGAACAAATGTCAAATTGTACTTGTGTGTCAAATATAATATCAATCAGTATAGATAATTAAACCCCTTAAGTTAGGTAACTTTTCTTTTCACACGGACACGCATATCAGTATATCAGTCCAGATATTTTAAGAAATATTGCACAAAATTACCAAACAGACCATTAATGTCATACACTGTAATAAAACACATGGAAGCAACGTAGACATATCTGTCCAAAATGTAATCCATTGCATTTCTCTATTTTCCCAAATGGTAAATGTAGTCTACTGACCCAGAAAGAAAAGGCTATATAATCCTTGTGTTCCATTTGCTAGGCCCACATGTGCAGGCACATTATTATGTATTTAGTGTGTTTTTTTTATTTTTTTTTAAACAAGCGGATCTCGCTTTAAAGAATATTAGAACAAGGGATGATGATTTTGATCAGTTGTTATGACAGCTCAAAACTGATAAAAGATAGATTGTGTTTGTTTTGGTTTTCTGCATACGACTGCTGTATACATTGTTTTTTAAATATGTCCCATGTTGTTCCTAAAGTTCTAGCTCTGTTTTTTGTTTAGTCAGTTCTTTAGATGCTTTAACGTTTTGGTTTCCGCTTTACAGTTTTATCCCGGAACCATGGTCCTCATGTAGTGTTAGCTGTGGAGCTGGTGTTCAACAACGAACAATAAAGTGCCAGGTGCTTTTGTCGTTTGCTCAAACAGTCGCTGATCTTCCACTTGATGAATGTGAAGGACCAAAGCCTGCCAATAAAAGAACCTGTTACAGTGGACCCTGCAATGGAGAAGCTGTAGAGTACAGTCCAGATGAGGAAGAGGTGGAATATGGAGGAATAAAAGATATTGATGCACTTTATGACTGGGAGTATGAGGGCTTCTCTGAGTGCTCAGAGTCCTGTGGAGGAGGTAAGTTGCTTACATTATAAAATAAATTGACTAAACTCATGATTTGAAAAATGTAATCCTGAAAAAGGCAAGTCATTATTTATTCCAAAGGTTAAATATAAAAGCACTATTAGGATTTAAGTATTATTATCCATTATAGTTCTGCTTTTGAGAGTAGAGATATATTGCTACTTAAAAAAAAAAAAAAATATGTCTGAATAGTTTTCCCAGTTGAAATTAGAGTGACATTGAAGGCTGGTGAATTAAAATGATATATAAGTTTCCGTTTTTTTTTTTTTTATAAAAAAATAACAACTATGTCATACTTACCTTCTCTATGCAATGGTTTTGCACAGAGCAGCCCCAATCCTCTTCTTCTCTGGTCTCCCGTTGAGGCTCCTGGCTCCTCCCCCTTGATCATTGCCCCTATAACAAGCTGCTTGCTATGGGGGGCACTGGTGCCTGCTCGCTCCCGAGCCCCACTCTATTCATCCGTAAGACACATAGAGCCACGGCTCAGCCCTGCCCCCATTCTCTCCTCATTGGCTCACGCTGCTGTCTCAGCCAATATGGAGATAGAGAGAGACTCGGGACAGCCAAGGCTCCCGTGCACATCACTGAACCGAGAGGTGGCTCAGGTGAGTATTGGGGGGCTGTGGAGGGAGTAGCACACGGAAGTTTTTTTTACCCTCAAACATAGAATGCATGAAGGTAAAATAACCTTTAGCCTTTACAACCACTTTAAACCCTTCAACTTTAAAATGCAAGGTTTCTTTGGAAAATGCCTTTCTGTAGCAGATACATGATTTAAAAAAAAAAAAAGTTGATGTAGAGAAAGGACACAGAGATTATGTGCAATACAGATACAAGTACAAATATAGACATCATCCCTTAATTGTCGCCTTCACAGTGCATGGTTCAAAAATTCATATCTGAAGATTTGGGTTCAACATTATGGAGTTGATTAGCTAATTAGCTAAAGCAAATAAATAGTTCACTTTTCAAGGGAAGTTGCACTTTGCAAGGGAATTTGCCCCAGAGCTTTGTGAATGAGGTGGAGCTATGCTGACTTTTTTCATCCAATCATGTGCAAGTAAAAATGCTGTTTTTTTTTCACCTTATTTACCAACTTTCACTTGTGTTTGTTAACACACACTTAGCAAAATTAAAATTTACTGAACAGCTTCTGAACACTCACTGAACAGCCTCAAAATCAGCCCCTTTAAATTACCTTTAATGTATAACTAAAGAAAAAACTATTTTTAGTTTTGGATGGAGTGGAGATGGATTGGGTCTGGGTTCACACCTAATGCGGATGCGGCTGACAGCAGGGGTCCGGTGCATCCCTGTTCTCCATTTCAGGGACAAATCAGGGCCGAATTTTTGGCTGAATTCGGACCTGAAACGGAGGCAAAGACACTCCACAGCAGTCACGGAGATGTGTGACCTGGCTCCATTGAAAGCCGGTCACAATCTCCTGTCATGGGAATTTGATGCGGGGAAACTCGCATCCAAGTGTGAACCCAGCCTAAAACACCTGTCAATTTTTAATGCTGTCTGTGTCCATGTGAAGGAGATTCATCCTCTCTGTTTGTCCTTATAATTGAAAGTGAAAGTTAAAGAAAATACCAGATTTAGGGTTGTCCCCAGAAAAAGTAATGGGAAATCTTCCAATGGGGACATTAGTTCTGGTGGTCCACAAAGAATTCACCTAATTTGCAAGGACTTGTTCTCACTTCCTGCTTGGGTATGGGACAGGAAGTGAATGGGAATCTCTGCAATTGGAAACAGATGGCGAAAAAAAATCTGAGTGGGGTTAACCCCCCCCCCCCCCCGCTCTGTCCAGAATGTAAAATTTTGCCCATTGTTCTACTTTAAATTAATCCTCTGCTTTGGAATGTTGCCTAGGATCTAGGTAGGATCTAGGAGTGTCTTCTTAAAATACAGTTTTATCCTCACTAGAAGAAGCTCTGGTGAAGATAACACATTTCCATGTCCTGCCCTGATGTGCCTATTCTAGCAATACCAACCGATATTGCAAACGTTTTCATTACATTGCATAAACGATGGTTCTACATATAATAAGGTATATTGAGAGATAGGCAGAGAAGGAGAAAATCATCTGAGAAGCTGTCAATTCTTTTGGCTTGACAGCCAATAATCACCCCCATCAATGTTGTGATCAGTTTTGGAGATGCAGTATCGTACATTTCAGTTGTAACAGAAGATAATAGAACCTGTGTGTGTGGATGGAATCCACACACATAGTATTCATTTAGTTTAGAGTGTGCCTTTTCAAACAATGGTGACACAGCTTTGTACTTTCATCTCTACTGTCTCTTCAGTGTCTGATGTACCCCAACATTCGTCCTTTTTTCTGACTGCTTCTCGTCCGACCCTGTTTTGGTTTAACCTTGCCGCCATGTCTTTGACTGCAGTTTTTCTTGCATCTGTCCTAAGAATTTTCCGGCTCTGTACTGTTTTCTGTATGCTAGAAATAAACATACTTGTCTTTGAGCTAAGCCATCATTTCCTACTTCTAAATCATAATAAGTAATTGATTTTTTTATTAGACTAGGACCCTCTTCCTATAGTTATCTTCCATAAGGGTTTTCAATAATTTAGCAATTTAACAGAAAGGTATTTTCCCAGAAGGGACGTCAGTGTCTGTAAAAGAGCTGTTATTGAACCCCTGAAAAATCCTTTTCTTTATGAGATGTCTTTGAAGTCGTGCTTTTGGAAGTGTAATCATTTTTTATGTCCTTCTTTTTGCAAGAAACCCAGAATCTCTCAAAGAATGGTATTACCATTCCCGGTTTGTAGACAGTATTCACATGTGCTTAAGTGTGAAAATATTGGCCAAACTTTTGCACTTCGGTTAACAATTCAGAAAAAAAAATACACCTCTTGCTTGGTTCTGGATGAGTGAGTTTTATATCCCCAAAGGATCTTCCCGCTCTGAACAAAAGGATTTGTGTTTTACCCAGCTACAGTAGCTAGCAGCCTCCTGGAGAAAGAAGTCTTCCCATTAGATTGCTCCTGCTCTCATGAAACTGTAAACATCGGTACCTATAAAAGCATGCTAAAGCAGGTGACACTGCACTGTGAAAACATAAAAACAATAAACCGTATGACATGGGAAACTCTCATGCCTTAAGGACAGCTGTACACCATATACAGAAGAAGCTGTAATTCCATTTGACATGCTTCACTCAATCTACAGTGCTACTGAACTGGAACAGGTTACTTTTAGAGCTGATGTGGCTGTGGGTATTTTTCAGGCTGATAGTCCCAGAGGATTTAAAAGCAAACAGTGTTTGCAATGTTAAGGAAACTCCACCCAAATATGTTTTTAAAACTGTAAGCATTTAATGATCAGTAAACCTAGATTGCAGGTCTCTTCATTTAAATGCAAATACATTATTTAAAGTGGTATTAAATTCAAAAGCATGTTTTTTTTTATAGTGCAGCTTACCAATTCTTAGATGTCTGCATTCGTTTCCTTTTTTTAAGCCTTATATCTTCTATTTTCATCTTATGACCTAGCCAGGAATTCTGTTGTTTTTCCAAAGAACAAGCTCTCTTCCAGATGTATCAGTTTACAAGGATGAGACAAACCATTTAACACCGACAGGGGTGCTTACAATGATTAGCTTCTATTTTTGTATGTAAAAACCTTTATTCCAAAAGGAAAAGAACTGTTTGCTTTAACTGATAATACAATATTAGCAAGAATTTGGCTTCAGTATATTGTTATAGCTATATCTGTTAGTACATTTAACCCCCCCCCCCTTTCTCTGGGACAGTGCTGCTATCTCCTGCACCCCCTGTGCCCCTTTATCCAGAGTGGGGGCACTCTAATATAGGAGGTATGTTACTGGCCAGATCATCAGATGAAAACAGAGGGGAAAAAAGCCAAAAAAAGGAAACTAATGCAACCATCACAACTAATGATTAATAAGCTACAATTATATTATGCAATATATTACATTTTTGGTTCTGGGTTTAATACCGCTTTAAACACACATAGACAAATCATAAAAAAAATGTCTTAATTGGCAGCAATTAAAAGAATTTTTAGTTAAAGTCAAGTCAACAGTTATGTGATTCTGTGCACTTTTTAATTAATTAATTTATTTATTTCAGATACTTATATAGCGCTGTCAATTTACGCAGCGCTTTACATATACATTGTACATTCACATCAGTCCCTGCCCTCAAGGAGCTTACAATCTAAGGTCCCTAACTCACATTCATACATACATAGTAGGGCCAATTTTTATACAGGATCCAATTAACCTACCAATGACCAACCTTTTCCTTCTGGCAGTTGTTTTATAATTTACATGAGGTGGCAAAAGTTACCAAACATGGGTAAATATAATGTATAAGGGTCACCAGGGCCTTTCACCATCTTGGATACATTTTAATTGAGACATACTGTAGAACCTGGAACAATAAGTTCTTAGTTCTTATAAAGAATGTGTTGCTTTCTTTTTATGTCATCTAGGCTGAGCCAGATTGAGCATGGCCACAACAATTAGGGCATCGATCCCATGCCTGCATTGACCACACATTTCTCCAGGCACCAATTCTTTGAACACACATTCTTTAGACTTTTGTGCAAGAGACCTCCAGCAGAGGTGATATTGTAGCTTTACATAATTCACTTCTAGATCCAATCTTTCTTGACTAATTCTTTAACATGTTAATGCAACTTCAAATGTTTTTGTTCAATTTGATTAAATATGCAGCTTTCATTAAAATATTACTTGGTGATCCTGCCATGAAGGTCTCTTGTTAGACACTTCCTGTTATAGGGTGACCATTTCATCCGTGGTGGAGACCACAGTCAACTGTGCTATCACATATTGTACTCATGTGGTCCACTATTGTCACTATTGGGAAGACAAGCCTGAGCAATAAAGTGCAGCCAACACTGGAGCAACTGCTATTAGACAGTGGAGTAGATAGAAAAAACTGAAGGAGATCAGCAGGGCTGGAAATTCAAAAATGTTTTAAAAAAACATTAGTACACAAAGGGTGTCAACTCCTGTAGTACCCTGTTTCCCTGAAAATAAGCCCTATTTCCCCTTTTCAGGGATGGCTGCAATATAAGTCCTACCCCAAAAATAAGCCCTAGTAAAATCCTTGTAAAAACATGTAATTGGTTTTGTAAAAAGATTATATAATGAGCAGTGTGTCTCCTTTTATAACTTACTGTGGAAAATGCCTTATTTACAGCGCCGCTGGATGCTCACGTGACCCGCCAGAGATCTTCCCCTCCCGGCTGTGGCCCCTCCCTCTGCAGTGCTTGGAGCGGGGCTGACATCAGCAGGGATCTCAATCCCTCCCTTTGCAGTATTCAGAGAGGGAAAGCAGAGCTCAGGAGGGTCATGTGAGTGCCCAGCGGCGCTGTAAATAAGGTATTTTCCACAATAAAGTTACAAAAAGGAGACACACTGCACATTACATATTCTTTTTACAAAATCAATTATATCATTTTACAATGACTTTATCCAAGGTTTATTTTTGGGATTACAGAATGTCATATTTCTGACTCCTGAGCTGACAGGGGGGAGAGAAGACAGGGGACAAAATAACTTTTTTTTTTTATATTATGATTTTATTCCAGGTTTTTTAGAACATAGAGAGTGCTAAATTACACAGCACAAGCACTGTGCTGTCTATCATTCTTTAAAGGATCAGGATATTTATGTATTTATTTATTTTAGGGTTACAATCACTTTAGGATCGTCATTGTACATACCGTAAATAAAAAAGACATCCCCTGAAAATTAGCCCTAGTGTGTTTTTTTGTAGCCAAAATGAATGTAAGACCCGGTCTTATTTTCGGGGAAACACGGTAGTAGAGCAATCCATGCTGAAATCCTGAACTGAACCCTGAACAGAATCCTGAACACAACTGAACATGTGTGATTCAGAAGCATCTGAACTGCACTGCAGTGCTCAGAAAATGGACAGGACTCTAAATTTGCACTGTGGATGCACCACATATATGTGAACAGTTTCAATGGAAATCAATGTTATTTCACATGTCATGTGAATTGGATTCAGTTCAAAACGGATTCAATTCGCATATATATGAACCGTGCCCTGGGGTTTACATCTACTTTAAGGTGTTTGTAAAAGAAAAACTTTGTTTTGGATAAAGTAAGGAAAGGTTGGACCTAGCTGGAAGATTCACCCCAAAATTGCCTTTGAGACAAAAAGTTAAAGGAAATCCTACATTTTAGAGTAGCCATTAAAAAAAGAGAGCAGTGGAATAATTCAATAGAGACAAATGTTCTGGTGACTGCCTTAATGGAAATGCCTTTCACCTTGGAGAGAGTTATTTTAACCTCCTGTTGTATGTCCAAGACAATGGAGTAAAAGGAAATCTGCCAAGTAAGACAAAGACAATAAAAAAAAAAAAACAGGAATTTTAACCCTTCCCTACTCTATCCAAAACCTAAAAAAAAAAATGTTCTGTACAATAAAACCTAAAATGAGTATAATTAAAGTCAGTCTTGGAAAAAAATCAAGACCTTATTCAAACAAAAGGGGACATTTACTAAAACTGAAGAACACAGTATCTGGTGCAGCTGTGCATGGTAGCCAATCAGGTTCTAACTTCAGCTGGTTCAGTTAAGCTTTGACAATAAGGCCCCTTTCACACAGGCAGACCGTTCAGACCCGCCTTTCGGTTTTTAGGCGGATCTGAACGGATGCCCCATGCATCTCTATGGGGCATCGGATGTCAGCGGAGACATGTCCGCTGACATCCGATCGGATCCAATCCGTCAAATCTTGGCGGATGGAAACCCTATTTTCCATCTGTCCAGCACACAGCATGGAGACAGAGCTGCCATCCGCCTGCTCAGGGGGGGATCAGCGGATCGATCCCCCGCTGAGAAAAATGGAGTCCGCCGACGGACTCCCCTGTTATTTTACTAGGGGTTAATTTACTAAAATTACAAAAATCTGGTGCTGCTCTGCACAGAAACCAATCAGCTTCCAGGTTATTTTCTCAAGGCCCAATCGAACAAGCTGAAGTTAAACCCTCCTCTGCAAGTTGTATCTATAGGTAAGTCTATGATAAGGCTTACCTATAGGTACTGTAAATATCTCCTAAACATGTACCGTTTAGGAGATATTTACCTTACATGCAGCCAGTGATGTCACTGGCGCATGTGCTCTGAAGGAACGGCCGCTCGTGCCGTTCCTTCAGAGCCCCGTGCCGTGACCGTCGGCTCCCGCACGCGTGCGTGGGAGTGACGTCACCGCGGCTCCGGCCAATCAGATGGCCTGATGCCGTGATCCCGGAAGACAGGCGACTGAACATGTCGCCCGTCATAGAGGTAAGCGGGCGGCACGGCGGGGGCTTGTTCTAAGGTAAGTATTTCATAATGAGCTAGTATGCGATGCATACTAGCTCATTATGTGTTTCAGGGTAAAAAAAAAAAAATCGGGTTTACAACCTCTTTAACCACCTCCCACCCGGGCCATTGTAGATATACGGCCGGGCGGGAGTCTCGTCCTTCTGAATGGACGTTCCGGAACGTCCTTCAGAAGGAGAGAGATTGCGCCGCCGTGGGCGCGCAGAGCAGCGCGATCTCGATGTGCCTGTGTCCCTAGAACACAGAGCAACAAGACTCGGCAGGAGGGCCCTGTGATTGGCCCTCCTGATCACATGACAGCTGTGTCCAATCACAGCCGTCATGTAATGTCAATACAGCCGTTGTAACGGCTTCGATCTCTTCTCCTCCTGACAGATCCTGTCAGTGAGGAGAAGAGCAGAGGATCGATTCTGCAGCCGGGGTGATCAGTGAGTATTTCTGATTACTCACTGATCACAGGGGGGGTCTGTGCTGGTAATCAGATGATTGATTACCAGTGCAGCCCTGGGGGGAGGGGGTGCCACTAGAGCCACCAGGGATGCCCACCCATGACCACCAGGGATGCCCACCATGGCCACCAGGGATGGCAAACAGGGCTCAGAGAGCCTGCCAGTGGTGCCCCCCTATCAGTGCTGCCCACCAATGCCATCTATCAGTGCTGCCCACCAGTGCCCGTTATTGCCATCTATCAGTGCCGCCCACCAGTGCCCATTATTGCCCACCAGTGCTGCCTATCAGTGCCCATCAGTGCCCCCCATCAGTGCCGATCAGTCCCGCCCATCAGTGCCACCTATCAGTGCCCATCAGTGCCGCCTATCAGTGCCCATCAGTGCCGCCGATCAGTCCCCATCAGTGCTGCCTATCAGTGCCCATCAGTGCTGCCTATCAGTGCCCACCAATGCTGCATATCAGTGCTATCTATCAGTGCCACATATCAGTGCCCATCAGTGCTGTATATCAGTGCTACCTATCAGTGCCCATCAGTGCTGCATATCAGTGCCACCCCATCAGTGCCACCCCATCAGTGTCTCCTCATCCCATGCCTGTCAGTGCGGCATCATCAGTGCTCATCAGTGCAGGAAAAAACATATCTATTTACAAAATTTTATAACCTAAACAAAAAAACTTTTTTTTTTTTCAAACTTTTCGGTCTTTTTTTATTTGTGCACCAAAAAAGAAAAAACCTGGCGGTGATCAAATACCACCAAAAGAAAGCTCTATTTGTGGGGAAAAAATGACACAAATTTGGTTTAGGTACAGTGTTGCATGACCGCGCAATTGTCATTCAAAATGCAACAGCGCTAAAAGCTGAAAATTGGTCTGGGAAGGAAGGGGGTTTAAGTGCCTAGTATTGAGGTGGTTAAAGGATGATAGGCTACCATGCACGGCTGCACTCTCCAGTTCAGTTTTAGTAAATCAACCCCATAGGCTGTTCACTTTACTAAGGAAATTTTCCTTAGAGCTTAGTGAATGAAGTGAAGCTCTGTTGGCTTGGGTATTCTTTGAAAACTTCGCCTTTGAGTAAAAAAAATGTAAAGGCACATATTTTGCAGGTAAAAAATGTGCATTTGTTATTTATTTATTTATTTTTACACAGGAGCCTGCAAAGTATTGCATCTGCGGTCAGTGATTCGCGGGTGAAATATCAGCCTCCTGTACACCTTTCCTTCAGCTTTCTGCCCATAAATCTGCAAAAACTTTCAGTTAGAGGGAGCGTGAATGGATTAAACATGCCACTGTGGTAAATGGGACCTGTAATTAATTAATTACACAAAATATAAACACACAGCTCAATACTATGTGCATAATAAACAAACTTGACCCCCAACTACACCTTCCAGCAGCTCTCACTTCTGTGAAACACCCCTCATATAAATAAATATAACCCCCACGTTAAATAAATATAAATGATTAAATAGTGCAGTACTGGACTACAAGCATTCAATAATACTGTACCCCGTCCCTTATATGTTAGCATAAAATGCAGCAATAATTATTCTACTCTGCCTTTCCTGCTTTTTCTTCCTACTCTATCCTTCTCTTAGTTGAGACGTTCAGAGACATGGAAATAACTGGTATGAGCTTTGCTCACTTTACTCCTAAGAGGTATCTCTACCGACCTAGAGATTTACAGGCGCATATACAGTATGGGGGACTGAGTTTTAAATAGGAGTTCAAGTCCTATGTTCCATTTGACTTGAATATAGAGTGGGATATCAATTGCTTTACAAATAATAGCTAATGATGTAAATGTGCCATGCTTGGATACATACTCAACTTTGATCCTTTTTTTTTTTTTTTTGTGATTCCCACTAGTTCTGTTTTGTGTATAGTGTTATATAAATTCTATGCTTATATGACTCTTTGTTTCATGGGTGGGGGCCTATTCACATGGAGGATCGGGTTCGGATACAGTTTCCTCTTTTTTTATTCTATTTTTATATTTTAATATCTTTACACATACATAATTTATATAAATTTAAATAAAATAATAATTTTTTGCACATTACATACTATCATGAGTGCATATACATGAGATGAATGAATGTGTTTAGTCACACATGTGCTTTTTAGCAGGAAGGGTTAAAAGATTTTGGTATGATATTGGGCATGCAGGGACATATTTTAACACGCTGGGCCTAACTGCTTTTCATACACTAGATGGTGCTATAATTGGCGAGATTATCGTCTGAGGCATCGAGTCAAGTGTAGCGCTACACCCAGCCTGCATAGTCCAACCTATAAATTCCAGATCCTCCCTGTGTGTGTTTCTTTAGAGTGTGGTGGCGCCGTACGTCCTATGCTCCTGATGATGTCATATATGACGAAACTCGTAGGGCAGAGCTAGGATGTACATCACACCACACATGTGCGATATACACACAGCCATCTTGGGATTGAATGTTTGGAGCTCATCTTTGTATGCTGTACATGCATGTTTTTAACTGGAATATCGTAAGTGCAATACCTTTTAATAAATCTATTATTGAGTTAAACAGGACTTCACTATGGGATTCGCTGTTTTTGTTTTCATGTCGGATGTTGTTTGAGACCCAATAATTTGGTTATGAACCACTGCCCCTGTAGAACCAACAGGGTCCTGTGACATGCACAATAAAGCCCTGGGTTTGGAGGATCTTGCAAGATTCTAATATTTACCTAATGCGAGTTTGACTATTTAGTGGCCATATTTTCCAGTACAGTGTAGCTTGCTTTTCTGTCTGGGATTTCTTGAATGGGTTTGACCTTTCTCTTCTGACACTTCTATACCAAAATACTTTTCTCCTATGAATAACATCTAACTATATTGATTATTTACTTCTACCTTTTTGTGTATATTTGTGTTCAGTTAATTACAAGTTTTTCCTCATTCATTCATGCACCTAATTATTTGTCACGTATGGTTATTTGTGGTTTATGCACATAAATATAGTCACTTTATATGTAAAATGTATGCTTAACGCTAGTAGCACTGCACATTTGCGTTCTGATAGGAAACTGAGCACTGGCTCTCCTAGCTGTAACCTGTCTATTTTTTGCATTAAGGGGTACACACTGCTTGTGTAATTTTTTACACCCCCAGACCTGTTCTGCTCTCACCTCAGAAGTGCATACTATATACTTTTACATGTTCTTTTATGTCTTGCATTGGTTACATTATTTGTATGTTACCTCTGACTCATATCAATAAACAATTTGAACAAGAGAATACAGCAATAAATGGGATGTCACTATCACTTAGGGGTGAGGTTTGGTATAAACCAATTAAATAAAATATTTGACCCAAACTGAGCCTGCTTGTAGCCCTGCAAGTGGCTTTTGCGGCCATATTTGGCAAATTCCCCCCACCCAAACCGCCGCCTGATGTTTGTAAACAAGCATCAGCCAAAAATCTATCATTTTATTAACAGTAGCAGTACTGCCACAAAATAAAAGATCACCGGTCTACTGGTGTCTCTCTTTTTTCTTTAATGTGTACTGTCCCTTTATAAGTGCCCCCTTCAAAATTCATACATGCAGCCTGTACAGCCAGAAAGAAAGGGCAGTGAGTGTGTGCCCCTTGCACCTGAACTAGACCAAGCCACATGTCTTCAGCATTGGGAGGATACCTTTCAAGTGGGGCAGGAACCCCCCCCCCCCTTATGCAAGGCACCTGGTCCTCATGAGAAAAATCACAGCTTATGTGAGGTCTTTTCTTATAGGCATGACTTCAGCAGGCATTTGCAACGCATTTGAAAAGCTTCGAGCAGCTTTCTTGAAAGCATTACGGCACCTTTTAGTCATGGTCCAGGTCTGTTGATATAGATGCTGAAAACTATATTAATGATTATATTTTTTTAATAAAAACTATCACACACTCCAGGCTATCCAGGATCTAAAGTTAAGCAAGCAATATTTTTCAGCCATTGATATTCTTCATGCCAAAATATAAGGCTCCCAATATACACTTGCAGTATAAGCTACAGCTAAAAAAAAAAATACACCACTGCCACCATTAGGAAGATCTCTTATCATAATTCCACATCCCTCTGCATCCTGAAAAGGATACCATTCTCTATCACTATTATTTTATGACAATAGGGAAGGACCAGAAGAGACAACAATACAGAGAAGCGCCATTATAATACAGGCATGGTGCCATGAGCAGCATTTTAACTTCACATTGCTGGGCTGTGTATGCATTTCAATAGTGCATGCAGAATCTGAAGTGATAGTGAAGAATCTAACCAATAGGAGTCAACTGATGCAGAGGTTTTTGATTATTTACCTTCGCAGTGTGATTTTTTTTCATTATTTTTGTGAGGTTGTAAGAGCTCTCAGGAACTGTGCCACATTTATCATTAGACTATAGGTCTCCTTTAAAAATAATCTCTGTTTTGCCCAAGCAGGGCAAAGGAAAAGGTTCACCTTTATGCAGACCTCCATAGACATACATACTTAACTTCCTTTCACTTCCGTACTGCAATGCTCAACTCAAGGAAAGCCTAGCTAACCTAGCAGTTACAAACAACAAAAATGGGATAAAAAGCGCTCCCCCAGACAAAGAAAACTAGGCTGGTGAATTTGGGGTAAAATATCTCAGTTTATTAAGAACATCATGACAGGAAACTCCAATAAATGGATAGGAAAAAACTGTCCGCCATGTAATTAGCATAAGTGGTTAAGTGGTTAACCTAGCAGTTGCCATTGTCAAAACTTTGGACTTCTCTGTGATATTTCTGACTGACCTAGCACTGTCACTTGGATAAATCCCATGCTCTTTCATATCCAGAAGTACTGGTATTTAATTTCCTTCAACTCTAAGTTCTGAGCAGAGATGTGGGGGAGAAAAGGTAATATAAGTGAATGAATAAACCCCAGGTTCGCTTTAAGCTGAGCTTCTTGTTCAACAGGTGATGGTCACCTTAAAATCAAGCAACTTTATATATATATATATATATATATATATATATATATATATATATATATATATATTATAGATAGTTCATGGCATTTTCCAAGAATATTCTTTTTGTTCTCATTATACTGAAAGCAGAAACACTATTCAAGGTAATTTTATTGTTTTTACTGTCTCAAGAGATGAAATTGGATCGTCTCACGTATAACCTTTCACCTTGCAGAGGTAGCAACCAGAAGGAACTAGTTAGTAATTTAGCCTGCTGTTACTTTCACAATTTCCCAGTGCTGTCATCAAATATCATGTAACAATTATGCCATTCTGTTAGATATAAACAGAACTGGACTCTGCTTTGTTCGAAGCTTGGCGATCCACATAGAATTTGTCATTTCTGCCCATGATTCCTGATCCTTTCCACCATCTGTCCTTTTTTTTTTATCCCCACTTAACTTTTTCCAGTATCCTATTCATATGAAGTGACAAGAGCTAAAAAAAACCCCCAAAAAACAGCTTAGTGATTCAGATGCTGGGTCAGTTTGGTGCACATTTGATTAAATTCTCATTCAAAAGAATTTCTTTTCTAGCTATTATTCAAAACTTGGTGAAAGGAATTGTGTTAAGTTTGCAACCTGCACATGAGGAGTTGACAAGGTTTTTTTTTTTATTTGGTAGTTAACTGTAGTGTAAAACCATTAAAACCTGCTGCAGGTGGTCAGTACAATAACAGTTAAGATTTCAACATACAGAACATTGTTCAGTCTCCAAACTCTGTCAAGACATTGTGTATTTTTGAAACTTTCCATTGTTTGAAAAAGGTATTAATTGTGCAATCTGTTTAAAGGTTGTCCAAACTGGAGCAGCATATTTAAGATGTTTTAAAGTGCCCTTAAAGCGGAACTAAAGGTAAAAATACTTACCTTAGTTCCAACAGTCTGACGCCCATGAAGTCCCTTGCTGTTGTTGGCATCTTCTCCCTGGCTTCCTCTGGGTGCCCGTCTTCGACTGCCTTAATTAGCCGGCACGGGATGATGTCACTCCTGTGCATACGCAGTAGTGCAGTCATCACAGTATACAATGGTATTGCATTGCTGGCAATTTAAATGTAATTTTTTTGCTCGATAAATGTCAGTTTTGCTGCAGCAGGTTCTATATACGGTAAAGATGGGCCACTTTACAGGCAGACTAAGGGGACCCCCCAGGCACTATTTTTAAAGGAATTTTTCATTTTTATTGTTTCACTATAAGCATCATTAAAATCACTGCTCCTGTAAAAACTGTCTTTTTTAAAAACAAATTTTGCATTGACACATGTCCCCCAGGGTGATACCCGGGCCCCCATGCCCTTTTTATGGGCAATAACGTGTATAAAAGCCTTCAAAATGGGGACTTTTGATTTTTCAAGTTCGGGTCCCATATACTATAATAGAGTTAGTTCTCAGGTCCAACTTTTTACATGTTTGAGTTCTGGTGTGAACCGAACCGGGGGGTGTTCGGCCCAACTCTATCCTTAAGGGAGAAATCTTCATGACTGCCGGTCAGAAAAAACTCATGTTTTTTTCTTCTACTTCCTGCTCCACTCTGTACAATATCAATTTGAAAGCCTAAAAAATATGAAAAATCATAGTGCTTCATGAATCATTTGTCATGGGTTCACACTGTAGTAAATGTTTATTTGTGGAATAAAGCTTTGCTATTAATATGAAAACAAAGAAAAACAATGAAATGCCAGTTATAATAAATAAAATTAAATACAATATGAAATACAGTAGTCTAAAAGCCTTTAATATTCCCTTTCAATCTGAGCTCTAGATAAGCACATGAATATATAGCTTGCACACATATATTGGATTTATCATTTCAGCCAAAAGGCTTTAAATATATTATTGTAACTATTGTTAATAGCGGAATATTTGATGTTCTATGCTGCCAGTCCTGGTTCAGATAACTGCCAAATAGCTTAGCCAGATCCTTGGCCACTACCACAGCAGCAGAACAGCTTGGCTAAGTACAAAATCAGAGCCTGCTGATTGGATAGCAAAGGATTATCAGCACACTGATGGGATAACCCTTCTGCTTAGTTTGCTGTTTCTTTCCCTTTTACCATAAATGTACTGCAGTGGATCCTGATTGGTTCCATGTGTTAGGCTTGTTAACACATGTCAAACTCCACATGTTAAGGCAAAATCAGACATCCATACTTAATGCATTTATTAAAAAAATTTAATGATGTTTTCAATAAATACAAAACTGAATTTATTAGTGCTTTTTGTATCTGCCTGGAGTTAAACTTAAACCATGTGCTTATGCAAACATGATTGAAATCGCAACCTTAAATTCTTTTTATTGGTAAAAGGAAAGCAATTGTGCAGCTCTCTGTGCACGTCGCAGCACCTGGTGGATGTGGCCAGATCATCCCCTACCAGTGAGAGTGGCCGAAGAAGAATAGGTCACACGTTTCACAGTCCTTTTACAGACAAAATATGTCAATTTGTAAGGTTCAACATAGCACATAACATGGAGCAGTCTATAAAACATACAACACAGTGTATAGAGTGCAGTGGCGAAGACTATCTAGCATAAACAGTTTAATAGTCAGGACTGTGTAACATGCAACATTGCATACTGAGAGACTGATCAGGATTGCAATGTACAACATAGAGTGCAGTGCTCAGGACTGTGTAATATCCAAAATGTCATATAGCAGCCAAGACTGTTTGCTAAGTGTGTCCCCTTTGCTATGTAACATACCACGTTGCGTATAGAATTTAGGAGCAGGACTATGTAATGTACAACATAGGGTATATAGTTTTCAGTGATCCCTTAGATCCGTGATAATTCCTCAGTGCCCCTTATATTGATAGTCAGTTCACAGTTTCTACTTGATGGTAAGTCCATAGTGCCCCTCTTACATTGGTGTTCAGTTCTCAGTGTCTCCTTTACATTGGTAATCAGTTCTTAGTGCCCCCTCCCCTTACATTAGTGGCCAATGTTCAGTGCTCCCCCTTACAATGATAGTCAGCTCTTAGTGTCTCCTTACATTTGTGGTCAGTGCACTGTGCCCCACTTGTTTTGATGATCAGTGCTCAGTGCCCACTTAAATCAGGGGCCGCTTCTTAATGTCCCCTCTTACATTGGTAGTCAGTTTCATATGCCCCCTCCCCCCAATTGGTGTTCAGTTCTCAGTACCCACTTACATTGGTGGTCAGTTCTTATGTCCCCCCCCCCCCCAATTGGTGTTTGGTTCTCAGTACCCCTTACATTGGTGGTCAGTGTACTCTGATTTACTCCTGTTGGTACCTTTCTCATCTCAGCAGGCAGTGCACCAACTGAAATGTTATATTGGAGTTGGGGCAGCCATTGGTGTGGCGGTCAAGTGGTGGAGCAGCAAGTGCCTCGTCAGATTATCCTTGCATTCAGTCCCATTCCTGCTGCCGGTAACATATGTGAGCAATGCTGGTGGGCAGGGATAGAGCAAATGATGCAGAGCAGACATCATCCTGGTAACTTTGCCCACAGTACATTCTCGGTGGTCCAGCCAGGTAAAACTGTGTGTGCTGTGCACTGAGAAGAGATCAATAAATAGGGTGGGTGGGGGAGTCGATGTACTGGCACCGGAGTACAGGGGTGAATATTGTAAATTAAACAAGTTTTGCTCTCATTTGTTTTCAGTAAATTGTGTATATTTAAAGCTATGCATGACTAATGTTTTTTAAGAATGAATGAATACCTAAAAATCAGAAAGAAGATACGGCATTCTTTAAATTATCATCTTTAGTGAAATCATAGTTAATAAAGGCATTTGTAGAAAACACATAAACCTTCTTTAGGAGGTATTTCTATTTGACAGCTGTCCCAAGAATGACTAAATGCTTAAACAGATGAATGTGCATTCAAAGATCTTCAACTCTTTAAGACAGAAAAATCCATGGCATGAACTATACAAGTTTTCCTTTGAAACACTTAACAGCCATGAGCTCAGTAATACTACATTTAACCCAGTCAACGTAGCTTTTGAATCTAAATTTCCAAATCCTTATAATTTACCCTAACCTTTAAGCACTGAAGTCTACAATAGCAAGTTAAAGGAATTTCTTGATCATTGTCCCTTAACTAAATTCAGTCCAACACAGCTGGAAGAACTTAAAGCTGAACTCTGGCCAAAAACAGCTAAATACACAGCTGAAACACACATATATATTAGCTGTTACCTTCCAAAAAATTTGGAGTCTTTTTTAGTTACTCTTGCTATTACAATCCACATACTATACTCCTGTGAAATTGTACAGCCAGAAGGTGACATTAGTGTTCACTACAGCAGCTTCACATGTACCTGGGTCATTGGCCAACTTCCATTCTTCTCACTGTACAACAAATAAGCAACAGCACATTAGTAAGATCATGCACGTGTTCTCTTCTCTTGTAAGCAACTTGCCAACAGATACCAACAGTAAAGCTCAGTACACAGTAGTTAAAAATTACTCAAACGTTTTGTGAATGGAGCAATCCTTAAAATTTCTGCATTTTAATTTACTCCTGTCAACATCTGTTATATATATTTCATGAAAAACATGAAAATGTTTTTCATCTCTTTACAGAATGAGCATTTTTCAGTAAAGCCCCGTATACACGTACCGAATGTCGGCCTAACGATCGGCCGTCTTTTGTCCGGTGCTGTCCTGTCGGTTGAAAAGTGCTAAAGACTGCACACGAATTTTGTCAGCCAACAACAGCCGACTGCAGAAGTGATGCCATGTGATGGTTAACTTTCCGTGTGTTTTTTCTTCTCTGAGCATGCCCAGTCTTGCTCATCTGCTGTTAGTCGGCCGAATTCTGTACTGACTGGCGAACAATCGGCCGTTCTGGTGACGGCCAACAAAAATGTTATAGCCTGCACACCCGATTCTGTTCGGCCGAAAAGTCGCAGTCAGTTGTCGGAAGCATCATACTAACAAGCCGACAATCGGCTGATCGTTCGGCGGCCGAATATTTACGGCCGACAATCGCTACGTGTGTACGGGCCTTAAGTTAGTACAGTGTTGCATCGCAATAGAGCCCTAACTTGCTCAAACTCTTTGCCCCTCTTTCTTTGTTTTTCCTAATGTACAGAGGATAGTGGGAAGCTAATCTTAAAACAGACTCCAAATACAGATAAAATGCATTTATTTTCTAATTAATTTAAGCCTGGAGTTTAGCTTTTCTCTGTGTATTATGCAGAAGGAGATCAGATATGTTTTTAAATCATTCCCAAGTTCAAAAAATATTATATAAGTATTAAACAAATAAAACCTCCTGCACTAATCAACCACAATAAAACCCCTAATGCACAGACCAAAAAAAATATATAGGAAGAAGTACAAGTCAGTTAAACGGAAGCTGCTAACATCAGAAATGCACTCACCAATCTGCGCTAAATGCAGTATAAATATATAAACCTAAAAGTGATGTAGCGCTGCCCAATAATAGATAAATCTATTTAGCGAATCTAATGATACACAGACTCAAATAGATGCTACAAAGTGCATAACTAATAATTCAAAAGCATATATATATATATATATATATATATATATATATATATATATATACACAGTATATATATATATATATATATATATATATATATATAGGGATGGGCGAGCATGAGTTCGGTCGTTCGCTGAACACCCGATTTTGCATGGTGTTCAGCGGGTGTTCGCCCCGAGGGCATTCTGCACCCTGAAGGCTTTGCCCAATCAGGGCGCAGTGTAAGCTAGTTATTAAAAAGCAGGGTCGGGAAGCCGGACGCAGCATCCCTAACTGATGAGTTATCAGCTATCAATAGGTTTCCCCGCTGACAGCTGAAAAAAAAAAAGTGCCGGCAACAAAATGAAGAAAATAATGGCATGGGGTCCCCCTCAAAATCCATACCAGACCCTTGGGCATGCAGCCTGGCAGTTTAGGAACGGGGGGGAAGAGCGAGTGCCCCCTCCTGAACCATACCAGACCACATGCCCTCAACATGGGGGGGTAGGTGCTTTGGGGCAGGGGTGCCACTGAATGACGTAGCCAGGTGGCCCTGCCCCTTGCCTATATAGAAAATGTGAAAGCACTGAGCGGGCATATGGCAGAAGGCTTCCCAGGAGGCGAGAACGTTTTTAATTTTTTCTATTTTTCGGGTCGGCGGGCTGTGTGATTGACGATGGATTTACATTGAGGGACACTATTTTTTTTTTTTTAATAAAGGATTTGTCAAAAACTGTCTCATTGGGTTATTACTTTTGTGAATGGGTATGGGTACTATGTACCTGATACCCATTCACATAGGAAGGGGGGCCGGGATCTGGGGGCCCCCTTATTAAAGGGGGCTTCCAGATTCCGATAAGCCCCCCGCCGGCAGACCCCAACAACCACAGCCCAGGGTTGTCGGGAAGAGGCCTTTCTCCCCATCAATGTGCGCCAAAGCACCCACCCCCCCCATGTTGAGGGCATGTGGCCTGGTATAGCTCAAGAGGGGGCGGTGCTCGCTCGCCCCCCCTTTCCTGATCTGCCAGGCTGCATTCCCAGATAAGAGTCTGGTGTGGATTTTGGGGGGGACCCAATGCTGTTTTCTTTTTTAATTTTGGTGTGGGGTTCCCTTAAAATGCATACCAGACTTGAAGGGCCTTGTATGGACTGGGGGAGGGGACCTCACGCCGTTTTTTATTTATTATTTTCAATAGCCGGGTGTCGGCGATTGTAACCGTGAGTCATTTTAAATGGGGTTTTACTTGTTTTTTTCTTAGAAATTTTATTTTTGCTGTAGTATATTTTATGCATGCTACATATGCACCACTTTACAGGCACATTAAGGGGAACCCCCATGCACTATATTTAAAGGAATTTTTCATGTTTATTGTTTCACTTTAAGCATAATTAAAATTTACTGCTTCTGAAAAAAACTATTGTTTTTTTTACATTTTTATTATTGATACATGTCTCCCAGGACAGTACCCAGACCCCCCATACACCTTTTATGGAAAATTACTTGCATATAAGCCTTCAAAATGGGCACTTTTGGTTTTTCCTGTTCGGTTCCCATAGACTTCAATAGGGTTTGCCATTTGGGTTAGAACATTTCCCCTGTTCGGGAGTTCTGCTGCAAACTGAACAGGGGGGTGTTCGGCACATGTCTATATAAATGATCAAGAAACTACAATGCATGAAATCTGAAAATAGTGAAAAAGTAAAAATAATGAAAAAATATTCCACCATATTTTTCCATGGTTCAATAAAATTGCATTTGGCAATCTACACTATTTTGGTCTTCTCCTTGCTTCCTATACATGATTTCCAGGATTGAGGATATATTTAACAAGGTGAATGGAAAGATGGAGTGAAACAGTACCCCCTTATATTAGTAAAGGTGCTTGTGACCTCCTCTAGCGTAGTGAGCTCCTATTTAGAAGGTGAGGGGACACCCTTGAGGTTGGGTGAAGGCTCGGCTGTGTGTGTGTGTCAATTCATCACCTTTGGAGAAGAGATTCACTGATTCATTTGGAGTGTGCACAATCACCATATGGTGTATGGGACTTTTGAATGCTGCTATCCGGTTCTAATCCTGATATCCGCTGCTATCCGATCCTGTCCGTGAAATCCGGACGGATGGAAACCCTATTTTCCATCCGTTCAGGGGATCGGATGGGATTGGATGAGAGCGGACAGGTGGTCCATTCTCATCCGATTCCCCCATATAGAGCAGCGGAGCTCTGACACCTCGCTCTCCGCACACAGAGCAGAAAGGGAGCTGTCACCTGCCTGCTCAGCGGGGATCGGCGGATCCCACACTGAGCAGAGAACAGACCGCACCAGACAGCAGATCGTGTGAAAGGAGCCTATGTCTCTATTAGGGAGATGTATTCTCACTTTTTTCTTGTTAGACAGTTTATCTCTTTGTGATGGGGATGGAGGGTTAAGGTGGCCATAGATGGATTGAAATTTGTCTGGTCTTGCAGGGACCAGAAGGATTTTGATCCATGTGTGGCCACTGCCACTCAACAGAAGACAATCTATCGATCGACTTGTGTTGAACAGACCTGTTGGAAAAAAAATGCATGACAGCGGCTCTAATGGCTGCAGCGCTGATTTGTGTATTTTGATAGCAGAGGAGTCCCTCTGCTGTCAGAAAATAATAGTGCAGTGGGGAAGATCCCCCTTATCCACACATTCGGTTCAGTTTTTTTTTTAACTCAGCCCCCCAGCTTAATGAAAAAAACTGAGCTATACAGTGCCTTGAAAAAGTATTCATACCCATTGAAATTTTCCACATTTTGTCATGTTACAACCAAAAACGTAAAAGTATTTTATTGGGATTTTATGTGATAGACCAACACAAAGTGGCACAAAATTGCCCGGCCTGTCAGTTTAGGTGGATGGCCATGTCTTGGTAGGTTTGCAGTTGTGCCATACTCTTTCCATTTTCAGGTGGTGGATTAAACAGTGCTTCAATATTTTTTCATAACCTAACCCTGCTTTAAACTTCTCCACTACTTTATCCCTGACCTGTCTGGTGTGTTCCTTGGCCTTCATGATGCTGTTTGTTCACTAAGGTTCTCTAACACACATCTGAGGGCTTCATAGAACAGCTGTATTTATACTGAGATTAAAGTACTAACAGGTGGTTTACTAATTATTCTTTAGACAATTGGTTTCACTAGATATTTTAGCTAGGAGTATCAGAGTAAAGGGGGCTAAATACAAATGCATGCAACATTTTTCAGATTTTTTTTTTCAGAAAACCATTTATCATTTTCTTTCAACTTCACAATTATGTGCCAATTTGTGTTGGTCTATTACATAAAATCCCAATAAAATGCATTTACGTTTTTGGTCGTAACATGACAAAAAGTGGAAAATGTCAGGGGGTATGAATACTTTTTCAAGGCACTGTATATGGCCAGCTTAAAAACATCTGTCAAGTTAATGCTGCTCACAGGACATGATGACATAGATGTCATCATGTCCTGTGACACCCATTTCTGCTAATTCCTAATCCTAGTATGACAGGATCAGGAAGTGGGGGGAAATTCTTCCTAGTGTGGTCAGAGACAGCAATAATTGATACTTACTGGTTGGTTGGTTGGTTGGTTGATACTGCAGTTTATACCCTGCTGTTTTTCCTGTTATGCAAACCCAATTGGGTTGATTTACTAGAACTGGAGAGTGAAAAATCTGATGCAGCTGTGCATGGTGGTCAATCAGCTTTTAACTTCAGCTAGTTCAATTAAGCTTTGACAAAAAAACTGGAAGTTAATTGGTTTCTATGCAGATCTGCACCAGTTTTTGCACACTCCAACTTTAGCAAATCAAGCCCTATGTGTCAAAATGAGAATATAATACAAATATTGCAAATATCTAAAAAAAAAAAATAGTTTTCTCCAGAGTGTGCTGATAAGAAATCCAGTTTTCTAAGAAGAGTTGTAATATCTAGGTGGACAGTCTACTTATACCTACGTTTCAGATACTTTTTGTTTCTGCTAAACACTGACGTTTGTAATAGATAACCATATTTACAGTTAACATGATGACAACTTTGTATGTTGTCTTGCTTGAGTGCATAGAGTTCTCTAAAACACTGATTAAAACTTCTGTGCCTTATGGGTGGTCACATCATCAGCATCATAAATAGTGTGCAATGGTGTGCTAAACAAAAGAGCTGCAAGCCTATATTCTGTTTCTCTAGCCACATACTAATTTGTCTGTGGATGACAAAGACACCATTCACAATACAGACAAACCTTACTCATGTCTCTTTGGTTGTAGAACAGTTGAAAAAAAAAACCTCCCAGATTTCTTAAAGATTCACACAGTGTGAGCGGGAAGACGAGCCGAGGACGTCCTGGGAATCCGATATGCATCAAATGCTGCTGATAAATGTTTTCTTTTATGGTTACTGCCAGAATAAAATAAAATATGACCACAGTACGTAAATTTATCATGTGTTGTCAACATGTGATCTTGGATTATTGTTGGGCTAAAATGCTGGCAGTAATGTGCCAGATGGAGATGCTACATACAATTGATGTGAATTACGGTCCAATGACAGCGGGAGATGTTGGCCTTCCATCCTTTGCTTTTTACAATAAGCCTGCATAGCAAATATCTAAACCTAATGAGATTTGTCAAGTTTCACACTGCCAATACTCACAAAAGCATCATGAATACTTACTGTAGGCTCTGTCACCTGAACATACACATGGTTCTGCAGCAGATTTTCATCTCTGGCTTCTTGTTGAAAGGCACCTAGTAGCACTATAGCCAACATTAAAACCGTTACTGCTCCCAACCTCCCCTTCAAGTAAGTAAATATCTTGCTGATTAAACCCAAACATATAAATGTCGAAATGTCTTTTTTCCTTTCAAGCACACATTGCATTCTGCATTAAATTACCATGCTCAAGACTTGTTCGTTATGGAATCTGGTGACGTTTTTAGAGGCTTATTGGCACAAGAGTGTTTCCTTTCAGCTCAGCTTGGCTTTGGTTAATGTGCCTCGACTGCCAAAAATAGGTGAAATATAGAAACTTACACTCTCTCTTTTCGCTTCCTACTCACTATCCCACACACTGGGAATCATTTATCTAGTGCCAGGTTGGGTTGATATTGCACAAGTGATTCCATTTTAACTGCATCAGTATTGTTTTTAGTTGCGTTTCAGTGTGTTATTATTTCACCACTTTTATGCTTTATAGTTTACCTAGTTCTCATCAATTAGCAATCAGTGTGTTTTTGGCAAATGCTGCGTTGTATGGTTTTAATTCTGCTTATTGTATGGATTACATTTTAAGGCAGCCATTATTATGTACTTATATCAGACTTATTTTCCCGGATGTTGTTATACAAGGGATTTTTTTTTACATTTTTGCAGGTGTTCAAGAAGCCATAGTAGTATGCTTGAACAAGCAGACAGGCGTAGCAATGGGTGAAAGTCTGTGTGTGGCCAGCAGACGACCTCCCCCCCTATTGAAAACTTGCAATATGGAAGCATGTCCACCAAGGTAAGTCCACTGTATATCTCATTCTCTATCCGACTGTTGTTTTCAACAGTGTTGTTAAACAATATACTTGATTATCATTTATTATTATAAAATTACTTCATCATGAATAGGTGCTTATGTAACATTTTTAGGGTTGCCCATCTGTATACGACAGTGCAAATATATTGGTAACTATTACTATTTCAATAACAGATTGATTTGTTACTGAAAATCCATGTGTCACTTGATGTATATAGTAGTTTGGAATGGCTCATGCATTTCTGCATTTCCTTCTTTCAAGAAATAATGTTAAAGCCCTATTGAACATTTACTTTGCAATAGCTCATGCTACCTTGATGATGGGAAAGCTCTAGCTCAAGCCAGGGTTCTTTGCAGAGGCACTTGTGCTTTCACTAAGAAAAGAAGAGTGCCATTCTACAGCATGCTGTCCAGACAGTCCTTTCTGCTTAGGCTGTGGCTGCATTTAAGAGAAATTGAGCTGTAAAGGTCCTTTCACATTGTCTGTAACCTTCCTAATCCAATGGAAATGGGAAGTACTTGGTGAACTTATGCAGCTGGATAAAGAGTGTGAACTTATCCAGGGGAGATTGTGCAGACTGGTCTAGGCAGTGCGATAAGTATATAGGTGGGCAGACTGTTATCCCCCCCCCACTCCCAAGTAATGTGTTGTGCTGCTCCTCCCTCCCTCCTCCCCCAGTAATGTGTACTGCGCAGCCATCCTCTGCTCTCCTGTTACTCCCCGCCCCACTCCTCCTCCTCCTCAGCCCAGCCAATGAGAGTGAGTGAGAAAAAAAAAGGAAACAAGCACTGCTGGGATAGCTGACATTTCTCTCCATGGAGTCAGTGCAAATGCAGGAAGCCACGTCAAAAAGCCTCTGCGTTTTATCAGCAATGAAATAGGAAGTATACAGAATAAGGTATTTACTGCCACCAAATACAGTTTTGATTTCCAATGACAGTACTTTAAGAGCAGAAGGAAGAGAAGAAAGATGAAAAATGACTGAAGATCTGCTTTAAGGACTAAAAAAGAATGGAAAACAAACTGACATGGATTTCAAAAATCAAAAATATAATGTAACAAAAACTTTGTCAGCTCAGCTCCATAGTAATCACACCTTGGCTATTAGTGATTTTATGTCCTTTTAATCCTTTATTACCTGAAGCAGTTTATTCCTTATTATATTCTTACTTTTTTCTGGACAGCTGACACAGTAGGCCAAAATCTACAAAAAGAAAGATGTGGGTTCTTATGACAAAGCAGCTTCACTGCTTATAAACTATGAGCCTATGGGATCAATTCACTAAATAGTTAATTTTAGTACATTGAACTGTATTCACTTCAGTAATCGATTGCATGCAATGCATTTCCTAGTACATGACTGGGTATTTGAGATGAATATAACAGTTAAACAGCTGAACTCCAGGAAAACAACTAAATACACAGATGAATTACATACATAAAGGCCGTTTTACCAACAAAGGATTTGTTTTTTTTTTGCCAAAATCATTTCTGTATGCAGCTCTGCCATACAGCACAGCCAGATGAATGATGCCACTCTTACTGCTACAACGTGAGTTCAGCGCTCTGCTTTCCCCTGCTATAATCATGTTCCTTGGCAGCGCACCTGATTGACTCGCATTGCTGAGTGCTTATTTACAGGGAATTTCAAGAAGCTCAAACCAAATCAAATTCAGGTAGTTAACTAGTATTTTTAAAATACATTTAGTGATGCATTAATGAATACAAAGCTTCATTCATTTGTTTCTTTACATCTGCCTTGAATTTAGTTTTAGCTTGGCTAAGTTAACATTCTACACCTTCAGCATAGCACCTTTACACGATGAAGGCTGGTAATTCCAGCCTGGCAGTTGCAAATATACAATTCACATAAATGTGCACACTTATATCATTAAAAACAGCCAGTCTAGATGTTATTTTCTTGTCATTTTATATTACACATGAATGTTGGTTTCAATTACTTTGAGCGTATTTAAAAGAGAAAATGTTTTTTGTGGCAGGAGCCCTGTAGATTCCTTTTAAGAATTACCTTCAGGGATGAAATTCTCTTTTAGGAAATATTTTTTTATATTTAGATCATACCCTAAAAAAATAATAGGCTCCACTCCAATACCAACTCATGGATCCCACCATTGACGTGGCCACCCGCTGTGGAAGCATATATGGTTTGATATCAAAATGGCTGGGATCATTTTATCCCTTGCCCTCCAGCTAAGGGAATGTTAATGTGTACACCTGGAGACTGTCAAAAATTTTAAAAATGAAGGAGAAAAAAAAGACTAACCTTTATTTATAAATATCTGCTGGCTTCAAATAAGACTGATCCAGGTTGAATCTTAACCTTGGTGACTCAGATTATCCATCCATGCTGACGACTCGTTTTACATTTAGAAAAGTATTTGTGATTAATAAAGATTGACATATATATATATATATATATATATATATATATATATATATATATATATTTTTTTTTTTTTTTTTTGATAAAAAAAAATGGAGAGCTTCTCAAGTAAATGTAGTTGTTGTAGATTTACAACCCCTGTCTCTATGAGAGGGGACAACATATGGAATTTGTGGGGTACTTTACAAACTTTCTATAAAAAATCCAAAGTAATCAAATGGCAACTTTTACGCTTAAATCATAAAACATGCTGAAAATATGTGCTTAATACTCTAACAGAGTTTCCTGTTGTTTTAAGTGCTCAAACATTTGTAGACTTAACAGTTTTCATCTGCTCTAAATAAACTTGTATTACCTAGCAATGGCAGAGTAGACTTTATTCTAAATGTGTTTTAGGTTCAATTCTCCAGGCTGTGAGAATGGCACTGTCTGGCCCTTGAGATAAGCTACAAAGTGTAAAACTCTTACAGGAGTTGGAATCCTTCTCAACTCAATCCAAAATTAGAAAATAAGATTTTGGCTTGAAATACACTTTTACTTCTTTTTAATTGCACGTCAGGATTACGGCCCCCAGAATTTGGGAACCCATTGGCCCCTTTCATTGTTTTCAAGGTTTTCTTTAAAAATATTTTAAATAATTTATTGTGATTTTAACAGTTTTGTATACGTATTTCATCAATTACAAAGTAATAATATTGGTTTATAGAGCATCCTAAAAAATGAGCTGCACTGTTGTGGCAAAGCATGCCGATAAAGAAAATCTTCATAATAAGTCATTACTTTCAAGATTCAGTGTTACAGTACAAGTTACACATGATAACAGAGGCAGTGAAGGCAACAATGTTTTGTGAGGGTTGGTATTATTATAGGGAAATTAATCAGGAAATGTAATTGTGTAAAAGATGCAACCAGAAATTGTGAGTTGTTAAACTGCATTTAAAGCAGACTAAAATCACTTATATCTTTTTGTTGTACTGAATTAAAAACATTTTCAAATATTTTCTTTTCCTTCAAAAAAAAAGTTAGTTAATTGGGTCTGTAATTTACATGTGGATTAGGCTTTGACTGTCTTAATTATCTTGAGATGGGCTGGTTACCAAGGAAAATAATAACTTTTTAAATCTCAGAAATTCTGTGGATATTGGAGTTGGTCATTTCAGCCCCATCAGTAATGAAGCCGTTTTGTAGACGCTATTCAGTTTGTGTGAATAAAAATGTTTTTGAAGTAAAACTGGTAGAAAGTGTGAAATAGTGTCATTCTGAGACATTTGTTAATGTACTAATTTTCTCTGTAGAGCTTGTGCCCTAGAATGTTGACAGAAAGAGTCTAAATCTGGAATATATCTCATATTGATGAAATGTCCACTGATTAGAAAATTCAAATTTGAGAAGAAATCTAGTTTAGTATTTTGTTTTCAAATGGACTAGAGCAGGGCAGATCTCCAAACTACAGCCCCCCAGCTGTTACGGAACTACACGTCCCATGAGGTGTTGTAAAACTCTTACATCCACAGATATGACTAGGCATGATGGGAATTATAGTTCCTGAACAACTGGAGGGCCATAGCTTTAAGACCCCTGGTCTAGAGCCTCAATATTATAATATTAATGTTGTTATCTAAATAAATACCTGGGAACCATTATTACCATTATCTGCCTTTTGGAAAAACCATTTAATTAACTTTATCACACTTTGATAATGAGATATTTAACCACTTCCTGCCCGCCCTATAGGCGATTGACGGAGTGAAAGTGGTTGCATTATCCTGACCGGACGTCATATGACGCTCTGCACGCCCCCGGCGATCGGGGATGTGGCGTGTCACACTGACACACCGCATCTCCGATCTCGGTAAGGAGCCTACTGACGTAGGCTCTTTACCATGTGACCAGCTGTGTCCAATCATGGCTGGTCACATAGTACACAGGAAGAGCCGTTGATCGGCTTTCCTCATTACGTGCCTGACAGGCACGAGTAAAGGAGAGCCAATCTGCGGCTCTCCTGACAGGGGGGGGGGGGTCTGCACTGCTAATCAGATCATTGATTACCAGTGCAGACCCTCGGGGGGGAGGGTGCCACTAGAACCACCAGGGATGCCCACCCATTACCCCAGGGACGCCCACTATGGCCACCAGGGATGGCAATCAGGGCTCAGGGAGCCCACCAGTGCCCTCCCCATCAGTGCTGCCCACCAATGCCCTCCCCATCAGTGCTGCCCACCAGTGCCCATCATTGCCAACTATCAGTGCCGTCCACCAGTGCCCATTATTGCTCAACAGTGCCAACTATCAGTGCCCATTAGTGCCCGTCAGTGCCGTCTATCAGTATTCATCAGTGCCCACCAGTGCCGCATATCAGTGCCCATTAGTGCCCATCAGTGCTGCCTATCAATGCCCATCAGTGCCACCTATCAGTGCCCATCAATGCCGCCTATCAGTGCCAAGCAATGCCGCCTATCAGTGCCCACCAATGCTGCATATCAGTGCTACCTATCAGTGCCCATCAGTGCCACATATCAGTGCCGCCTATCAGTGCCACCCCATCAGTGCCACCCCATCAGTGCCTCCTCATCAGTGCCTGTCAGTGCAGCCTCATCAGTGCTCATCAGTGCAGGAAAAAACTTATTTATTTACAAAATTGTATAACATAAACAAAAAAACTTTTTTTTTTCAAACTTTTTGTTCTTTTTTTTATTTGTTTAGCAAAAAAGAAAAAACCTTGGGGTGATCAAATACCACCAAAAGAAAGCTCTATTTGTGGGGGGAAAATTACATAAATTTGGTGTAGGTACAGTGTTGCATGACCGCGCAATTGTCATTCAAAATGCAACAGCGCTAAAAGCTGAAAATTGGCCTGGGCAGGAAGGGGGTGAAAGTGCCCAGTATTGAAGTGGTTAAACATATGATATTCATTTTCCATTCATACATTATAGATTAGTGAGAGTTTTTGATGTAAGAGAAAACTGTTTTTGATGTAAGAGAAAACAAGTCTATGAACAGACGTAATTCATCAGATATGGGGCTTAAGCTGCTCACCATTGAGCAATAGAAGTGTGTTTTTTAAGGTGAGTGATAGCATGAGCACCTATATCCTGTGAAACCTGTCATATTTATTTTTCAATCCTCAAGTTTTTTTTAAAACCCAAACACCAACTGATAAATTAAACCTGATTAGAAAATATATGGGGGGGAGTACAAATGCACTTCAAACGCCAGCAATGTTTAGATCTATATTTTCACATTTCTTCAAATTGGAAATGGGGAAACAGAATAGTGGTAAGTGTTTTGTAGGAACCATTCTCAGATTCAAGAACCTTGAGAAGGTTGTGGTTGACAGAGGCAATGGCACTGCTGCCAACTATTCCTGTTTTGAAGCACATATTCTAAGAGTGCTTTGCTGATATGCACATCAACCATTTTAAAGGGAACTCATAGGGTGGAACTTAGAAGCTATCACCATTGTAAGATTGCTCAATAGGCAAAATATCCTTTAAACAACTGTCACGGTAGCCATTAAAAGATGGTCCCTCTATTCCAGTTTTGGTGACAGCTAATTTTTTTTTATATTTCTCACCACTTTTCTCAGTGACAATGGACACCAAGACAAATAGAAAAAGGGCAAATAACTTTGATGAATTATACAAAATTGGTTCTGCGTAGCGTCCAAACATGCAGAATTAGAATAGGTTTCTGAGAATTACACCAAGCATACTAGGCATGAGAAAGACTTACTGTAGATTTTGACTTGACAAATCTGAGTTTGATAAAGCATACAGGTACCACCACACACTGTATTTAACTCCAGTATAAGGTAAATAAAAAACAGGCTTCAGCTCAAATCCCCACCTACGGCCCATCGGTCATTCCCCTCTGACATGTTTCACCCACACTGGGCTTAATCATAGAGTTCTCTAGATAGTAAGTATAAAGTAAAAGTAAAGTCTGTGTATGTAACTGGCAGGAGTTTCTATAAAAATTCCATAAAAGCTGTTATTTGTGTTTTCAGTCTTGTGCGCTCTTGTTCCCTGTTTCTGAAGTTGATGCTTAGGCAGCACTAGGATGTAATTTCCTTACTGCTGCCTTTTTCCTTTCGGTAATTGTTGGGCATAGGCATGGTTTGTCATGGTGTAGTGGCCAATACTGGACTAGGATACGTGTGATTAACAAGTAAGGGGGCAATGTTGGCTACACTGAAAGTCTGGTTTAAGCTATGCCATTGTTTTGTGCTGTAGTTTTTGCTGATGCATCGGGTGATAACAGGGATATTTGTGTGATCATTTGACTACAAGAAGTGAGAAAAGGGACTTGCCAATGCACCCATTGAAGGAATTTTTTAATACTAGAGTAAATTTGTTAAAATGAACACTGTTACCGAACGTATCGTAATGCGTAATATTTTTTTTTTTTAATTTTAGACCACAGTTCTACTTTAGAGCACAACTACACTGCATCTCAGAAGCCCAAGCCAAAACCCTATTTAAATCTTTCATCTAACCATCTAACCATCCATTCATGTCTCCATGCTTTATTTTGCTGTGAAATTACCTTGAAAACCACCCTAGCATTTCTGGGCGTGGTCATCAAGGGCAGATGGTTCATGTAGCATTTACTTCCTGGAATCCATCTGCCCTTAGCTCAGGCGTGCAGGCAGGTGGGTGTGCTTAGCTGAGAAAACTCCTCCTAACCTCCTGAAGACTACTGGGGTATATGAAATCATTTGCCTAGGCCTGGAAACCAGTAAGGTACTGATGAAATGTAAAATAAATAAATAAAACAAGTAAATATAATATACTTTCCTATTTATTTACTAATGCTAGCAGCAGAAAGATTACAAATAGTAAATATTGACTGGGAGAGTGAAGTTCCGCTTTAAGAATGAGTTGACCACTGCCTTCCTGATACAATACAATAGCACCTTTCCTTACCCTACTCAATATGCCTTGGCACAATTAATACAAATGCTATGTAGGTTTACTAAACAAGCTTTGAAAATACTATATCTTTAAAATCATAGGTCTTATCCTAATAGCTGCTAAATCCTTCTGCCTAAATCATATTGATTATTGTACAAAAAGGCTCAACTGGATATAACCGTGAACCCAATTTTGCATGTTCTTTATGTAAATAAAAATAACAGTATTCAGCAAATATGACCTTCCTAAAACAAAATTTAATAGGACCAAGATCTGGACTGTGGTATTTAAATAGCCATCTACCGTACACAGAAATAGACGACCACAGAAGCTCAATCACTCAGCGTGGGTTACTGTGTGAAAAGAATTTGTGAGATGTGTTGGGATGTGGAAATAATATGAGAAATAGAAGCCAGATGGTTGGATTCAAAGGAAATACCAAGCAATTTCTGCAGCTTTACTTTAGTTTTATTTAAAGGGGTACTCCAGTAAACCGAAAAACTTTTGTGTACCTTTGCTATGTTTTTTTCTGCTATACTAATTTACTCATTGTAGCATTATTACTCCCCTAAGATGTATTTGTCTATTCCTTTGGGATACTTTATATAGCTAGAAGTACATTTAAAGCCACAGATTCTTTGGATAGACTAGGACAGTGATGGCGTACCTTGGAACCCCAGATGTTTTGGAACTACATTTCCCATGATGCTCATGCACTCTGCAGTGTAGTTGAGCGTCATGACAAATGTAGTTCTAAAACATCTGGGGTGCCAAGGTTCGCAATCACTGGACTAGGGGATGGTCAAACCCTGGAGAGGTTTTTTTTTTTTTTTTTTTTTTTTTTATCTCTTTAGGTAGATTTCACTTTCTGCCATGGAAACATAACAGTAAAACCCCATACACACGGGCCAAATATTGGGTGATATTGAAAGATTCAATAGAAACTGGCCGACATTTGGCCCATGTGTACGGCAGCCAGTCCAACAGAAGGGGCATGACCGAAAAAGGTCTGCCAATCGGCAAAGATGGGGGACCATCCCTCCATCAGAACACAATAGCTCAGCAGGGAGATCGCTGTACTAACCTAAAATAGTTAGTACAGGATCTCCTCCTGAGCTCTTCATTTTTTTCTGCTTTCGTTCAGCCCGCTGGGTTGAACACAAAAAACTGATTCGAAAATTAGATGACAGGGGGTCCGACTTTTTATCGCTTGCTAGTGGTATTTTGAAACTGAATAGGTTACTAAAGTTACGAAAATTCTCGTACGTCAGAATATAAAATTGGAAGTGATGTAATGTATTGTATTGTATTTGTATTGTATTTTTGGCCGAATACTGTATTGAATAAATGAAAATCGTACGATCTGGTATCGTACAAGAAGAACTTTTGTGATTTTCCCTTCATGTAATATCGGATGAACTGTAATGATCGGCTCTTGAAAGCTGTGTACTAACGGTCACATTATTGTACGATCACTTCCAAAGTGGTATTTGTTCATATCCATGGGAAAATTACTCTAATAATTATGTGGGGGTTAAACTAACTAGATCTATATATAGTTATACAAATTTAACTTTTAGCCTCTCCTAAACTCTCTAACACAAGAAATGAACAAGCTGAAAAAATTTACCTGGTCCGGTAGAGTGGCAGCTTATAAAATGCTCTTATTGCCCAAACTGCTGTATTTCTTCAGAGCTCTTCCCATACACATCCTGATAACTTTCTACAAAACCATGCAGCGCAACATTTCCATATTTATTTGGGAGGGAAAGAAGGCAAGATGTCCCCACTACATTCTAATTAAGCATAACCAGGCTGGTGGAATGGGAGATCCAGACATTAGAGATTATCTTGTAGCAGCAATATTAGACCAATCAAAGGCATGGTTTACTCCAGCACTGGTGTACGGCCAAACAGTCATATGTGACTCAGGGTACACTGTCAGTCTTATTACTAGCCACTACGTTGACCACGCAGTTATTATATAACTCACATCCAACTATTTCCACAACGCTACAGGCTTGGACATACTTTATGCAAAAAAAGGATAACTTAGTCAAGCATAAACTAGTACCCATACTTGTAACAACTCTTTAATTTCTGTCTCCAAATTTAAATTTGGCTGGCGGGATTTTGTTATGGTGAATATATCTGACCTTTTACGAGGGAACCAGATTATTCAATTTTCTGACTTATGTTCCAAATACTCTATACCCAATAGAGAATACATGACTTATGCAAGGGTGTCAAGCATTCTGTCCCACATCAACACACAACACATCGCCATACCAGAACCAATACTGTCTTTATGGTATCTAGTTCCTTGCCTCCCAAAGGGATATCCCCAATATATAACCTACTAAAAAATAAAAAATCCTTTGCAAAGTGGTATTTGTTGTCAGATTTTTCGGATCGTGTGTACGGGGCAGTAGTGTGTACTAGACTTTAGAGGAAATGTCCTCTCACAATATTGACACTGAAACAGGTGGTACACCTAGAAGATTTCCCAATATTCCTGTTGAAGTGACTGCTATAAAATATTGGATTTCCCATCACTTTTTGTCCCTTTGACAATGGTCTCCAGGATAAATAGAGTAAATCAGCCCAGCATGGGCACAGAGAGGGTTTTTAAAGCTTCTCCATACAGCATACCTTAAAACCTGGAACAAGAGGTTTTTCATTTGTTTTTAAGTGTACAGCTTGTAGAAATATGAACACAACTTGGCACCTATTTAAACCTATACTTGCTTGTCTTAGTGGGGTCAATGACTCATATCATATAGATACCCTTTTTATTTCTGCTTAATTGAAAAAGGCATGTGATTTGTCTGCCATGCAAGGTCAGGTCTTAGAAGAAAACATGTTTAGACATTTGTTTTAACTCAAACAATGATAAAAGTGAATGGAACTGCCATAAATTCAAATCAGTAAATGAAACAATGTAGATCAAAGTACATCTAACATGCTAGCATTAACATTCTTTGTCACATATACATACAATTTGTAAAACCGTGTGATATGTTTTTCTTTGCATATGCTCAGAAACAAGGGCTAGTTATTTGCAATGCGATGTTATGTCGATGTGATGACAACTTACATAAACAGGTACAAGATTTGTATTTAACAAGCAATTTACACTTTGTATATTGTTGACATCTGTATATACACATAAATATAGCGCCATTTAAGGTACTACATGTTATTAGAGAGTGGAGGCACATGGGCTACTTTTTTTCAGTTGTCACTTTTTCTATTGAGGATCATTTATTATTTTCACAAAGTTTAAAAGGGAGATGTGTTTTTCTACCAAATTTAGTTTTTTCTTACATAATCTTTCTACTACCATACCCAGGCTGTTCAAAAGGTTTGGAGTATAAGAATTTAGCAATTCAGCTTCCGAACTTCTATACTGGGGTTGATTTATTAAAGGCAAATAGACTGTGTGCCTTGCAAGTGAAGTTGCAGTCTGCAAGAGAATTTCCTCCAGAGTTTAGTAAATGAGGTGAGGCTTCACTTTGCAAAGACTACCCAATTACATGCCAGGAAAATTAAAAGTACAACTGCACTTGCAAAGTGAACAATCTATTTGCCTTTAGTAAATCAACCCATGATAGAAAATAACAAAACACATAAAATGAAGAATACTTTTAACTGCCTGCAGTAATACACAGCAACAGTGTTGCAACTCCATGAAATGTGTTTTGTTGCAGTGGATACATTGGGTTTGATTTACTAAGCCCCCATTCACATTGGTGCGACTTGTCATGCGATTTAACCACTTGCCGACTGCGCACAGTATATTTACTGGGGCAGTCAGCCCCTCACAAGCAGAGCGGACCCCCCCCCGCGCGTGTGACCGGCGGATCCGATGTCCGCCGGTCACTCGGCGACCGTCGGGGGAGAGGGAGAAAAGCAGGCGGCTAGTGTAAACATGCCGCCTGTCATTCTCCCCTGTGTAGAAACAATGATCATACGGTTCTACTATGTAGGACCGTTGATCATTGTTCCTACACCTCAAGCCACAGCCAATCACAGTTAGAATCACGCCCCTAGGGACACACACCACCCCTCCCTCTCAAATAAAGTTAACCCCTTCACTGCCAGTGTAATTTTACAGTAACAGTGCATATGTATAGCACTGATTACTGTAGAAATGTCACTGGTAACCCCAAAAGTGTCAAAAATGTCAGTCAAGGGTCTGATCTGTCCGCCGCAATGTCGCAGTACCGCAAAAAAAATCGCAGATCGCCGCCATTACGCGTTAAATAAAAAACAACAAAAATGACAAAAATCTTTCCCTTTGTTAGTAAAACTGCATAAACCAATCAAAATATGCTTTTTGCGATTTTTTTTACCAAACATATGTAGCATAAAACAAATTGGCCGAAAATGTAAAAAAATTTTGATTTTTACATTTTTTTTGGGGAATTTCATATAAAAAAATGTGAAAAATACTGTTATTTTTGCAAAATTGACGCTCTTTTTTTGTTTATAGCGCATGATCAAAAAATCGCACAGGTGATCAAATACCACCAAAAGAAAGCTCTGTTTGTGGGAAAAAAAGGATGTCAAATTCCTTTAGGTACAGTGTTGCACAACCGCGCAATTGTCTGTTAAAGTCACGCAGTGCCGAATCGCAAAATACCCCCTGGTCAGGAAGGGGGTAAAATTTTCCGGGGCTTAAGTGGTTAACATTGCAAATCGCAGGAAAAGGCACACCCTATTGCCGGCAATGGAACCATTCATATCACCACAGCTCATGTCGCAGCAATTTATTTTTTACCGATTTCATTGGGACCTGCATAAACTTCTGTTAAATGAAGTTGCAAGCCGCAATGAAATCTGCATTGAAAATCCCACTGAAGTAGGACCAGGGCTAAAAGTGGAGAGTGCAAAATCTGGGGCAGCTCTGCATAGAAACCAATCAGCTTCCAGTTTTTCGTCAAAGCTTAAATGAACACGCTGAATTTAGAAGCTGATTGGCTACCATTGACAGCTGTGCCCGTTTTAGTAAATTCACCCGATTGTTACAAGTCTTGTATTTCTGCATTAAGGAAGAGTGGCTGATCAAGAAAACGAGGGTGGGGGTCCTGTGTAAATTATCCATCCTTTTTACCTTTTATCATTACTGACAGCACCAAAAAATATATTTCAGAAAGAAGCATATGGTTAAAAGGTGGCTTTTTGATCAAAAATCATGCTTAATAAGACATTTGGTTGTCTTTTTTATTCTTAGTGCATACATACCACATTCAGGTTAAAATTTCAGTGCAGGTCAGTGTAGAGAGTGTATCAAATCTAATGAGTAAAAATCTTTATTATACATAAGAACAGGCTTCACGACCACCTGGCCAAATACCCACTGAATCCAGTTTTATGATTCATGTAATACAGTTAATTAGAACTTATTGCAGCTTTGGTTAGAGGTTTCTGTGTGGCATTAATCATTTTTTAATTTTCTAAATCCACTACTACTAAAAAGACACTTTAAAGGCTTCACAGCACTAGATGGTCACAAATCAGCATTAAACTGTCCATGACAGCATTAATACTTTACAGTGCACCATACCCTCTTTTACTCTCTCTTTTACTTTCCTTTAATTGTTCTTTCCACTTGCCCAAATGGAAAATTGTGTCTTATTATAGATAGAAAGGCTTCTTTGGACAATGGTCTTACTGTTGGTTGCCACCATGGTCTTCAACTTCAATGTTCAACTGCAATACAGTTATTACGGCAAAAAGAATGTAGTAAAATATGGTAATTTAAAATTTCATTCCAAGAGCAGTGTTTTCACAGTGTACATGGTACCTTCATTTAATTTTTATTATTAAATATCTGTGGTTTAAAAATAGCTAAATGTTTAACAGTGATTTAAAGCCCAACTCCAGTCAAGATGTATTTTTTATTAGTTTTGGATAAAGTTAGAAACTCTGTGGATATTCTCTAGCAATTTCTCTTTACCTCTATTTGGTCACCCAAACTGGAAGTTAGGTGAATCTCTCTTAGGTTTAAATTCACCAAATAAAATAAGTTTTTTAATGTGTGGGGAAGGGCTACAACCTCTGCCAGTTTCAAATTCTGATGTGTGTCCAGTGGTTAGATGTTCCTCACTTCTGTCGGTCACAGAGTGAGGGTAAATATCTCCAGTGGGAACAGACAGCAATACAAACCTGACCACATTTTCAAGTCCTTCCCACTTTAATTAACGCTACACATAAAGTAGCGGCTTAATAAGCTCCTATTCAAAAACTAGAGCAAAAGTAATCTAAACCATTGCAATGAGTTGGATTTTAGATTTCTTTGTTTTACTGTAGGGAACCTGATTGCTCAGGCCCCAGATGATAAACACACATATCAAGGTTCAGATTAACAATGAATCAAACAGTTTCAGGACTTGCTGACATTTTGGCAGACTTTGTCGAAGTTCTGGCTAATTCCATTATGCTGATTTCCGAGCCCAACCCTTGTGCCTTTTCCCAAGGCCATATCCTTTTAGAAGGGGATGTGTCTAAGGCTTGAGCACATTTGTGACAGTATCTGCCTACATACCAAGCTTCTAAAAGGAGAGGTACAAACAAAGCTTTTTTTGGCCATGCTTCTCCTGTGGGTCACATGAGTGCACTTAGTTCTGCACTCCTATGACCGAGATTCAGCCGAAAGCAGTCTAAAGCTGTTGGCTGATGTCACAGAGCCGGTCCAGGCTCTGCAGGGATCCCAACAATCATTTCCAATTTTCCAATCAGCTCCAATGAGTGCTAGAGGGGCAGCGCAGAGAGCTGGTGACTGACATCAATCTGTGCTCAAAGCGGACCTGAGAACTGAGCGATCGGTTTTTGGTGTTGAGCCAGTGAGGGTCAGCAGCAGCATTGGATCAATTGTGCATCTACATAGGTGAGTATGTGTGTTTTTTTTTGTTTTGTTTTTTTTGTATCCCATACTTCTCTGTTAAATATTTTTGTTGTACTCAACGTTCTCAACCAACTCAGCCAACAAATGCTTGCCCTTCTTACCAACATTATTTTTAATCTTACTATAGCATCAGTGCTGAAGAGAGGCTTCACAACAATTTTTAACCAATTTGTTTATGAATCATTATTATCCCTCTTCTCTCTACTACAGTAGCTTTGATCAGAACTTACAGCACTACTAAGTTTGGATTCCCCTTATTATCATCATCCTTTCTATATATTTATTGGCATAGATAGAAAGCAAGCGATGTATAGACTAAGATTTTCAACAGTTATTACCTTTCTTCTGCTTCATCATATTTTCTGTGACTGTCCAAAGTTCAGAAAGAATTGTAAGTGTCTATCTCTGTCATTCCTAGCCTCTCTGTGTAGACTTTCAGCAACCTTCCTGCCTGGTCCGGGATGCTAGTGGTGCTGATGCTCCTTATTTACCAAAACAATCTCCGAGACTGCAATGCAGTTGACAAAATACACTTCTGTAGAATTTTTCTGTTTCAATAAGTTTTTATTAATTGTTTCTAATAGATTATAACAATGCACTAATGTATAAGTTTAATGGTGGCATATTAAAGTTCAAGGGCAAAAGACAAGAAATGAGCCATAACAATCCTGAGAACATTGGAACTCCTTGTTATTTTTTAACAAATGCATGGCAGTTCGTTATATAATAGGGCTGTTAGAGATTTTATATTTACCATCTGCTTAGTTTTCTGTATTCGATTTTCATTCTAAAACTCATCCAAATCAGTATAATACAGGAGGTGTTGGAGCCCCTCAAGGGGCTTGGTAGCAGACTTTCTATGAAGTAGAGTGAAGCAATGGAGAAAGAAGCTAATTAAAAGTAAGGGGAGAAAGCGGGGGGGGGGGGTACTGAGTTTATGGGCACCATGCAGCCCACTGACTGTTTGATAGTTTGTATATTGCAAATGTTTGATAGTCAAGACAGATGTATTTAAGTTTTTTCAATAGTAGTGTATTATCCATGGTGCCCAAATTCTTTTAAAACCTTTTTAATAAATTGTGAGGGATGCCCGTAAGTTTTTCATTGACCAGACACCAATCCATTTTTTTACAGTACTTCCAAAGGTGTGAGAAAGCTAGACCACTTTGCCTTCAGTAAAGTTTTCCTTTCAGCTATGAATACTAATACATTATTATTAATATTCTACAGAATTTATATAGTGCCAACAGTTTGTTCAGCACTTTACAACATGAATACAAATGTTAGTAACTTAAACTTTATATGTTCGAGTATTCTTGATAAGGTGCCAGAAGCCCCAGAAGCACAGGTCAGAAGCCCTGGGGGCAAATTTTTGCTAGCCTTTGGGGGATCATGTACCAGCGATAGAATAATTAGTAGTTAACCTCTGTGAAGAAGACCGCTGTAAAATTGTATTTGGGCACCATTCTACATGTTTGTTCAAGGTTGAATAGATGTTGCTTGTGTGAAAAAACTATCAGGAAACCTGTTTTTACTATTACACCAAAAATTGTTATTTACATATGGTAAGATGTTCGCTTATCTTTACACAATACAGTACAATTGTTGTAACAAATACCTTTTCTAGTTATGCTAAAAGCTTACTTGAGTCAATCAAAACTGGAAGCCTCTTTGGAGCAATAACTATATCATAGTTTGTTTGCTTGGAGCTTTTTGAGGTTTCCTGTTGGTGAGGCATGGAAGAAACCCCCTTACTAGCACATCCACAGCTGTATGTGCATTAAAACTGCTGACTAGATTATGCCTCACTGGGCAATTCACTATTCTAAATACACTGTATGTATGTCAGTAATATTATTATAATTATTTTACTTACAACATCATACCCTGCAATGCTTTACAAATGAGTGTTTGGATGTTACTTTCATACATTTTATTTTGTAAATGTTAAAAATGTTTGGTTTGACGGTAAAGGTACATTTCAATTTCCTTTAAGTAATCATGCAAACCGGTTTTGCACAATGACTGCATTGACAAATTAGACCACATTACAGAGCAGTTTTGTAGCCTTGGATCATTGAGGTCAGCTCATACTAAGCAGATTTGTGATTTTCTCTAATGGAACACTGTGCACAAAACAGCTGCTTTGCAGACCTAGAACCTGGAATGTTCACGTGTTTTCTCTAATGTCAGCTGTTTGGAACAGCATCCATGAAAATGTGTGATCCAGATAAAAACAAAGATGGTGAACTTCCTTATTTTTTGCACATGGGTAATTATCTCCACATTTCTATTTTTAACAGTCAAAGTTTACCACTGGAAATAATGACTAACTGTATGGTATCTCTTGCTCATATGACTGCAGTTTATCAAAGGAGAACTGCATATACAACACACATTTTTAAGTCCCTTCACTATGCAGCCGGATAAAAAAAAAAAAAAGTAAATGGTATTGTATGTTTGTTTTCCTCTTCTTTCCCCCAGAGGAAATCACTTGAGAGAGCAGGTTTTAGGGTAATAAGTGCCTCACTTCACATGCTGTAGTGCAAGGTAGGAACGGCTTAATTGGCATGGTCTAAGGTCGGCTTCACACCTACTTGGAGCATTATTAATTATAAGCTCACATGAGCATGGCTGTCTGCACCCTCATGTTTTGGATGGCATTTCAACTGTGCTTTCTTCCTTAATTTTGTAAAGCATTGCACAAACTGTTGGTGATCTATATATCCTGTATAATAATGACACATGTTATTTTGTATTAACTTGCAGTATCTTAAGGCAGTCCATTCATTCTCAATTTGCTGTCCATGCAAACCTGTGTACCAGAAACCTTATCTGGCCTTTTTTTTAGCAACTCTGTGCACTATGCAACAAAGTAGCGCATTACTGTGCTTTGCTTTGCGCTCCAGTGCAAATGTGCTGCTTTAGTGCATTGAAGTAGGATACAAAACAAATAGTGCTGCATGGCCCTGATGCATCCATGGTATGATACCATGCAGTGTGGAAACACTTCTTACCACAATGCAAAGTTGTGAAGTTGAGCTTGATAAAATTGGTACAGTCAGAGAAAATGGATAGTTTTCACAAAATCTTTTATTATTTTTCAGTACAGGAATACTTGACCTTACCTGCAATTTATATTACAACCAGGGCTGCCATAAGTGGGGGGGGGAGGGTATAGGTGATACACATTTACGGGGGCCCCCAACATCCCAAAGGGCCCGGGCACCAGCAACCAGGAAGTGTGCAAGTGATAGGAGGCGGAGGTTGCTGGTCCTGTCTGTTATTCCAGGCCTTCTGACCGCATAGAATACATAACATAGTAAGCTAGTTGGCAGGGCTAGGACCCGGAGATGGTACGGGGGAGGGACTTTAGACAATTTCAGCTACCCATTGTCTGAGAAGGCAGCAGGAGGCGGACTGCTCCGCCTCCCCTTGCCTCCTTAGCCAATGGGTACACAGGGTGCGCTGTCTATCACAACACAGCCACTTCCTGTGTTGATGGGACAGAATTCCTCTGCAAACAAGCTGCTGCAGTGATTGAGGTAAGAGAGAAAAAAAGAGTGTTTTTCCCTGTAGCTGCTAGAATGTACAATGCATAGCCTGAGCTTTCTGCCCCCCGTTAATACTAGTCACTGTATTTCCAACCTTATTGCTGTCCTTTTAGCAGGGAAAAGGTAACTTTACACATGTGCAGCATAGGTGTCAGCTTATGTCACTATGTTAAAAGGACAGCAATACGGGTGACTGTTATTAGTCCAGGTTCACTAAATTAGTTAACGCCATCTGGATTGCTTTTCAGGCCCTTTTCACATGAGCATTCTGATGATGTCCGCCTGTCTGTTTTTCAGGCAGATCTGATCGGACCCTCCATTCTCCTGTATGGATCGGCAGATGTAAATTAAATTGTGTCTGTTTTCACCTGCCTACCTCTGATCCAATCCGGCAAAAAAATAAAATAAAATAGGCATCTATTCCCCTCCATCTGGCTGGATCAGCGGGAAGTTGGGTGTAAAATGACAGCATGAGCAGACGCGAACCTGTCAGTCGCCAGCTACGCTAAGCTCAGTAGCTCCGCGGACAGATCCCCTGCTGAGAAAAACTGGATCTGGCTCGCGTGTGAAGATTGCAACTAGAGTGTAAGTAAGGACAGTCATAGACAGTTTTAATTTTGCCCGGTTCAGCAGGGACTGGCTGAGATTCGAACCTTGTGCAGCCTGAATGTACCCAAGTTTATCAATTAAGCAAATTTGGAACAACCAGCCTCTCAGATTTTAAATATGATTATCCCTAGCAGCTGTTATAGCCGCTAGCAATAATCACTGTGTTTACCCAATATATATATATATATATATATATATATATATATATATATACAGGGTTCCAAATTGCCTCTGACATTTGTTAGGATTTCTACATAAAATATTGTATTGAGCCAGACAGTTTAACTAAAAATACACTTTTTTTCCTGGGGACACATGAATTGTGAGATCATGCCTTTGCATTTTGCCACCAGCAAATGCTTATGTCCAGCTTTAGTTTTGGTGTATCTTCTGAGAAGTTAAAATGGATCTAAACCCAAAACAAAAATGTTATTTATTGCAGGATACTAGTTCTTAAACATCCTTAGCTTTGTGGCCATGAGAGGAATAAGAGCCGGTTCACACTAGCGCCACTTGCCTAGTGTCAGCCTGACAAGTCGCGCTCCCTCGCGGTCCATTGACCGCTACAGGACCCGTTCTAATAGGAGGGACACAAGTCGCTCCGACTTAGAAAAAGAGTCCTGTACTATTTCGGGGCGACCTCGGATCGACTTGCATAGACTTCCATTATGTGAAGTCCCTGCAAGTCGCTCCGAAGTCGTGGTGCATGGTAATGCACAAGTCGCCCCCGAAGTAGTAAGGAGTCGTGTCGCCTCAGTGTGAACCGGCTCTTAAACCCTAGATTTCTTGATCCTTGGGGAAGAGAGGGAATCTGCAGTCCACAGAAGAGAACTGGGCAGAGATGACACAATCACATGGGAATTTAGTGCAGCACGAGCAGAGTGCACATGATGTTATGAGCTCACTGGATTCCCGGTATAGAAAAAAAATCCCAGATATATATTTGCACTTCAAGTGTTTTTAAAGAAACAAAACATGGGTAAATGTGCATGTATTGGAGAGATGTATTTTTTTGCCCAGCATTTGTCTTATGTGCTTCTTTAGAAACCCACTTGACTCATAAGCCATAAAAAAAATGTGTTCCAGTTCCTATAATATATTATATGGCTCTGTAACACTGCCATAGAAAACCTCTCACACGTTCAAAGTATTCTGCTTCAAAACAATGATATTGTACCATGAATTTTACAGTCCCTGCGGAATGGCTCTGGAGATATAAAAACGGGGATTCTTATCTACACCTATCTTATTTTACAAAGCACCAGCCGATTATTGTTTCTTTCCCTAATCTAACTTCAGCTATGGGATTACAGCATTGCCTTTTACTGGTTTTATCTTTATTTCATTATATGCTTCATTGGGCAGTGTCAGATCACTGCCATTATTCTCTGAATTACTGTAATCCATTTGTACAATTGGTTGCAATTTCCTCCACTTCAGCCCTGACGTTAAGTTATTGTCTACACGTGTTCTTAGTCAACTAAATGAGCAATGTCAGGAGAGTGGTGCTAAGTTCACTTTTACACACATGTGTGAGAGATTAATGCTTGTGGTTATTGCCCATTCTTGAGCACATTTACTCATTGCTGCACATCAGCCCCCTTATATGACACTTAGGCAAACTATGGTTGATAAGGCAAGCCATGATTATTCCACTTAACTTTTCGTTCTGAAAACAAAATCTCTCACTGATGTGGAATTTCTTGCTGCCAAATGTCCAAAATTGGATCTGAAAAGATGTGACCTCTACTTCATATAGTGCATCATTTATCTGTTTCCCAATCTTTCAGTTATTTAAAGAGTCAATCAACAAATTGCTTTATAATTGACTATACTTTTTAATAACCATGAGAAATGCAGTGTAACATTGTCTGGTTTACATTAAAGATGATCTGTAAGTTTATTTTTCTGCAATGAAGCATTTCTTGTTAGCCTCTGCATAGTGCTGGAAAAAAAAAAACTCTTAGATGTTATTTTGTCTTCATATCTGTATTTCATTATAACAACTTAGATTTGCTGAACTAATTATACTGTTATATAACATTTGCACAATTTCAAATGTATTATCGTAAATATGTAATAAATATATTTCTAAGGAATAGCTTATGTTATCAGGGAGGAGTTAATTTTAAATTTAGCCTAAAGCATAGGTGTGCTCACAGGGTGTGCAGGTGTGTCTGGGCACGCCATAATCACCCTGTGTGGCGTAGACTTCCCCTATTTAAACCCCTGATATTTTACTAAAGCTCCCTAATAGGGCTTCTAAAAAAATTTAAAAAAATAAAAAGCACTGACCCATCCACTGCCCTACTGACACCAATCCCTGCCCTACTGACACCTTCCACTGCTCTACTGACACCGTCAGTATAAATACACATGCACACACACATATGTGTTTGCGCTTTTGCAATAAGCTGTTCACACCTATGGCCCAAAGTAAACCTTTCCTGTCCTTATAAACATTCATTCTTTCTGCAAAATCTGCAGTCTAGTCAGGTTAAAAAGAGCTGTTACCAAACAAACAAGGGAGAGCAATTTACCATAAAAGCCAATTTCTAATGTATGAAAACCAAATGATGTACACCTGGTGCCATGACAGCCCCCGCAAGTTTCACTTCTCACAGGAGCTTAGTTATAGGGTCCCTGTCATAGTCATTCCCGAGGTCTATGTCTTCAAAGGACAAGGGCAGGCTGGCCAAAATAATGGGTTTGGATCTTTAGTGCATTAGATCTCAGTAATAAAGGTAAAGTGTTAATATAGTATATAATATTTCACTCTGTCTTTGTTTTATCAATATCTACCCAGGGTTTTCTATAGACTATTCTTACATTTAACTGTAGAAACTAGAATAAATTATTTTCTTTTACAATATTAATAATGATACAATTTTATTATAATTGTTGCAATTATAGTTTTTGCAACAATAATTCTTATGCATGTATTGGACATTTTTGATGGGATGTATTATTCACTGAATAACTTTAACAACAACATTTGACTATAGAAAAAAAAAAAAAAAATATATATATATATATATATATACACACTACATTACCAAAAGTATTGGTACGCCTGCCTTTACATGCATATGACCTTTAAAAGCATCCCAGTCTTAGTCCGTAGGGTTCAATATTGAGTTGGCCCACCCTTTGCAGCTATAACAGCTTCAACTCTTCTGGAAAGGCTGTCCAGGTTTAGGAGTGTGTCTATGGGAATGTTTGACCATTCTTCCAGAAGCTCATTTGTGAGGTCAGGCACTGCTGTTAGACGAGAAGGCCTGGCTCGCAGTCTCTGCTCTGAATTATCCCAACGGTGTTCTATCGGGTTGAGGTCAGGACATCCATGTCTTTATGGACGTTGCTTTGTGCACTGGTCCAAATCATTTCGTGGAGGGGGGATTATGTTGTGGGGTTGTTTTTTTAGGGGTTGAGTTGAGCTTGGCTCCTTAGTTCCAGTGAAGGGAACTCTTAAGGTGTCAGCATACCAAGACATTTTGGACAATTTTATGCTCCCAACTTTGGATGGCCCCTTCCTGTTCCAACATGACTGTGCACCAGTGCACAAAGCAAGGTCCATAAAGACATGGATGAGTGAGTTTGGGGAGGAGGAACTTGACTGACCTGCACAGACCTCAACTTGTCTCAACCTGATAGAACACCTTTGGGATGAATTTACTGCAGAGACTGCAAGCCAGGCCTTCTTGCCCAAGATCATTGCCTAACCTCACAAATGTGCTTCTGGAAGAATGGTCAAACATTCCCATAGAAACACTCCTAAACCTTGTAGACTGCCTTCCTAGGAGAGTTGAAGCTGTTATAGCTGCAAAGAGTGGGCCAACTCAATATTGAACCCTACAGCCTAAGACTGAGATGCCATTAAAGTTGATGTGCATGTAAAGACAGGTGTCCCAATACTTTTGGTAATATTGTGTGTGTGTGTGTGTGTGTGTGTGTGTGTGTGTGTGTGTGTGTGTGTGTGTGTATATATATATATATATATATATATATATATATATATATATTAAGGGGACAGGCTCAGCTGGTATTGGCAGTGGTACACAGTCCAAGCAGATGTGTCCTGCACATGCAGCAGTTGTTTCAAAAATTTTAAAGAAAACATCGGCTCATAGAAGACACTAAGTAAACTGAGGTCAGTTTATGACCAAAAGGGTGTCCCCCTAACGGGTTACCTAACACAAACACAAACAGGTAGCATTTGTACCTCAGTCAGCCTTTTGACTCAGCAGCAGGCTCCCATAGCAGAGACTTCAAGAGAGAGAGAGAGCCCTGATCAGTCAGCTCGCACACATAAAGGCATTTGGACAGCTGAGACTGAGAACAAAGGATGGACCCAGAATTGAAGGCTTTATCCTGCCCAAAGTTCTGCAAAGCCTCCAGTCTCTAGAACCAGAGCAGAATTTATTAGGATTCTGAGATGTCAGCCATAAACCCAGCTATATGCTATATGTAATTTACTGGAATTTTCATAAAGGTTCTTTTTTTAGTGGTTTCAAAGATTTGGGTAATAGTTTTTTCTGCTGGAAAATGTAGAAGTTTATGAGGTAATGTACATAGCACAATATGTAAATGCAAAAAACGAATACATGATGTTTTCATTACTAAAATGGGAACTTGCTTGAGGTGATTGAACAAAAGTCGCCATAAATCAGGATGTGGGTGATTCCCGCTGTGGCTGCATTTCCCAAATTAAGTAAATTTGCCCACATTGTAGTCTTCAGTTTTACTGTACCTAACTTACAAATACATATTGGCACTTAGGAGCTATACATACTATCAGAATAATAAATGATATGGCTTTTTTCCACCAGGTGGGAAATTGGGAACTGGAGCTCATGCAGCTTGACATGTGGCGTTGGATTACAGACCAGAGATGTGTTCTGCTCTCATCTTCTATCCCGGGAGACAAATGAAACTGTTGTTTTAGGGGATGATGTCTGTAGACAGCCTAAACCTATTTTGGTGCAGGCCTGCAACCGCTTTGACTGCCCACCTTCCTGGTACACTTCAGAGTGGAAACCGGTAAGATATGATATCTGTCAAAATTTTTATATAGTAGTAATAACATACTTAGAGTGTCCCTAACTAGAGTCTTACATTTAGAAATAAATTATTAATTGCTGTCGATTTTAAGAAAACTAGAAGCTTTGTATCTTATTCCTTCGTGTAGCCTTGGAGATCGTTTGTGACTCATGCTAAATTTACAGCATTGGGAGCAGGAACCCCTGCATATTACCTATTAAATAAAATACCTAATAGGGAGTTTGTGTCCTGTAAATCTTGCTTTACTCTACAGAGTAAAGGTTATTATCATGATGATATACCAAGGCGTATATAAAAGAGTTGGTTAAATAATTTTCAGATGCCATATGAGCTTAGTTTCCTATAGATGCTCTTTTCCAAATTCAATTTCTATAGTTTTTGATGTACAGTGTACAACTATCTGGAAAAATCCTTTTCATTTGTTCATAAAGATTAATTATTTATAATGAAACTTCTAGAGTTACAGATGGGAAAACTGCTGATGGCAAGGGCTACATTTAGAGATTATGCTTCCTTGGGAACCTGCTGGTGTAGCTATATTTTATAAGCTTTCCTTCAGTTCTTGTTCCATGTTGTATCATTTCTGAGTTCACCCACTGGGGCCAGGACAAGGGGCAGAAGCAGCATGTGCCTCACACACAGCATCTCTAAATAGAGAGAGGGGCTCTGGGAGCTTCAGTCTTTCCTTTCCCCCAGTGCCTCACTGACAGAAGTGGCTGCAGTGTCACTCCTGTCAACAGGGCTTTTTTTGCCAGAAGTCTGGCACTAGCCCTGTGCTCACTGTCACTTGCTGTAAACAAAGGAGCCTGCTTCCTCTGCCAGCTTTTATGTTCACAACAGGTGACTGTGTACTTTACTCAGGGCTCCTACAGAGTGATTGCCGGGTGACAGCAGAGCCCAGCCTTATGGCAGCTGCTCCTTAGGCCTAGATGAGTAGCTTTGGGGGTTGGTGGAAGAGCTGTGTACTGGAAGGTGGGGTCTGGGGGAAAATCTCTGTAATGGATGGGGGGGGGGAGCTTTTTAGGGGGCTTGGGAAAACCTTTTGTAAATAGGTGGTTGAGGGAAGTGCTCTGTACTGCAGCGATGGGGGGATATTTATAGTTGGGAGAAAAGCTCTATACTAGGGGGTTGTGGGTAGAGTACTGTACTGGTGCATTACACAATCCTAAGCCCTGCACCCTGTGTGATATCCACCCTGACACCTTGCACAATATGCAATTCTGAGTCCTGCAGGATACACACTCCAAAGCCCTATGCCTTGTAATATATGCACTGCTAAGCCCTGCACCCTGTGTAATATGCACTTTTGAGCCCTGCGCCTTGTACAGTATGCACTCCTGAGCCCTCCCCAGACTGACCAACAGTGACTTTCAGTGACACCAGTGATGCAGAGGCATTTTTCCTTTCAGTTACACCACTAATGCAGGGACATTTTCCCTTCCAATTACACCTCAGATGCAGGGACATTTATTCCTTTCAGTGCCACCACCAACTCAGCAACATTTTTCTATTCAGTGACTCCACCAATGCACAGCCATTTTTCTTTCCAATGACACCACCGTTGCAGAAGCATTTGTTCTTCCCAGTGATACCACTGACTCAGGGTCATTTTTTCTATTGCCATTGTTAATCCCATATCTGTGCACCGATTTTGAACTCTTCACTTTTCTGCACTGTAACAGAAAGATTGGTACTAGTTCATCACATAGTACAGAAATTACTTACATATGCCAGTATTGGCCTGGTCCCCTTCTTATTCTCCCTCTGGGGGTAAGGGTTGGGCTTGGAAGGGTTGGATGACCTTATCCTAGTACTGCATATGGTTACCCTGTTTTCAGCATGAGTGCCAGGCAATTAGCACTTTCAGAAGGAGGTCATAAATGGCAGGCCCTATATTTTTCTTATACAGCAGAGCTTCAGAAAATGTTCTTGAACTTCGCTAGAATGGAAAAAGTGGAATGCAGAAACGTCCCGCATTCTCTCCACCTCCACTTCCTGTCCCATTGAACAGGGCAACAGACAATAAGTGGATGAATTACTGAATGAATGGCACATTATTATTTTGCAAAGTGAATTTTCATCTTGCATGGAAATTTTCACTTAGCTTAGTGAATGTGGTGAATATTTACTTTAGCAAAGTATACTTAAAAATACTTTTTTTTTTTTTTTTACTTGCAAATGATTGCACGATTGAAATCAGAAAAGTTATACCTCATTTACTATGCTATGTGAAAATACACTTGCAAAGTAAAAATTCACTTTGCTAGGTGAACAGCCTATATTCATTTAACTAAATCAACCCCTATATATTAATATTTTTTCTGTACTAAAAGAGAGGCTATATGTATATGTATTGAATATGATTAATACAAAGTGCACTGCACAGTGCACTTCGGATAGATGATCTTTTTGATTATCTCTTAGATGATTAGCATAGTTGCTTAGGGAAGGTTTGCACATAGATGCACAGAATTAAACATTAACAAGTACAGAATATTCTCTATGTATATGTGCATTAATCTTCTGGATCTGATTCTTATAAACACATGTATATTTCTGGATACTCTATAAATCGTTTACCGGATGCTGATTTGTAGCTGTTATTTCAGACATCCTTAAATTGAAGCATAAACACAAACAGGTGAAGGACAATACATATTTACTTGTGTATACTACAAAGAGTTTCCCCTTAGTAAAAATATAGGGTGGAAAAATCCGGAGTGTGGAGAAATCTGGATGCTTTTAAAAGCTTTCTTATTTTTGGCAGATGAATGTATTGTAATCAAAGCTTATATCCTTCAAGATGATAAAGAAGAACCTCTATAAATTTAAAGCTGTACTTTTTTAAAGATTGTTGTTTTTGGGTCTATGCCAGTGAAACTGTTTATCTTGATTTCAGCAGCATTTTATAGGAAAAAAACACAGTGCAAAACACTAAGAGAGGAACAATATAAACATTAACCCTGTCTTCTGCTACATTTCCTTTTTACTGTCTCCATATAGGAATATCTTTTTAAGAACTTTACATTATTTTGACCTGGTGATCCTGCCAGCAAGTCTGGTATTTTTCAACTTCCTTTAACCACTTCAATACATGGCACTTTCGCCCCCTTCCTGCCCAGGCCAATTTTCAGCTTTTAGCACTGTTGCATTTTGAATGACAATTGCACGGTCATGCAACACTGTACCAAAACCAAATTTATGTAATCCCCCCCCCACAAATAGAGCTTTCTGTTGGTGGTATCTGATCACCGCAAGGTTTTTTCTTTTTTGCTAAACAAATAAAAAAAAGACAGAAAAGTTTGAAAAAAAAAACGTTTTTTTTTGTTTATGTTATACAATTTTGTAAATAAATACGTTTTTCCTGCACTGATGAGCACTGATGGGGTGGCACTGATGGGGTGGCACTGATGGGATGGCACTGATGGGGTGGCACTGATAGGGTGGCACTGAAATGTGACACTGATAGGCGGAACTGATGGGCACTGATATGTGGCACTGATAGGTAGCACTGATATGCAGCATTGGTGGGCACTGATAGGCGGCACTGCTGGGCACTGATAGGCAGCATTGATGGGCACTGATAGGTGGCACTCATGGGCACTGATAGGCGGCACTGATGGGCACTAATGGACACTGATAGGCGGCACTGGTGGGCACTGATGGGCACTGATAGGTGGCACTGATGGGCAGCACTGATGGGCACTGATAGGTGGCACTGATGGGCAGCACTGATGGGCACTAATGGGCACTGATAGGCGGCACTGGTGGGCAATAATGGGCACTTGTGGGCGGCACTGATAGATGGCAATGATGGGCACTGGTGGGCAGCACTGATGGGGAGGGCACTGGCGGGCAGCACTGATGTGGAGGGCACTGGGGGACTCCATGAGCCCTGATTGCCATCCCTGGTGGCCATAGTGGGCATCCCTGTGGTCACGGGTGGGCTTCCCTGGGGTCATGGGTGGGCATCCCTTGTGGTTCTAGTGGCACCCCCCCTGAGGGTCTGCACTGGTAATCAATGATCTGATTATCAGTGCCGACCCCCGCCCCCCCCTGTCAGGGGAGCCGCCGATCAGTGCTCCTTTACTCGTGCCTGTCAGGCACATACTGAGGAAAGCCGATCAATGGCTCTTCCTGTTTACAATGTGACCAGCCTTGATTGGACAAAGCTGGTCACATGGTAAAGAGCCTACGTCAGTCATATGACGTCCAGTCAGGATAATACAACCACATTCCCACCGTCAATCGGACAGACCAAGCTATCCAGCAAAAAGGACAGTTAGAGCATTGGGACAAGCCATTTGACACTGCCAGGGGGTGCTTACATGGTCAGCCTTTATTCATTTATGTAAAACCGTTGTTTCAAAAGGAAAAAAAAACTGTTGCTGTAACTGCTTTCAAAGTGTTAGTTTTAATTTGTTAGTCAAGTCCATCTAAATCTGCTAGTCTAACACCATCCTCTCCCCCAGACTGACAATGTTGCTGTCCAAAGGCGTCTCTGTTGCTCTTCCATCCAGAGTGGAGAAACCCTAAGACAGGAAGTGTATTAATGGTCGAAAGAGCAGGGGAGAATGAAAAAAGCCTATAAAAGGAAATCAAATGCAGCCACCACATTTAAGGATTGGTGAGCTGCACAATCTGCATATAAAACCTAAAATAATCAATGAAGGGTGCCTCATACATATAGTGAGTTCCCTTAACTGCTGCCCCTTTAAGTGAAAATTACTAAAAACAATTAGCCATCACTTAACAGCGCCTGCTTTATATGCATATACACCCTTCAGATAAATGCTGGTACTGTAGCTATAACATTATATTCATAGCTGTATGATATACAATCTATATATATTTATATATACAGTATCTCACAACAGTGAGTACACCCCTCACATTTTTGTAAATATTTTGTCATATATTTTTATGTGGGAACATGGAAAAAATTACACTTTGCTACAATGTAAAGTAGTGAGTGTACAGCTTGTAAATTTGCTGTCCCCTCAAAATAACTCAAAACACAGCCATTAATGTTAAACCGCTGGCAAAAAAGTGAGTACACCCCTAAATTAAAATGTTCAAATTGGGCCCAATTAGCCATTTTCCCTCCCCAGTGTCAAGTGACTCGTTAGTGTTACAAGGTCTCAGGTGTGAATGGGGAGCAGGTGTGTTAAATTTGGTGTTATCACTCTCACTCTCTCATACTGGTCACTGGAAGTTAAACAAGGCACCTCATGGCAAAGAAATTTCTGAGAATCTGAAAAAAAGAATTGTTGCTCTACATAAAGATGGCCTAGGCAGTAAGAAGTTTGCCAAGACCCTGAAACTGAGCTGCAGCATGGTGGCCAAGACCATACAGCAGTTTAACAGGACAGGTTCCACTCGGAACAGACCTCGCCATGGTCGACCAAAGAAGTTGAGTGCACGTGATCTGCATCATATCCAGAGGTTGCCTTTGGAAAATAGACGTATAAGTGTTGCCAGCATTGCTGCAAAGGTTGAAGGGGTGGGGGTAGGGTTGCCACCTCATCCCTTTAAAACCGAACACATATAAATTACACAGGTTCTGTGGCAGATTAAGGTGGTAATTAAACTCACTTGGTGCCTCATCTGCATTAAAACAGCCTCAGAACCTGTGTAATTCATATGTGTTTGGTTTTAAAGGGATGAGGTGGCAACCCTAGGTGGGGGGGTCAGCCTGTCAGTGCTCAGACCATACGCCGCACACTGCATCAAATTGGTCTGCATAGCTGTTGTCCCAGAGGAAAGCCTCTTCTAAAGATGATGCACAAGAAAGCCCGCAAACAGTTTGCTGAAGACAAGCAGACTAAGGACATGGATTACTGGAACCATGTCCTGTGGTCTGATGAGACCAAGATAAACATATTTGGTTCAGATGGTGTCAAGCGGGTGTGGCAGCAACCAGGTGGGGAGTGCAAAGACTCCCCTAGGCTTACATTTAACCCCTTGATCACCAACAATGTTAACCCCTTTCCCTGTCATTATTACAGTAACAGTGCATATTTTAGCACTGATTACTGTAGTAATGTCACTGGTACCCCCAAAAGTGTCAAAAATGTCAGTTAGGGGTCCGATCTGTCTGCTGCAATGTCGCAGTCCCACAAAAAATCCCAGATCGCAGCCATTACTAGAAAAAAAACCAATAAAAATGACATAAATCTTTCCCGTAGTTAGTAAGCGCAATAACTTTTGCGCAAACCAATCAAAATACGCTTATTGCATTTTTTTTTACCAAAAATATGTAGCAAAAAAACAAATTGGCCTAAAATGTTAAAAAAGTTTGATTTTTAATTTTTTTTGGGGAATGTTATATATCATAATGTGAAAAATATAGTTTTTTTTTTTTTTTTTTTGCAAAAGTGTCGCTCTTTTTTTGTTTATAGCGCAAAAAATAAAAGTCACACAGGTGATCAAATACTACCAAAAGAAAGCTCTATTTGTGAGAAAAAAAGGAGATCAATTTTATTTAGGTACAGCGTCGCACAACCGTGCAACTATCCGTTAAAATAATGCAGTGCCGAATCACAAAATAGAGCCAGGTCATTAAGGGGGAAAATTCTCCAGTCTGAAAGTGGTTAAAAAATGTTGTGCTTTTGAATAGGGATACAATGATACCATTTTTTTTACGAGTACCAATACTTATTTTTCAGTACTCACTGATACCAGTTACTGATACCTACTGCAACTGTTTTGTTTACACTTCAGCTGTCAGAAATAGTACAAAGCATTAAAAGGTTATTTACAAATTGAATAAATTATTATTTATTTTTTTTTTTCATTTTTTTTCAATGTGAAACATGTGAATAAATGTTAAGGGTGTAAAAATATTAACAAACAGCAAACAAAAAGTTTATTAATAACATTTTTAATAATTTATAAAATAGAAATTAAAAAAAAAATCATCAGGAAAATAATATCTAAAAGGAGAAGGAGAATAAGGAGTTAATTAGGGCTGATTAGAGTAAATTACGAGTTAATAAGGCTATTAACAGAGGAACATACAAAAACAAATACATTTTTCTACTTGACCATTTGCTGTAAACTGACTTCATCTGCAGATCGAAGTTAATCCCTAAACAATGTTTACTTTTATCTTTCTGTTTCAGTGGTTGAGCAACGTTGTTGATTAACATTCCCTGCCTGCTTTTTTTTTTTGACAGCTCCAATTGCTGGGACTTCATTAACACTCAGTTCAGCTGCCAACAGGGGAACTCCACTGAGAGCTGAATGAGTCATTGGTTGTTAAAGACGCAGCAGTCCCGCTAATTAACAATCGATAATTGTCAGCTTTATTTATTTATTTATGTTTACGTTTAAGCTGTCAGTGGGGGAATCCCGCTGACAGCTGAAAGAACCGAAGCTGAAAGTATTGGTTTCGGGTATAGGAGCATTTGCACTAGTACCGATACTCATGCAAATGCTTAGTATCAGCACAGATACCAGTATCGGTGCAACCCTACTTTTAAGCATTTGTTTACTTCTTTTCTTTTTCTGGGGTTATGGTTGGCACTGTAAAGTCCCTATGTCTTTTTCACTTTGTTGCAATTTGTAAATTAGTATGTGGTGCCATTTTTTAGCAAACTGTGCTCTCTATCTCTTTTTGCACTGTAGTTCTAAATTCACAAAGAATGATGTGAATTCTAGGAAGATGTGACTTTACTGTCCTCCACTGTGGCCCCAACATTAAAAAAAAAAAAAAACAGTGGTCAAGCCACTGATTGAAATGCACTCTAGAGGGCTTGGGAAGATAGATATCACTTGTGCTGGTATGGCAATGCAGACATAGGTGGCTCTATGATTTCTGCTGCTGTAAAGAGGATGTACAAAACCTTCTACACCAATCAGTATTTCCCTGTGATTTATAAAAAGATTGTAGATGAGTCTTACCACTTTTTCACATTAGTTTTATTGAGTTTTTAATAGTTTTAGTACATTCAATGTACAGCAAGCATATACTGCACAGTATGTGTGCATAAGATGATGAGTCTCACTTCTACGATATTACTAATTAGTATTTGGGTTCCAATTTAAAGTGAAAGACCCCTGTAGGCTTATCTTTGTGTTATTTGTAGCCTTTTATTATAATGAATGCAACTTCTCTTTTCTTTTTTTCTTTCACTTTTTTCTTATTTTTCCAATCCAAAAAACACTTTTTTATGATAAGCAGTCATTTGGGACTTTGCCACATTGCTTAATGTCATAAAACTTTCTACAATGCACAAAATAAAGTTGAAAAACAAATTTTCTGTTGATTTAACTCTAGGGCATGGAAAACCTAATGAGTCATCCTATGTCAGCGCAATGAAAATATATGTCTATATTAGATTTTCCATTTACAATACAATCATTATGCTTCATATTCACAATTGTGGAAAAAATGTCTATTCCTAACCAATTATTCTAAAAAGTCAAATTACCTTGGCAGACAGTTTGTTGTCTTTTTTTTTCTTCAGGATTTTCGGTTTTTCCAAGTAACCTTTTTTTTATACAGCTTACTATAACCTTTAGGTGACCAGCACTGTACTTTATTATTGTCACTTGTCATGGGTCAATACATCAGTGATTAAAAAGCCAAAGACAAAACGTGAAATGCATGTTGTTCTTTTTTTCTATGTGGAAACAAATCTTATTTACTTGGTATCAAATGGAATTGTTTTAATTGCACTTTGCAAAACAGCCACATTTTTAAACAAAGTATATTAAATGCTAAAATAAAAATCATAAAAAACCTGTCCCTGGCTTAAACTAGCATTGTAAAGGTATTTAACCAAAATCCTGGGCTCTCCATTAATACTTAATTTTAAGAGCACCTTCTGGGCTCAAACCACAATACAGCAATTATAGATGTATCATGCTAATTCCAAAATTCCATGAGTTGTAATTCTGTATAAAGTAAATATTCTAGGATAAAGATTTATGCTAGTGAAAACCAAATTTCCCATAAATACACATCACGTCTTGTATGGTGTATATCTGACATATGTTGGACTCCAAGAAACAGCTAAATACATACAGTATATGAAAGCTATTTTACCTTCCAAAGACTTGGTATTTTTGTCCATGCAGCCCTGAGATTTACATCTGTCACACAGCACAGCCCTGTCTGGCAGGGTAGCAGACCTGATTTTTCTCTGCTACAGTTAAGTAACTGTCACATACCTGGTGATGTGCAGAGGAAGGCGATCTCCTACACCTCCTGCTTGTAACAGGAGGTACAAGATCCTGGAGTGGCACGAGTGCCTGGCAGTTCTGGTGATGGCGATGGCAGTTACAGATGATGTGCGTACTTAGATGCAGGCTGGGACGTGACAGAGTAGCCATTGCACTAGGCTGGAAGACAGTCAGCAGGCAATTGGTGGCTGGCAGGTCACAGGCAGCAAGCACTCGACAGGCTGGCAGGTGGCAGACAGCAGGTACTCATCAGGCTGCAGGGATGGCCTCAAGGAACTGGACACAGAGCAAAGTCAGGCAAGGCAGGTCAGAAACCAGTAGGTATGTCAGGTACAGAGCAGCAGGAAAAAGATTAGTCAGGTTCAGGCTGGAGTTGGCAAAACCAAGCAGATAGGCAGAAGAATCAGGCAGGGACATGGTCAAAAGGCAAGCCAGGCGTCGGTTCAGGCAGAGTTTAAGCGTGGTCAGACGAAACAGCGGAATAGCAACAGAAGATCAAGCACAGGAATGGGTACCAGGTAGCAGAATGTTGTAGACCATAAGGCAAGGTCCTAGTGCAGCAGAGGTGTGTTAAATAGCCCACTTGGCGTCAATCTAGTGGCGGGCATGCACGCTAAAGTGCACACGCATTTGCGCATGCGCAGCTACATTAGTGCGGTTTTGGCTAACAGGAATTTAAATTTGCGCATTGTCATGCACCTATGTACATAGGAATTTCCATCTACGCATAACTGTGCGTCTGGGTATATTTTGTCTTTCCTGACAGTAACACTTACAGGTCTAGTCCCCCCCAACTTTTCCAGACAGTGACTGGACAGTGAAAGGAGAAGTTCCTTGTTAGCACAAAACACAAATAACAATGTATTCGTAAGAACACAGCTGCATTATTGTGTGTCTTTTACTGTATATCTACTTGGAGTTTAGCTTTACATTTAATACCAAAGTTCAGTTTGAGACATCTTTCTTAACCCCTGCATTATTTCCATTATTTCAGTGCTAGCTGGATGGAATAGCGTACATGAAAGCAGAAGATATCCAAGCAAACTAGGGATTTATATTGTGTCAGCAAGGGCTTTTATAATGCGTTTTGGTACTGCATTTACAGTATTTCTAGTTAAATATGTTATAGGATATTTGGCTATCAATTTATAAGTTAATTGTTTGCATTACTTTCTAAGTTTGGAAGAATACAGTATTATTATATTGTGTTCTGTCATATACTGTACAGCTGCAGGAAAGTGCTTTCCACTCCATTTTGCCACCTGTTACATCAATGAGGCCTCCTTAGTTGCAATGGAGTATTTTCAAATAACTATGCTTTTATTATTCTGCAGTGCTCTCAGTCATGTGGTGGGGGTATTCAGGCTCGGGAGGTTCACTGCAAACAAAGGTTTTCTGATGGCAGCATCTTGGAACTCCCTGAAACCTTTTGCTCATCTACTAAGCCTGCAACACAGGAATTATGCCTCAATGAAGACTGTCCACCAGAGTGGTCTCTAAATGACTGGTCTCAGGTAATATTCAAATTTAAACAGATTTTTTTTTTTAAACGCTTTACAGATATTTTCTGCTCAGCAACCTTATTAAACCACTAATAAACTAATATTTTCTTTGTGAAAGCTGATATTGTTTGTTGGAGGATTTTCACACAATCAGGGACTTTTCCAGGCATACTACCAGGAAAGTCCCATCTTTTTATGAATTATAATCTATTTTTATGTAATATTGATTTAAACTGTTTTGTTTTACTGTATCTGTATAGTGTTCAGTTTCATGTGGAGAGGGGACCCAAATCCAAGGAGCTGTTTGTAGACAGAAGGTGAAAACTGGAGAATATATTGTGGTGAATTCAACTTTGTGTCCAGATTCCATGCCTCTCCAGATGACCCGGTCTTGCTCAACAGCACCATGCACAAGTAATGGCAGATTTTATTATTTGTTTTATTTATATGATTCCGTACTAATTTAGATGATTTTTCCATAATAATCTGTGCTTCATTATAGTCATATGAACTTCATAGTTCAGTGTTACTTAGTTGATTTAAAAACATTGGACAAGATGATATACCCGAGTAATTAAACATGTCAAAAACATAAAGCGTAACGAATCCCACTGATTTAACTATTTCCCAAACCAGTTACATTCCAAGCATTTAAGTGTGCAAGTGCATCACCATGACAACTGTAAATCAAACAGGCTAAGATGGCAGCTTCATTGACTGTAAACAATAGGAAGGTTTAGTTCCACTTTAATTTAAAATGGTATTGGCTGTACAATAAATCAGTTGAACTCTAACCAATTTTATAGTTAAATGTTAAAATAGGCCCTCTATGTTGAGTATAGGCTTCCTTTAAATGTAAAGGTTAGGTGTACTTTTAATCCACCTAATTATTAATGACATAAATTACTTTTCTCATACTTCTCTCAGTGTGCTGCAACTGTGAAATGTGCAAGTATGCTTCACATGTTGAGAAAGAAGATAGCAGAATATTTATTGGACTCACGGGAAATACCATCTTGGTTGTCCCCTTCATCATTGTGATAATCGATGTTAGGCTTTATTTTCCAATTTACATTACTGCAGCATCAGAGATCTGTCATTTAGCGATGGGAGTAGGGCAGGTTAACATCAATTGGCATCTCATTGTTGTGATTGATGAGGATTTATATCAGGGAACATTATTTACCTGTGAATTATATTGTCCTGTACGTGTGTGTGTTTTTTTGGCCTGGTCTACTGTCCTCTCTTTTCTGCCCACTCAGGCGACATGCCTGGGGAAGGGACTGGGTAGAAGATTTGTGTTTTTCCAATGTTGCCTTGTAAGCTGAAAAAAAATGTTTTTGAAATTGGTATATTTCCCCAGTGGCATTTGCCAGCTACCACTGTCCTTTATCAACAGTAGCTTGCCTATTAGCTTTAAAAAAGGACAGAAAGTTATATCTAGATTTGCCTCCCATAGATTTCAGTGGGGTTCAGCACTAAGTATGATATTTGCAGATTTCCCCTTGGTTCCCTAAACCCTGTTTATTGAGTTAGGTCCGGTTCACACTTATGCGATGCGGGAAGGCTGCGAATCCGCAGCCTGTTCCCGCATCGCACACGCACCCCCGGCAGTTCACACTGCCATATGCGATACGCTGGGGGTGTCAATGTAATCTTAACGACACCCCCAGTTTGATCGCATATCGCAGTGCGATCTTGCAGTTCGCACAGGATCGGATCGCACAAGTGTGAACCTCTGTGCGATCCGATCCTGATGCGGCTGCCAAAAAGGGTCCTGTGCGTGTTTGCTGCGGGTGCAGTGCGAATTTAGCCATTCAAAGTGTATGGCTAAACTTGCACCGCACAGCCGATCGCATGTAATGAAGGAGCAGTGCACTCCGACATTACATGCGAACCCCGCACTCGCAGTAGTGTGAACCGGGGGTCAGTGATTCAGAAGGCAAGATCTAGCCAGACACCAAAAAGAGGTCAGAAAATAAGCCTACATATTTTCCTTTAATGCCCAACTCAAGCCAAAACTGTTTTTGATTTGACTAGAGTGAGTACATTCTAGAGCATCTGACAGGATTTTATTGCCATGGTAATTTCTTCCTGACTGGCATTAGTATTGTGGGGAAACATTAGAACCTTGTTTTGTTTTTTGTTTTATTGCTCTCTGCTTTCCTGTCCTGCATCTGCATCCCATATTTGCCTTGGTGTCACATAAATAAAATATGGAGAGAAATCTCCCTCCTGCAGTCACAGACCATATTAAAAATATGACCGAAGTTCTAACCCTTCCCCACACTACTTAAAACTAAAAACATTCTGCCTTCAGCTTTGGATTGTTTAGGAAAAAGCAGTTAGGAACAGGCATAATAAAACACTACCAGTAATCTAATCAAGTAAAGGATAAAGATAACTTTTCAAGATCATTGATGAATAGTCTTGTATTAGATTTATGTGCACTAAGTTTTACTTTTTATATTTTAAGGACCCTGGCTTGGCCAGAAGACAAACCCTCAAATATCTGGCCTAAGAAAAATCTACATACAAACCAAAAAACAGAAGAAGCTTCAATTTGTTGTTGGCGGCTATGCTTACCTCCTGCCAAAGACTTCTCTTGTACTTAGGTGTCCTGTGCGTAGGTTTCGTAAACCTCAAATTATATGGGAGAAAGATGGAAAACACTTGATCAGTTCAGAGCATGTTACTGTGGCACCACATGGATATGTTAAAATTCATCATCTCAGGCCATCAGACACTGGAGTCTACACATGCATGGCTGGGCCTAGCCAAGAACATTTTGTCATCAAGCTTATTGGAGAGAACAATAAAATTATTTCTCAAGCTTCCAGACATAGAGAAGAAGACACTGTTAAAAAACACAGAAAGAATGATTCTTTTAATCGTCCAGAAAAGCAACAAAATTCTAATCTTTTTAACCGAAGCAAAACTGAAAAGCAGATGCAGATAACGGACCCTGGTAGTCGCTATGATAATATTGTTTCACGTCTTCTGACGCTAAAACCATGGTCTGACCATCATATGGATCCATCTGACCCTCAGGAATCTTTTGAAAGAAATACCTCCTCGGAGGAAGACCATGGATTGGAGCATACTGTACCTAATACTTTTGTTACTGATGTTAAGCACGTAGAAGATGTAATACGGTTATTGTCCCAGCAACCTGGTGAACTCCAGGACAACAGCAAACATCTCTTTTTACAGCTGGCTCATGAGCTAGTTAAAAGCCGTCTAGAAAACCATGGACCACCAGTTTTCAAGCCTGAGCCTAAGCAGCTTGGTCCGGGAATCTCAGAGCATTCATTGTATAAACCAGTGTCTGGTTTTTCTAGCTCATGGAGGTCGTCATCAATGGAAGCAGAAGTATTTGAACCACGTGACATTCCCCCAGGTCAATCTCACAGAAAGCCAGTTATTCTCCGAAAGATATCTGCAGCCCAACATTTCTCCGCTTCTGAGGTTGTAACCCATATTGGACAAACTGTGGCACTTGCTAGTGGAACCCTCAGTGTACTACTTCATTGCGAAGCTGGAGGAAACCCTAAACCAGTTATAAGCTGGGCCAAGAATGGAGAAGATGTGAAATATAGTAACAGGTAGTAAAAATACAAATATTCCAATATTACATATGGGGTGTATCTACAGAGAAAGGCATATGACGAGGACCGAAAATTGTATCCCTGTACAAACATCTGACTCCTATATTTTAGTCCCTCTTTAAAATAAAAGCACCATTCACTTCAGAGTTCCCCCTTCATATCAGGAGCCTCCCATTATGTCAAAAGCCTACCCCATACATCAGTTTCCCTGCCTTCACATCACATGCCCCCCCCCCCCTATTTAAATCAGAGAACCTGTCTGTTCTTTCAGTCCTTCTGTTCAGTTCACACTCCTTGGAATACAGCAACAGGTCACGTGGTACTGTCCGAGCTTGGCTCCATTCACATGACTAAGCTGTCCCCTCTCTCAAAGCCAGTCATCCTCTCTGGTGCCTGCTGTTGTCCCAGACAGTTTTTGGGCTGTCACATGATTCTTTAGAGACTGCCCCTGCTGACCTTACAGGGCTGGGAAACCAGCAGCCCTGACCATGCCTTCTCCTGAGTGGCACCTGGGAAACATGTCCTACCTGCTATACCCTGGATGTGCCACTGATACCAAATGTTAGCATTCACCAGCCATGGGTTTTATAGTTTGTTTACTGATACACCAAATTAATGTTAAACATATTTTCCACTATAATCAGAGCTTGAAATAAGAATAAACATAAACTGATATGAATCAGATAAAACGTGATATTGAACGTCCCAATACACAGTGCAACTAAAGTGACACAGTGATAAATGAATAAACAAATCTTCATCTGTGATCAAAGTGCTGCATGCTTCATTCCAAGTGATCCACGTGAAAATGGTAAGATTAGCAGCTCACCTCAAAGAAAGACTCATATGAGTCTAAACTGGCATACAGGTAAAAATCACAGTCGCCTGGTAAGCCCTCCTGCCACCGCCTCCAAACAATCTTTCAGGTTGTGAATGGCATCGGTGAAAGACATAAAAAAGGAGATCTAGTGCTCTCTGTCTTAATAAGGGGCTATTTATTCAATATGCTGAAATCGCACTTACATTATATTGCACTTAAGCAGTGCCAGCTATTACAGCGTTCGGACACTTCCTGGTACCTCCAGGATCGGCGTAATGACGTGCAGGCTCCTCCTTATAATTGGTTTCAATGCAGAAGTGAGACTGATTTTACACTCTCCACATTTAGTAAATAAACCCCTATGTGTCATCCCTGAATGTCCCTGAATGTCTTTCACATTCAGGGATGACACATAGGGGTTTATTTACTAAATGTGGAGAGTGTAAAATCAGTCTCACTTCTGCATTGAAACCAATTAGAAGGAGGAGCCTGCACGTCATTACGCCGTTCCCGGAGGTACCAGGAAGTGTCCGAACGCTGTAATAGCTGGCACTGCTTAAGTGCAATATAATGTAAGTGCGATTTCAGCATATTGAATAAATAGCCCCTTATTAAGACAGAGAGCACTAGATCTCCTTTTTTATGTCTTTCACCGATGCCATTCACAACCTGAAAGATTGTTTGGAGGCGGTGGCAGGAGGGCTTACCAGGAGACTGTGATTTTTACCTGTATGCCAGTTTAGACTCATATGAGTCTTTCTTTGGGGTGAGCTGCTAATCTTACCATTTTCACGTGGATCACTTGGAATGAAGCATGCAGCACTTTGATCACAGATGAAGATTTGTTTATTCATTTATCACTGTGTCACTTTAGTTGCACTGTGTATTGGGACTTATTTATCACAATATCACCGTGTTACTTTACTTGCACTGTGTTATTGGGATGTTCAATATCACGTTTTATCTGATTCATTTCAGTTTATGTTTATTGCATTAGTCTAATTTATGGTCACATTATTATTATTTTTACACTAAGCAATTTATTTTTATGTGTATTCACTTAGCGCAGCAATATTATTTATTCATTATTGTAGGTGTTTTGTGTTTGGCACTGATTGTTTGCAGCTTTGTGTTCACCACTTGTATATATAGGGATATAGGGATTGCGCTGATTATTTTTATTCTTTATTGAAATAAGAATACATTTTCTGAATGCCTAAATGATGTATAATAACACAAGCTATATCCTTAGCCTAAACAAAATTAAAACTAATTTCTAGTGAAGAAAATCAAAAACACTTTATTTTTGAAAAATAACTCCCTTATTGCAGTAACAGGGATTTGTATGATTCCATAGACCATAACTTTTTCTTGGTCAACTTGCACTGTTCAGTGAACATACATGCCTAGTTTCAAAAGGTTATCCCAATTTTTAACAGAGTGAGAAAAACTTAGGATTTCAAATTTTGTTAGTTTTTTTGCTGTCTCATTCACTTATTTATTATAGGTACTTATAAAGTGCCCACCATTTACGCAGTGCTTTACATATGGTGGTATCAAAAAGTTTTGAGATGTAATATTTAACACAGATGGCAGCACAAGGCTGTACGCACAGTGTGGGAGGAAACCAGAGTACCCAGAAGAAACCCACGTAAGCACATGGAGAACATGTAAACTCCAGACAGGTTGTGCCGTGGTTGGGATTCAAACCATTTATTGTATTGTTATAGACCCAGTCAACCCAAACGTTTCTGACATATACATTTTTATATAATATTAACACACAGTAAATGAAACAAGCCCTTATCGCCATTTGAATGTACAGCCACTGTGAAGCAATTCATGCTCCCCTATTCCTATTCACCTACTCAGTGTTTACATGAGAGAATGAAGGTTAACGGGCTGTTATGTCATTGTCGGGAGGGGGAGCTGAACTATAACAGAAGCTAAAAATGAGAAGTTTCACCTGCAGATTTGAGTATGAATTACTCCAGCTACAAAGGTCAGTAAGGGCTCATTTTAACTTTTAGAAACTGCTTGTTTAGAATAAGTAAACATTTGAATGGCCATAGCCTGGCCCCACATCTACTTTAAGGAGATCAGTTTTTTTTTTTAATTGTCACATTTTTTTACATAATTTAATCTTGTGGTCATTGATATGTTTAAACAGGATTCTCCTAAAATCAGATGATACCCTGCAAATACTAGAGCCCGTTGAAGCTGACGTTGGGTTTTACACCTGTAATGCCACTAACTCTTTGGGCTCTGCTTCAGTGTCTATTGCCATTACTCTAGCAGGTATGCAATTCAAGATTTTGGTGGATGATGTTTACTTTCTTCTATCTTTTAAAAATGCACGGTACTTTGTTTTTAAATGTTCTTCCTGAAACTGACATGCAAATCTCAATGGAGGTATGTACAGAAGATGCGACATTGAGATGTTTGTTTATGCCATTCATCATAATTATACCTGCACAATTGGAATCACCTTTGGTTACACTTATGAGAAATTTTCTGCTGTTGTTATCTTGCAAATTCGGCATCAATTCTTCAGTCGCATATCACTCTTTGTTTTAGTCATGTGAAAAGGTAAGTATACCCCATGGAAATTATTGACTCTTTCAACATTTTTCAATCAGCAAACATTAGATCTTTATAAATCTGCAGACTTGTAGCACAACCCTACATTTACCACCATTTTAAATCTATGAATGTTTGAATTAGATGTTCCATATTAGGTTCCAATTATTAGCACCTCCTTTTGGAGTATGCAGATGAAACCTGTCCTATTTAAATTACAGATATCTAGGGTCTGATGTTCTATTTACATGTGTTACCATCATTTCAAGTTCAAAAAGCTCTTTAAAGCCCTCAGAAAGAAAATTGCTGATGCTTTTGAGTCTGGCAAGGGTTTTAAACAGATCATCAAATTATTTGGAATCATTCATTCCAAATAAGGAAAAAAATATGTGACATAAATTTAAAACAATGGCTTAATTGTCCTAGACTGGCTGACTTAGCACATTTGGCCCAAAAGCTTACAATTTGATGCTAAAAGATTTCTCTAAGAACCACAAAATGTAACTGTGGGATCATCAGGTAATTCTTCTCTTACAACAGTTGGTGTCAAAGTTCAAGCATCTACAACAAAAAGATTGCACCAATTGAAAACGAATGGGAAGTGTGCAAGGAAAATGCCTTTGCTGTCCAAAAGGAAAATTACAGCAAGACAACAGTTTGCTATCAAACATACTGGCAAATACCAGGCCCTCAGACTAATGTGCTGTGGACTGATAAATCAAAGACAAAGCTGTTTGGCTGTAGTTATAGTAGACATAGTTACATAGTTAGTCTGGCTAAAAAAAGGCCATCAACCAATAAACATGTTTGCCACAAATCAATTACAGAATTTCAGCAGAAGACCCTCATGCCAATTGTGGAGCAAGATGGTGAAAATATTTTGGTTTGTGGTTTGCTTTGCTGCTCTAGGGCCTGGGCAGCATGCAGTCACCAAGTCAACTATGAATGAGAATGAGAATGTGAGCTCATCTGTTTGAAAGTTGAAGTTAAATCAGAAATTGCTCTTTTTACACAGAAATGATCAGAAGCACACCAAAAAATCCACCAAAGATTGGATCAGTGAGAAGAAATAGAGGGTTAGGAATTTGCCCATCCAAAGCCCCAATTTGAAACCCATTGAAATGTTGTGGGGGGATTGAAGGGGTCAGTTCATGCAAGGAATCCCACAAATATTGTGCAACTGAAGGAATTTTGCATAGAATTGTAGTAAAAAAAATTCACAAATGTCATATAAATGCTTCTGGGGTGAGTGTACCTATAATATCCACAGTGCACCATTGCATCAATTAATATTTTTGTTAAAAAAGTAAAATAATTTCTCTTAATAAAATAAATACTGTAAATAAAAGGCAAATGTTGTGTTTATATTCAGGTATAAAGCAACTGTAAATTTGTTTGATTTTCTTTTTTTCAATAACAATCATGTTATACTTGCTTGCTCTGTGCAATGGTTTTGCAGAGTGGCCCGAACCTCCCCCTCTGGGGTCCTCTGCCAGCACTCTAGGCTCCTACTCTTCTGCATACGCCACCATTTCAAGCTGCTTGCTATTGGGGCGCATGTGCGGGCTTCCAAGCCAGGCTTTGTATGCTCCCTCCTCAAATGATTTGATTGACAGCAGCAGGAGCCAATAGCTCCTGCTGCTTCTTCTGTGTCCTGTTAGGAGGGAAGGAGAGATTAGCGTTGCTGCAGGCAGGCACAGCTCTGGATTGAGATAGGACTCAGGTAAGTATGAGGAGGGTGAGGTACTACCAATGGGAAATGTTTTACCTTAATGCAGGGAATGCATTAAAATAAAACATTTTATGCCTTTAGAACCACTATAACATTTATCTAAATACACTGTATGAAAGATGATCCAATGTTTGGCTGTTCAAATTGTTGAAAAGTTAACAATTTCCATGAGGTGTACTTACTTTGTACATGACTGTATTTGTGTAATAACTGCTTCAGCTGATGAAATAAAAAGCTTCTAGCTGGTTTGATCTGAATAGATTTTTTTTTTTTACTGAAAGCAAACATTTTAAGTAACATTAAAATAAATGTTTACTATAATTTGTCTAATCCAATCTATCTAATCAAATATGCCAGCTATATGAAACAGATGGATATCTCACAGTATATATAATATAATTGGTGTGTACAAGAACAGAGTATTACATTTTCTTTGTATATGTAGCCAACCGAAAAGAAGAATTGGCATTTCTTTTAGGGCAACTGTACATTAAAGGCATCGGATAATCTTTAAAGCATAATTGCATACGGATAAAAACATCTAAATGGATTAAAAAAAAATGTATATTATTTTTAAATACAACTATGTAAGTAAATTTGACTTGTTGCCGGCCTTTAGAATCCCTTGTACAGCAAAGACTGTAGAAGGAGGGAGAGCACTAGGAACAAATTAGATGTGCTACATGCACATGTAGCATCCTGACAGTGGAAGAGAACACAGTGAGCAGATAAATGTGATAATAAGTGTGCTGTTGCTCTTTCATTGTCCAGTCACAGGCCAGGGGCAGGGAAATTAATTTTTCCTGAATTTCTTAGATACTGTAGAGAAAACCACCCTGGCTTCACTGTCTGTCGAGGCTGTGTAAATGTCAGGAGTTGATGGATAGAAATACACAACCATTGATAGGTAAAACAGTTCTCATGTATTGCATGTTTAGCTGTTTGCTGGAATTAATCTTTAATCTTAGCTACCAGTTTGTTAAAATGTCTTCTAGCTCTAGGTGTTGGCAGATTCTAGTTCTGAATCCAAATGTTTGTCTGGTTTGTGGTGTCATGTATTTCAAACTTTTAAATGAAACAATTTTAACTGCAATACTGTTTCTTCATAAATGATCCTATACAATATTCATATTATCCAAAGAATAAGGAGATCAACCCATACCGTTATAGCAGGGATAGGCAACCTTTGCAGCCTAGTGTGCCCAAAAAAAAAAAAAAAAAAAAATGTAAAAAATTGAGAGTGATATCCGAATATATATATAAAACTTTGGGGCTGATTTACTAAAGTCAAATAGACTTTGCCCTCTGCAAGTGTAGTTGCTCCAGAGCTTAGTAAATGAGGGGAAGCTCTGCTGACTTCCATCATCCAATCGTGCAAGCAAAAATGCAGTTTTTTTTATTTTCTTTGCAAGTGATTGGGTATCCTTTGCAAATTGAAGCTTTTCCTCATTTTCTAGGCTCTATTTGCCTTTAGTAAATTATTCCAATGTGTCTATGTCACACCCTCAATTACACAAAGGAATATTTAGTAAGTAATCCCAACCCCCAAACATTGATGTAAGTGACAGCAATTAAAACCCCAACATTGTTGTGCAGTGATTACAAAATACCCCCCAGGATTGCCCCAATGCAGCATAATACCCCCAGGATTGGTGTCAGTGAGGCAAAAAAAAAAAACATATTGGTGTTGGTACAGCAAAATACCACCAAGGATTGGTGTCAGTACAGCAAAATGCCTCCAGTAATGGTGTTCAATGAAGCAACTGGAACTCTGGAATAGATGTCGGTGGAGCAAAAAAAAACATTCCAAGATAGGTATCACTGGCACAAGGTACCCCCAAGACTTATGTTCAGTGCAGTAAAATATCCCAAGGATTGATCTTAGCACACGCAAAAACTAGCGTTCAATGTGTTTTACTACCTCAGTATCAGGATGCTCCCTCTCTACCACGCTGCTGCCCTAACCACTCTCCTGCAAATTGAATTCAAGTGTCAGGCAGAAGATTGCTCCATCTGATGGAATAAACACAAGTGCTGTGGACAGTGACGAAATACTCACCAGTTCAGTATAAGAGCACTTCACTACAGATACACATGGAGTTTGGACCCCCTTATTCCATCATATCTACACCCCAGATCCAGCTGCAAGGTAAACCTGCAGGGTCATAATGGTTTCTAAATGCCATATGACAGAGACCCCTGCATTATAGACTTCTCAGACAGTAAAAATATAAACAAATATCCATTATTGATTTCTTACCTCAAACATAGGTCCACCCTTGAAAACAAGGATAGTTACTGCAATTTTACACCAGTTGAATCACATTTGTTACCTCCAAGGATGTACCCTAAGCAGTCCAGCATGTTGTAGAAAGGAATCAGTACCATGTGTTGGTTATCGAATGAGCGGGATACCAGTAAGGAACTGAGAATCCTTAACAAGTACATATTATCACATATGTGACCAATAATGTCACCAAGGCGAGTGTCAACTTGAGTAAAGATTAAAGAATTGAATAGTACCAAATATTTAATCCTGGATAGTCTTATATTTCTGAGAGTAGCTAGCTAAGTCAGCAAAACACTCTCATTACGATGACCTTCCATTCATATTTTTTTAATAAATCCTCTTTAGCTAACCTTAACATTTTAGTTGTAATGTGATTTCTTGAATGTGAAATAATGCTCATGTTACATGTATGTATTAGACATTAACAGTGCATGTCACAAGTTATTTTGGATCTGACTCTACTTTCATAACCTCTTACCCCCTGTGACGATATTAAGTAAGTGTTTAGAAAAAGGTTTGCTCTCCCGCAGTCTTCTGCATCCATTCTTGATTAGCACAGATGCTTTATGGCATGCCTCATATGGACAGCTTACTGAAAAACAGCAGGTTTTCTCTACACTGGATACCTCATGGTGTTTGTCTTTGAACTAATGGAGTGAGGTGACCATAATACATGTTTTTTGTCTCCAGGCAAACCATTAATAAAGACCTCCAGAAATGTGCTTATCAATATGGATGCTCCTTCTATCACCATCGATGTTGGCAGTGTGGTGAAAACTATTCCAGGAACAAATGTAACAATCCATTGCCAAGTAGCAGGTGAGCTTAGAATGTGCAATCTGTTGATAGAATGTTAAATGTGTGTGTGTAAGGAAAGGCAGAGGATACATACGTAAAAGCCAGTAGTGACATGAAGCATGTACATAGTTTAAAATGGACCTATATTTAAAAAAAGGTCTGGCTTTCTATCTAATTTTATCACTAGTATAGCTAAATGTAATGAAACAAATCAACAATAAATGTATGTGTACCATATAACATCAATAGTATGTAAACTATTGGAAGGGGGAAAAAAACAGTATCATCAGTAGTAACCAACATGGGTTTACAAAAGATTACTCTTGCTAGACCAACCTTTTGACATTCTATGAGGAGTTAATTTGTAATTTGGATAGAGGAAGGCATGTGGATATGGTGTATCTTGATTTCACAAAGGCATTTGATACAGTATTAAAGGTAGGTGTAGCGCTAAACAGATATCATAAACAATCCTTATCCACAGGGAAAGATGAATGCAAAAAACAGTGTCCAATAAATTGTGGCGACAGTGCTTGATTCAGGGACCACCACCAGCACCCAAGTGTAAGAGCCTCTTACCAGAAAGGACTGACCCTCATTACAAAGGTCAATCAAGCGCAGGTTCTCATGTTGGTTGATGCCAATGTCAGACCTCAGACCTCAGATCATACAAAAGAGGGAGACACTCCTCATAGTGTAGTATGTATCGCAAACAATTTATTGAAAAAAAAACAATTTATTGAAAAAAAAAAAGAATTCCAATTTATAGAGAAGACTGTGACATTGCCCTGAAAGAGTTTGGTCATACTGTAAACTACTTTTTTAGAATCTCTTGGTGCACTTTTAAATTACTTTTGTAGGGTAAAAATCGAAATAGTTTGCAATTAAACATACTCTTTCATATACGAGTTTTCTTAAATGTTACTTTTATTGTTGCCAGTCCCTGAATGTTTTCTATTTTGAGCATTTTGAGTGTTAAGGTCTGGAAGGCAGTTGCTTTATAGACTTTAAAAACAAATCAAACCCCACACAGCTAGAGCAGGACACTGCAAGTAAACAAGTCTGTCTTTATGGTCTGATGTGATGGTTCCCAGAAGAGAGGTCTGTGGGAATCTCCAGGCATAATTCACTCAGTATACTACAATACCTCATTACTTTGTATTTCTCATTGTCACACATTCTTCTTCTGGAGCTATAAACAAATAACCCGAGGATATACCAGATTAATACTTTGTGCAATTGTGCCTCTCAGTACTGTCCAAGGAAAATGTATCATGCTTATGTACCTATGCAGCCATTGTTAGGAGTATTATACAATATCATTAAAAAGAAACTGTGATAAAATATCTGTATTACAGTAAGTAAAAATGTTCAGAAGGATATGACAACGTTCATATTCTCTGTCATTCCTCTGTCCTGTCTTAATGTTTGCAAAAATATTTCTGTACCCCTGCTGTCTGCATGCACCATTATTTTCACATTGAAAGTGTTGCATTAAAGTGGTATTAAAGCCTATTTTATATATATATATATATATATATATATATATATATACACACAAATGAGCTTCCGGAAGAATGGTAAAACATTCCCATAGATACACTCCTAAACCTTGTGGACAGCCTTCCCAGAAGAGTTGAAGCTGTTATAGCTGCAAAGGGTGGGCCAACTCCATATTGAACCCTACGTACTGAGACTGGGATGCAATTAAAGTTCATGTGCGTGTAAAGGCAGGTTTCCCAATACTTTTGACAATAAAGTGTATATATATATATATATATATATATATATATATATATATATATAAGGTTATGCTTGCTCTGTGCAATGGCACAGAGCAGTCAATTACCTACTCTCTGGGGTCCCACGCCTACATCCTCCTCTTCTTCTTCCTGTGGGTGTCCCCATAGCAAACTGTGTGCAATGGGGGTACCCTTACTGCATTGCTCCCAAGCCTAGTTCTGTGTGTCCATAGATACACACAATATGGTTCAGCCTCACCCCTCTCTCCCTCCCTCCTCAATGGATATGACTGACTGCAGCAGGAGACAATGGCTTTGGCTGCTGTCTGTTTCTACTGTGTGACCAGAATGCGAATGAAAAAGACCTACAGCCAGGGTAGTGCTGGATCACTAACATGAATCATGTGTGTGTTTAGAGGGGTGGGGGTAGTTAGTGTGCAGTTTTTTTACACTAATGTAGGGAATGCAATAGGTAAAAAAGATTTTAGAACCATTTTACATTGCCAAAAAGAGAACTTGCATTGCTGTAGTGACATTTTTAGAGCGGTTGTGCTGTACCCCCACCACTCCTGGCTAGCGTCATTGCCTAGATTTTGAGAGATCTTGAAAGAAGTTAACCCTGTGTTCCTAGTCATGAGACGCCATTGTGAGCCCAAAAGAGGACACAACACAAAACTGTACATAGCATGGTTTTCTGAACTGAGGGAAGTAAACTCTTGAGGCCCAGTGTGGAAAAAAAAGAACTTTTTTCTTTCTGATACTATTTAGCTATCATTTTCTTTATTAGTACAGTCTGGCTATGACTTGCTTTATTGATACAGTCTAGCTATCACTTGCTTTATCAATACAAATAAGCTATCTTTAAGAGGGAACGTGACAAATAACACATGGCAAGTATAATGTTTGTCACAATTTCTAGCACCTAAAGCTTGTCTGGTGCTTTTCTATAGAAGTCAATGACTGCCATAGGTGAATTCTAGAAAAAAGCATGCATGGAATGTCTCCTAGGTGACATTTCATGCATCTGTTGAATGTTCCATTCCTGTAAAATGCTGCTTCATTTTTTATTAGGCACTAATTCCTTTTCTGGGTCATTGCAGCTTTTCCAGGACATTATCCCAGTTTGATTTCTGATAAGGGACACGTGTCAGAAATTGTAATGGCAAAAATATGGCATTTAACAGATATGCCACCTTGCTTAAATCAGCAGCCATGAAAAAGTTTTACTTTTTCTGCCAATAACCAAATTGTAAATTAGTTAATTAACAGGATTGCAACTGTCCTGTCTCTTTTAACTTTACTACCAGTAGATATGCCTGTGGATACCAATTCAGTATAAAGCTGGACAGAGATGGATCTAAATCTGGCTCAGCAGGGACCAATCGAATTTTGATCCATCCAAGGGCAGGCTGGTTGAACAGTAGTCGATATCTCAATCAACTTCTGTATTATCAGCTTGCTGGAAATTGTTTGCTTGATCAGTGACGCTGGCTATAGCCTCCAGTGCTGATGAGTGTATTCTGATGGCAAGAAAGCCTCCCTGCTGTTAGAATACAATACCTATGTGGGAGGGATTCCCCCATCCACATGAATCGAATCATTGTCTTACATACAACCTGCTGCTTGAATGAAAGAAAATGAATCGTGTATGGCCTGCTTAAGTCTACTCATAGATCAGCAAATATTAGGAAGTCCTGTCTATCTATTAATAATTTTAGATCTTCCACAGTATGTGCTGCTTCTTTCTAACTCCATACAATGTCTGACTGTGTGGTTTATGCATAAGAAAAAAATACTCATCCATAAATGCTTTAAAGTGATATTAAAGATTGGTTATATTTACCTGCTCTGTGCAATTATATTGCACAGAGCAGTAACTTACCACCTCTTTGGTAGTCCTCCACCAGCGCTGTATGCTCCTTCTTTCTCCAAGTGCCCCCTAAGCAAACCATGTGAAGCATGCCCCCGATCCACACAACGCCAGGAAGTCACACCCCCCCACCCCCTCCTCACAGGAGTTTGGCTGACAGCAGCAGGAGCTAATGGCTTCCCCTGCCTTCAGTATCTCCTGTGAGATCAGGAAGAGGGAAGAGCGGTGCTGCAGCTGGGACAGCATTGGAGTGGTGAGAGGAGTTTGCAAAGTGTTTAGGGATGAGGATACCATGTTTTTTTACCTTAATGCATGAAATGCTATAAAGTGGTTGTAAACCTTCACGTATACCTAGTGAAATGACTGGCCTGAGAGATGAAACAAATTCTCCTACATAAATAGTACTTGTTGATCTGCAGCCATCTCTCTACAGCCATTCAAATTGCAAAATTTATAAAACTTGTCTGGGAGTTCAGAAAAAAATGGTGCAGAGAGCTGAAGTTACACTCTACAGAGCTCAGTGAGGAGAGCTCTGAGAGCTGATTGGAGGGACACACACAATTTCACACAGGTCACAGGAACAAAGCTGAGGCTGTCAATCAATTGGATGTCCCTCCTCTGTCACCATTTGTCTCTTGGTGTCAGGAAAACTTGTCAGAAATGATTCATGCTGATAGCAGAGGAATAAAACAGCAGACAGAAATGATGTTTAGTGCTCCTAAATGAGACAAGTACACACTTAAAGAGGGATTTGCTTTGTTCATATTTCATGTCTGAAGTTTACAACCACTTTAAGGTAAAAAACAGTTACACTTTCGAACCACTTTAAAAATCACTATGGCATGTGTTATTCAATGTTTGGTTGGCACAGTAAAGTGTTCTTAGAATAAAAGGTATTCCTGTGAGTCAATTCATTACGTTTCCCCAAAAAAGTTGTATTTTTCCTAATTTCAGGGACAGTGAATGGAGCCATGTAATTCATTCCTTTATGCCCCATCAGCCAGATGCACAGCCAGAACCACTGTTGTATAGTGTAAATATTGCTTAATATTATAGAGCCATTTAGTCTAAACCAGTGTTTCTCAACATTTTTCCAGTCGGGCACCCTTAAAAAGTATTTTCAGTCTTGAGGCACCCCTATCCAAGACTTGGTTTACGTTACTGTTGTCGTGGAACATGCGCAAAATCGTGCTAATTCCTGACACACAAACAAATGCTCTGCTCTTTAGGGATGCCATTATTCTTAATGGTACCCCACAGATTGGCCAACATAGGGTGCTTTTGGTGTGGCACACTTTAAAAAAAAAAAAGGGTCAGGGACTTCTTTCCCTGCATTTTTGCGGATAGGGGAAGCCCATTAAAATGAATGGGATGCCCTACACACAGCATGCAGCAACACAGATGTCAACCAAGAGCTTGTTCACATGTCAGGTTGGAGGGGCGGTAAAACCACATGTTTGAGCTGTTTTTACCACCCCCAACTTCTCCCCCTTTTGCTGCAGAGGCAGCAGCTGGAGGTGTACTCATGCTGTGGCTGCAGCTGGAGGTATACCCAGCATGAATGGGGCTGCGCTGCAACCACCCCGCAACTGTGGGCATTGCATGGTGGTTGTCTAGTGATGCTTAATTTACAGCTTAAAACAGGTGAAGAGGAGGCAACATATTGCCTCTTCACCACCTGTTAAATGCCTCTGAAAAGCGATCTGAGCATGGATTGCTTGTCTGAGGAGCACCAGTCTTTGCTGCTATCACAAACAAGCCCTACAAAAACAGTTCTGATGGTACAGGAATAGGGGGGGTCAGGATTAAAAGTAACATGTACACACACACACATACAGACACAGACAGACACATGTACACACACACACACATACAGACACATGTATATATGCATACATAAAGACACAGACGTGTACACACACACATACTGACAGACACATGTACACACACACACATACAGACACATGTATATATGCATGCATAAAAACACAGACATGTGTACACACACAGACAGACACATGTACACACACACATACAGACACATGTATATATGCATGCATTAAAACACAGACATGTGTACACACACAAAACACATGTACACACACACATACAGACATATGTATATATGCATGCATAAAGACACAGACATGTGTACACACAAACACATACAGACAGATGTACACATGCACACACACAAGTACACACATACAGACCTGTAGATACATATACATACATTCTCACACACACACACACACATACATACATACTTACACACACATACATACACACACATGTACAGACACATGTATACACGCAGAGACACATTTATAAAGCTCTTGAAAACATTCCAGCACAGACCCTTTCCCATTCAGCCGGGTACTGCACTGTAGGAAGAAGCAGAGAGCACAGCACACTTCACCTCCCTTTACTTTCACTTTTGAGGCTTACAGAGCTCCCTCACAGTGCTGATGTATAGTTCAGCAGGGGATCGGGAGATGGGACTCATCTGACAGCTCTTCTCTCCCAATATCCTGCGGCACACCTGAGGACCTCTTGCGGCACACCAGTGTGGCGCGGCACACTGGTTGAGGAAGACTGGTCTAAACTGCATACAGTTGTTTCAGGCTTTTTGGGCTTTAACAATGCAGTGCATTGAATATTTGGCCTCTTTGAAGTTATACTGTCTCATAATGTGCTGCTTGCTAATAATTTGTGTATAAGCATTCTAGAGTAAAGGTTTACTTTAAATAATCATGTCATGTTAAGATGATAATTGACTGTGGGAGACTGCTTTCCTATTGTCATTACTGCAAGAGGGATCTTCCAAATTATCACTATGTTGTGCATGACTGAAAATGACCTAGCTGTGGTGTGTAAACACAGAATAAAAATGTATTGATACCCCTCTTATCATGGAACTGCCAGATCTGAATGAAAGGATTGTGACAACACTCAGGCCCCTCTCTGAATAGGAGGAGATGTGAATGTTTACTGGATGAGCAGTTTAGACAGCACACTGTAACTATGAAAATGAGAGATGAGCTGTACAATGTAAATATGACATTTGGCTCCCACCATCGATGCCAGGAGACATTGGAATGGGCTGTCTGTTGACAGGCTTTGATAAGCTGTGGCAGAAGATTACATTGGCGAAAAAATAATGACACTTAGTGCATTATGGCCCATGGAGATAACATTAATGTGCATTCCATACTAGGACAGAAGGCGCTTGGATGTCCGTAAGTGTTTTTTATAAGAGTTTCCTGTTATCTGGCATGGGATCGTATTTATATCATTTTAAGTTGCATTTAAATGATGTTTAATATAAGTTGAATTCAATCCAATATGCACATTATTTGTTTGATATAGAATGATGTTTAGTACACATTGCCAGAATGAGAATAAAAAGCAGATCTGGTGTTTTAAGCACATTGGCCCACACAGACCCTAGTATTGGAACCCCAAAGGAACAATAATGTTTGTGTATATACTTTAGACTGCTAACTCAGTAGAGTGCATAAAGACAAGTCCAAACTAAAAATGAGAATAATAATAACAAATGCACTGTTTAAAAAGGACCACGTGTATCCTAAAAATCATTATTACTTCTAGCAAATGACAAAGTTTCAGGATTGCCAGTCTAGGCCTGGTAGTATACTATGATATAGTGATGTATACAGTAGAAACTGTAAACTGGCTTAACCACTTGACCTCTGGAAGGTTTACACCCTTAACCACTTAAGCCCCATAAGATTTTACCCCCTTCCTGACCAGGGGGTATTTTGCGATTCGGCACTGCGCGACTTTAACGGACAATTGCGCGGTCGTGCGACGCTGTACCTAAACAAATTTGACGTCCTTTTTTTTCCCCACAAACAGAGCTTTCTTTTGTTGGTGTTTGATCACCTGTGCGATTTTTTGATCATGCGCTATAAACCAAAAAAGAGCGTCAATTTTGCAAAAATAAAATATTTTTCACATTTTTTTATATGAAATTCCCCCCAAAAAAATGTAAAAATCAAATTTTTTTTAACATTTTCGGCCAATTTGTTTTATGCTACATATGTTTGGTAAAAAAAAATCGCAAAAAGCGTATTTTGATTGGTTTGCGCAAAAGTTATCGCGTTTACTAACAAAGGGAAAGATTTTTGTAATTTTTGTTGTTTTTTTTTAACGCGTAATGGCGGCGATCTGCAATTTTTTTGCAGTACTACGACATTGAGGCGGACAGATCGGACCCTTGACTGACATTTTTGACACTTTTGGGGTTACCAGTGACATTTCTACAGTAATCAGTGCTATACATATGCACTGTTACTGTAAAATTACACTGGCAGTGAAGGGGTTAACTTTATTTGAGAGGGAGGGGTGGTGTGTGTCCCTAGGGGCGTGATTCTAACTGTGATTGGCTGTGGCTTGAGGTGTAGGAACAATGATCAACGGTCCTACATAGTAGAACCGTATGATCATTGTTTCTACACAGGGGAGAATGACAGGCGGCTTGTTTACACTAGCCGCCTGCCTTTCTCCCTCTCTTTACCTGACAATTGCGCGGTCGTGTGACACTGTACCCAAATCAAATTGATGACTTTTTTTTTTCCCACAAATAGAGCTTTCTTTTGGGGGTATATGTTCACCACTGCAGTTTTTATCTCTTGCGCAAGAAACAGAGAACGACTGACAATTTTGAAAAAACAAAAACAATATTTTTTACTTTCTGCACTAAAACACATCCAATAAAAAAATGGAATAAATCAAATGTCTTAATCAATTTAGGCGAATATGTATTCTGCTACATATTTTTGGTATAAAAAATCCCAATAAGCGTATATTAATTGGTTTGCACAAACGTTACAGCATCTACAAAGTATGGGATATTTTTATTGATTTATTTATTTTTTTTACTAGTTATGGTGGTAATCAGTGACTTATAGTGGGACTGTGATATTGCGGCAGACAAATCGGACACCTAACTGACACTTTGACACTCTTTTGGGGACCAGTGACATGAATACAGGGATCAGTGCTAAAAATATGCACTGTCACTGTACTAATGAGGGTTAAATGTGTGCCTAACTCAAGTTTCAGTGTAGTGGAGGAGGTGCTTTTACCAGTAGCTTCACAAAAACACAGGATCCATGCCTTCTGTACTCACAGAATGACAGGCGGCGTTGTTTACTGGCATTCTGTCAATATAATAAATGATCGGCAGGTCCCAGCAGACATTGGGTCTGCGGGACCTGCTGTTTGGCTCCTGTTACGTAAAATCACAGCAGGAACAAGCTTCCGGCAGCGCCTGCTCGCATCCAAAACCCGAAAGCGCAGAATTAGGTATATATATATATATATGTGATTCTGCACAGAGCAGGCTCCTTGTAGTAGTATGCTATGGGGTGGTCGGGAACCTGTTCTTCAGTCGTTTTTGAAAAAAGAGACACTTACCTGCCCAGGGATCCATCGCTGTTGTCGCCCAGGTTAGGTTTTCACCGGTGCCGCCATGTTGACTGTGGGAATCTGGCTGTGACTCCTTGCAGCTTCACAATTGGCTTCCCCACTGTGCATGCATGAGATGCACTGTGCCCTTTGAATGGTCCCACAGCCTTCTGGGACCTGTGACGTGTCCCAGGAGATTGAAGGTGTGTGGGGGGAGGACTTCTGCTGGAATAGCCTTGGCAATTCCAGTGGGATTGGCAATGGGTACCTGACAAAAGTAGGTATCACTTTCACTCCCCACCCGCCCCAAAAAAAAAGTTCTAAAAATGGAGGAAGAGGGGGGAGGAGGAGGATCGGTGGCAGAATTTTCCTTTTGGGGATGAAGTTTCGCTTTATAGGAGATCGGTGGCCACATAAGTCAAAACACCAAAGGTGATCCCCAAGTATGCAGATTGGATTGTGCAAAGTATTTTCACCATTTAAGTAATCTAATGCCAGGGAGGCATTCAAAAGGAGGCTAAATAAAACTTGACCCAGGCATTAGGGGTTGTTCCCCCACCATACATGCATGAAAACTGATGGGAAATAAAGGGAAAACCGTGCACATTTCACTTGCAGAGTCATCAGTTTCACATCAGTTTTCCTGCACATCAGTTATGTGCCCTGTTCCCAACAATGTTGCTGTCTTGTCAGTTTTGTTCCATGCAGAAAACTGAATACATGTGGCAGATTCCTGCACAGAAAAAAATCTGCACATTGTGGTGTGAACGGGGCACATAGAGAACAATTGTTTTTTATGCCCTTTGCAGAACGCATGCAGAAAAACTAACGTCTCTGCACATGGTGTGAACGAGGCCTTACTAATACCATAAAACTTGTATCCAAAAAATTTGGTTTAAACCTGAACTCCTGGAAAACTAATGTTTCCTTGCAGTGTAGCTGCACCTGCTCTTCAAGGTTTAGGCCCCTTTCACACTTGTGTGACCTAAAAGTCACACGATTTTACCACAATTTTTTGCCACGATTTTAACTGGACTTGAAGCAATGCCTGTGTAATGTCTACGGACATCAAAACGCATCAAAGTCAGACAAAAGTAGTGCAGAGACTAGTTTGAAGTTTTTGCGACTTGAAGTATCACAGATGTGAACGGTACCCATTGGAAATCATGGAGTACGACTTGTCATGTGACTTTAGAGTACCAAATCACAGGACAAGTCGCACAAGTGTGAAAGGGGCCTTAATTGTTCCTATAGGTCTAGAGGACTGGAAAAGCACTTTAAAGTGGAGGTCCAGGATTGATCTAACTAAGATGAGACCTGTCCCCACCCCCTTTCTAAATCCTATTCTAACTATCCTATAGACGGAAGATGCTTATACTTACCGCTAATGAAGGCGCTATGGTCTGATCACAAGATTTTCTCCCAGCGGCGGCCTTAGGGGAGAAGGGGGACTCTCCCCCAAAGCCGACTGCTGCGACGTTTACGTGAGAGCCCTCATAATAGGTAAGTATAAGCATCTTCCTTCTACAGGATAGTAAGAATAGGATTTAGAAAGGGGGTTGAAGCAGTTTTAGGCTTAGTTTGATCGATTGTGAACATCCACTCTAACTTACCCGATCCGCTAGTCCCCTGTGCTGCTGGACTAGTGCCAGCAGCTTCTTCTCCACAATACTCCAGTGATCTAAGCTCCTCAAACATTACCAAGACTGATGGAGGGACTATAGCCCTGTGCTGGCATACAAAGCAAGCAAATAACTTGCATAGCCACCAGGACCTGTTGTTATTGATCAGGCATGGTGACTAGGACAGGGGAGATCTATATAACTTTATTCAAGCCTTAGCTTGTAGCATAATATTTGTTAAAGTCAGCAGTAAGGGTGACCATAGACCCTACAATCTCCTTAATTTGCCAAACTATTTAGCAAACTGTGTAATATGAGGAAACCCCCAAACAAACCATTCAAATTGTGTACAGCTGACAGAAGATCTAATCACATTTCCTTCACTTCAAAGACAATTAGTGATGGGAAGCCCTTCATGGAAAACACATAAAAAAATAAAAACATGTTTAGTTATACAAGGAAAGGTTGGGAGTTCCTGTTGTCTGTGTCTTCCTGTGCAGGTGACAACAGCATCCCCCATTTCTTGACCTCATGTCACAAGCACATGATGTCATTCCTACTCTATTCAAAAGTAAAAAAAGAACAAAAAGAAAAAATAACAATAGTTGACATTAAGCATTAAAGCATATTTGCCACCTAATCGACTGTAAACACTCTAAAAATTGCTAAATTATTACTACTATTAGTTAATTAAAATTGACGAGCTCCAATGGGAAAAATGATCATGTCCTTTTCACTATTAAAAAGGTACAGAACAATACTCTTTTGCCACCTAGTGGTGAATATATGGAAGATAAAATGTGTATCTATCTGTATTTAATATTGCATTAGAACATGTAAAGCATATATAAAAAGGGCTATGTTACATATCAAAGTGTAAAAGAGTACAAAGTGGGCCTATCAGTAGCCATCAGCATGTCATGGCATCCCATAAACGTTATAAAAGTCCTCATCCTACGTACAAGGTTAATTGGTCCAGTAAATCCTGATATGTGCAAAGCAGGGAGGGAATACTTTTCTGGCCCTTTAAAGCTGGCTTAAATAGTAACAGTCTTAATTAAAATTGAATATGTTGCAGCTTACCAGTCCAGATGTGGTGGCTGCAATGGGTTTATTTTTTCTTTCAAAACATTTTATTAAGTTTTGGCAAACACAAGATACATAAAGACAACTGAAATACAAAGGTCATAAAGTACAAAACATGCATAGTACAGATCGTGATGCAGCATAACCATAAGAGGTAACAAGAGAAATAAGAAAGACCCTTGAGCTTTATACATATAAGGGACTAACGCTTGTATGAAAGACCCAGTGCGACCAAGTAGGGGGCTAATGAGGGTGTCCAGCGCTCAGAAGGAACCCTCCCAGGGCCCAGACACCCCCATGGGGATCATGCTGTGGCCGGACCATGGAAGAGACCTCCCGGACAAGGATAGGCCTTCCTTATGGTATTCAGTTAAGAAATGGTCAAAGGGGGGCCCTCTCATGGCAAGGAGTGAAACTCGGATGGGGGGGGGGGGCGAGATGATCGAGGGCCATCGTGGATGGCTAATTAAAGTAGGTCAGCAGTAGGGGGTACCAGGTAAGAAGGGGGAGAGGGAGACACAGGTAGGGAAGAAAGGCCGGAGGAGAGAGAGAAGGAAATCAGGTGATGGGTTTATTTTTTAGGGTAAGGACATCTTCAGCAAGTACAGAAAAATATATTTTGATCTTGCCAGAAATGTTATGTCCGAGTTTCTTCTTGTGAACTTAACAAAAAGCACTCGTGTAAACTGTTAATCCTATCAGCTCCTATGTAACTGAGATGAACAAAGCAGACATATTTGTAGTCCAGCCTGGGTGGCAACTATGATTCTAGTGACAGATACAATGAAAGAGTCAATGTACCCATCCAGGACAGAAAATGTGTTATTCACAGGATTACAAGGTAAAAATAAAAGGGGAAAAAAGCCTGAAAAACAAAAGTAAGGCAGGTATGGTAAGCTGCAATATATTATATTTTATTTTTAAGTTTACATCCCCTTTAAATGAAATCTACCATAAGAGCAACAGACATTTGGCAATTTCCTTGTGATAATGCTAGTTTCCAGGCTACCACACTTTTGCTTTAGTACTGTTAGTCACTTTCCTGAAAGAGTTCTAGAAGTACAGAATAAGATGTCTGGCTTTACTGTGGATTTTTTAAACTGAATATTTGTTGGAAGACAGTGACTGAAAAGTTATGGAAGCCTATGAGTCACATCAGAGAGCTAGTATTTTCAGAAGGGGATTAGCAATTAAAGTGCTACTAAACCCACAACAGTAAAATCAGTCCGTATATGCAGTAAAGCATGCTTGTTGTACTCACTGTGGAACATAAGGGGTTATTCATGCACATTGTGTAAAAAGGCTGTTTGATCCTGTCTTCTCTGATCCTCTACTTGTTCCACTGTCCCCAATCTATCTCCTGATAAAAAAAAGAACCTCTGCACATGCTCAGTTTGGTGTGTATTGCTAGAAAGTTTTTTTGTTTCTTGGGAGGGTGCATGTGATCAGCACAGGGCCAATCAGCACTGTCCAGACAGTGAGTCAGGGGTCCTGCAGTCTCATAGGACAGTCAGATGAGAATGAACACTCCTCCTACAAGCTTTAACCAGACACTGATAGAACTCACCAGACTTCTATACAGTATGCTGCTGATGAGAAAAGGTATCTAGCAGCTAAAATAATTGCATTTCAATGTTCTGTGTACTGTGGGAGACCAGATTAGGTTTGCTTTAACATGAACCTGTCACAAGCCTAGCCATTCATTCTGACCGTATGATGATAAAATGCAGAAGCAGACATTTATTTTTTAGTGAAAAACGCTTGTCAGAATTTCTAGAAACATAGTCACCTGATGATATCAGCTAATATTGACTTTTCCTGTAAAAGTGTAGATTTCATCCCAGCGTCAAACCACCAAAAAGGTTGCTGAGGCTTACATTTAGGAACCAATCAGGTTGCTTGGAAGGTGGGAGGTCACAAGAGTGACTTGCCCCACACAGCTAGCAACATAGTACTGAGACTATGTTCACATTTGTTGGTTGCGAAATATTGTGCAAAATCGCACGCTTTCCCGCAATGCACAGAAATGCACTGGCCTTTTGTTTATGCACCAGTAATTCTTAATGACACCCCACACATCTGTAAAAGTGTGCATTTTTGCACACGCCAATATGCATGGTGCCACAGCGCCATGTGTTATGGTGCAGCACAATTTCTCTAAAGGGTCAGGAACTTATTTTGAGTGTTTATCACACATAGGCAGCCCATTGAAATCAATGTGCTGCCCTATATGCAATGCGAAGAAACACATGGAGCCACACATACAAGCAACACACAGGCATTTATGGCAGTTATGACAATATTTGGTCAAAGAACGTGGGCAACACACATATGTGTTTTATCATCTAAGTGTGGAAATACATGAACAACTAATGGGCAATTGGAGATATTTTGGCACAACAAACAGCTGTGAGAATACATTGGCAACAAATGAGCACTTGTGGCAGTACGTGGGTAACAAGCATGGAATTGTGCCAGTACATGGGCATTAAAATGGTAATTGTGGTTATAATCTTGACAGTACATGGGCAACAAACAGGCAATTATGACAATGCCAGGACAAACAAATGAGCAATCAAGACAACACATGGTGAAAAAAAGAAAACCCTTTTAATACACAAGCCAACAGGCAAGCAATTGCGACAATGCAAAGGCAACAAATGGGAAACACATGGGCAGTAAAATGCAAGGACAGTCTTAGCCCAGTCTGCCTTCCCCTCTATCTAATCTCCAAGTGTCCAGCAGTCTTCCATTCTTTCTACCTTACATGTCCACTCTCTCTTCTCCTTGGTGACAAAGAGTTGATTTAGAATATTAATGCTGACAGTCTGCTGATGCTTGTGCTATTCTTTGCCTTTGTTATCCAGAGTTTCCAGACTTTAGGCACTGACCACACCAAATGTCATTACCCTATCCCAGGAGGGTGCCGGTACTTTTAGGACAGATGGCGAGACATAGCCCTCAAGTCAGGGAACTCAAACTTATAATAACAAAGTGGTGGTTTTTGTGGCTAGCAATAGCGGGAATATTGTGATGTCTGGTTTCAGTATGGACTTTTTTAACCTGGGCAATTCAAACCAAGCATATGAAGACAAAATGCATAAGCAGATATTGGTTTCAGTTAAAACAGCATATCAAAATGATCAGTAGATGCAGAGTAACAGGGAAAGTTATCTCTGCTTTTTGTTTTAGCTTCTTACACAAAACTTTGCTCCAATATATCATACTTGAATGACTTCAGTTCCCGTACATGCCAGACACTTCTCATAATGGCCCTGCCCTTCTCCCCTTTGATTTGCTTAATATTTGCCACAGAACATTTCGTAACTTGCACTAAAAAATTACAATTTAAGAACAAAAGTTTGAATCTGAAAACTGTGGGGGCAACACAGGGGAGGACTTACTAAGACAAAATGATAAATCCAATGGCTAATTTATAACTTCTACAGTAAATTAATGTTTCATTAGTGCAAATTTTGTTTCTGCAGGTCTTCCGGAGGCTGATGTGACTTGGTTTCGAAATAAAAGCAGATTACACCATGTGCCCCACCACAGTGATGCAACTTTGTTCCTGGCAAATATAACATATACTGACCAAGGACTGTATACATGCAAAGCAGCTAACATACATGGAGAGGTATCAGAATCAACCCAACTTCAAGTCATAGGTATATACACATTTAGTCAACAATTTGATTTTTTTTTGTTGTACTATTTTACCAACACACTGCTAAGTACTTAACATAGCCTCATACCTTCTAAAATCTATAACATAAGGACAATGCTTTATGTATGCAGTTTTTTAATTGGGCAGTATAATGTGCAGTCAGTATGTTTAAAGTGCAGATAGGCTTTAGTAGTAATGGGATTCTGTGCACACAGATCAGTTGTGAACTTTGTGTAGTTCCTATAGCCCAATAAAAGTAAAGAAATGCTAAATTTTGCCTTGTCACCAGAACAGAAATAGAGTTAAACTCTTTTAATGGGGACACCTGTTACAGTGACCACTGTTCCTGATGAACCAGACAAAATTTGCTCAGTAGATGGCCCTGTCAGCTGCCTCCCTCCTGATATCCTTTAAATTTGAAGTATGGGATTTGCTTTTTTTTGTGAATCATACTTACTGTACCTAGGTGGATGCAGTTCTAACACTGAACCGATCGATCAAACACCACCAATCTCTCGGTTCTCACAGCTCCCTGAGCAGAGAGGTGGTGTCACCGGCTCTCGGCTCTGCCCCCACACTCACTGGAGCACTGGGCTGTGAAGAAGGCAGGAGCAGCTGGCTCAGGCTCTCAATGGCCCACTGAGAGGCTGAGTCAGGTGCTGGTCCAGTAATGTGGGCAGATCCCGACCATATGGTCAGGATCCTTTCCAAGCCTAGACTGGCTCTGTGACGTCAGCCAGTGATCCACAGGAGAAGTACAGCCAAATAGCTTTGGCTGTACTTCTCCTTTAATTGAAAAAACAAAGGAGCTGGGTGGAAAATTGTTGGCCAAACAGCTGCAGCATCCAAGCAGATTCAAGCAGTGTTCAGGTGTTTGCAGACCTGGCATGACATGCTGTCAAAATACAATAGCCACAATGAGAGTTTTATCCATTCACGAAGGGTACCTTGAATGGGGAAATCTGTTATTTTTTTCCCATTTAGTCTGCCGACTGAAAGGAAAAAATTGTTACCTGTATGGCCAGCTTAAGCAAGGATTTACCACAATTTGGATACATTTCTCTGTTGTGTCTACAGGACAGGAAATTAAGGTAAATGTCACTAATGGGATACAGACAGCAAAAATAAACCTGATGTCTTTACCAAAATTGGCTTTAGATATACAGTAGTACTAATAAATAGCACTAATTAGGATATCAGATCTTACAATAAGGAATTTTACCAAAGCATATTGATTCTCCTGCCAATATTTCAGAATGGGGCTTTTGGTGTTGATCCACTCTTGCGTGCTTTCGAAAACACTTTACATAGGGTGAATTATTCAACACCCTCCTAGAATGCCTTGTTATCAATTCAAGATGGCAGAGATTTTGGACCCACACATTCAGAAAGCTGTGAATATTACATAAAGGGCTATGATGCAGCTCCACATATTTTGGTTAGCAGGCGATAAAAAAAACTAAAAATCGAATTGCCAAAATTGAGGTTAAAATGCTTAGGACAAGACTTTTTTATTGTTTTTCAATTGATGGAGTATTGTCATAGTTTGTTTTATGGTATGATTTTCTTAAACAATTCTTGCAGAACCTGCTTTGGACCTGTTTGGAGTGGAGCGATTGTTAATGCTTTTTGCTGAACTTGGACCCGGATTACCTTCAGTGCTCACATCCCTTGTTGGTAACAACCTGATGGTGAACATGGGTGGAACAGCATTAATTGGTATGTTGTCAAATCATGTATATATTTTTAAATGAGTGACAGGCTCCAAAACCCCTGTCAATGTAAACCTCCTGTAAGAATTGACATTGCAATAAAAAGTAGTAATGAATCATAGAGGTGATTTGCCAAACAAGAATTTATGGATGAACATTTACCAATTCAGCATGCAGTGACAGTCAGTGTTAATATTAGGTTGATTATTCATTGAAACAGACAAAAAACCTTATAGTTCACTAGTTAGTTATTTTTTTTGTAATATGCATCTCAATACTGCTGATCTCCTTCTTCCTCATTTCTGTAATTTCCTGTCTACATGCACTCACTCCATGTCATTACTCGATGCAAGCTTCCTGATAGTGACAAAGATGGAACATGCACTTATGAGCATCAGCATGTCCATGTATAAAGCCAGGTACTTAGGGCAGCAGGGTTAAGGCTTCTGCTGCTTTCAGTCAAATTGCTTGGAGGAGGAGGGAGTATGGCTTGTGGGGAACTATGTGCATCTATAGATGCAAGCAGCACTGATCTGGAGCTCACACTCAAACACATAGATGTCTCCTTAGCAGTGAGCTAGTTAAGAAGACACTTGTAGACATGCCAGAGGTTAAGAGATCAGCCACAGGAGAACAAAAGAGGACATTTTATAGAAAAAGAAGCATTATATGATGTAAGTATGGACCTCTAAGTATGGACCTCCTCTTCTAAAATAATATCATTAATATCACTTTAATTCTGATAAGTTTTTGGTGACAGGAATTACAATGCATTAGTATACAATGGTCTAGCAATTCCAGATACCACAATATAAACAAGTTAAACACCAATAATTTAAAAAGACCTTTTTTTTTTTTGCATACCCATTAATATGTCATACAACTGGACAGTGCCCACAATTTCAGATAATCATTGACAAGCATTAAGTATGCAATTGTATTGCAGAAGACTTAGAATCAGAGCTTCATTACACCTTATAAAATGCTTCTGATAATGCTTGTTTTGCCTAGCTTGGGCTTTATCTGCCGAAAATACATGGCTAAATCTAGCGTGAGATTTTGAAAATATGCCTACCAAAGGAAAGTATAAAGATTCCTGTAGCGTTTGAAGATTTATTTTGCTGCCATTTAAAAACAAAATATCTTTGTATGTTTTTCTTTGCTTATTGTGTTTTTGCTCTATTATTATTTTTCCAAGGGGTTGACATCTGTGTCAGTTTCTCATGCCTTTGTAGCATGCAATTTCATATCAGCAGGATTTCATATCAGCTTGCACCTCTCTTTCAAAGAATATGCCAGTGGGACACTCCTTAAAATTTGTTATTGTAAAAAAGGTTCCATTAATCATCACAAACTTCTAACTTATTGTACTTTTCCCCCATGAATTTGAAGATCTATTGCTGTCCTAGGTCAGTTATCATCCTTACTGTGAGTCGCTACTGGTGGGAGATTAATTTGGAGAACAGGGATGCATACTTTCATTTTGGGCATTCAATAGAAGCCCAAGATGCAACTCCAAGATCTTGCCCTCAGGGAGATATATTTCCATCTATTGCCAACCTAATGTTTGCAGCAACCCTCAGCTGGAACCACTGCCTTGTTTTAAATTATGAAACGAAACTGTAATAGTTAAAGGTTTAACCGCATATTGTTTTAATCATACGTTTTATATCTATCGTGTATTGCAAACATTTAAAGCATGACAAAGAATTGCCTTGGGAAGGAGTTGTCTTAACTCTCTGCATTGAGTTATTCACTTGTGTACGTACATTTTACCTTGAGCTATAGAGGTCCGTTAACAACACACAGAGAGTACACAGAGTGTAAAAAAGAATGAACGCTGTTACTAAATATTTAAAGCGTAACTCCACTTTTGTTGAGGAAAAAACATTCCCCTCTGGGTGATCTATGTACATTGCAAGGATTTTAAAAAATCTTGTTGCAGATTCCTACCTTTTGTTATTCTGAAGAAATAACTGCTTGCTGTCCCCCTGTGCTGCTTGAGTCTAATAGGAGTGGTTTCATCATTATCTGTCAGCTGTGCACCCACAGGGCACTAATGAGGAAAGCTGCTGGATCTGCATCCCTTAAGCCGTGATTTCAGTTGCCTAAAAAAAACTTTTGCCACAGTTGTGGTCTATACACAGTAGGAATCAATTGAAGGAAACCCCAAAGATTGTACTGCAGACCATATATCTCCATGACCCATGTGGGTACATTTACTGAGGCAAAAAAAAATGCTAAGTGCAGAACCCAAGTAGCAAGAAATATTTGTAGAGCCACACTTCACAATTGTTTGTATTCATATGGAGGTTACACCACTCAGTGCTCACTTAGCACATCATGGTGTCTCGGCCTGAAATCTATGCCTCAAAAAGAAAAAGATGTTTGACACGAAGAGTGCAAATAAAGAATTACTGAGAAGCTGCTTAAATTCAGTGAGAGCACAATAGAATCAGCCATTGGCCATCAGACGTGTTTGACAGCTGCATCACATACATTTACAAGGAAAAGGCATGTGGTATTGGATGTCTTCATCTATTGGCGATACTAGTCAGATATCGTGCATTACTGATCTGTTGATAGTACAGTAAATTGTGGTTCTCTGTTATGCTGCACTGTATACATCAACATTGCTTTTTTGTCGCTTTATTTTGTAAGGGAATATGAAAAGATTGCATGTCCAAATGCCAGTGGTTTATTTAGGAATTGTTCAATTTAGAGTACATAGTTCCAGTGGGACCAGTAAATACTATTCAGTTTTTTGCACACACTATACAGAACACATCAATTACTTTTTTAGACTTAATGCTGATGTGACAGACCCAACATCTTGTCTGTGTATGATGCTTGGAGTAAGGGGGCTGGTATTAGCTTTCAGTCTGCTGGAACAGTTTGGAGGGCAGGAGGCAATGTTTGGCGGAAGAAAGCACCCAATCGGCGTGCCAAAGTGGTTCCTGTCACATTTGGTGGCAAGTGGTGGGATGCTTCCAGCAGTTTGGGACATTCAAACCACCACCAGAATCCAAGGCCTGGATAGCAGAAAAGGAGAGGTATAGATACCAGCCACCAATAGGCAATTGAAAAGTGACAGCACATTCATGGATGTCTCCCAAGCCCTAGTTGGCCCTTCCCTTGTCTTTATTTATCATCTTTTTCTTCTCTCTTTATATTACAAAATCCAGCCATATATGGTGCAATTTTCTTTCCTGCAACCATGGGTTGATGGGGCAATGCCCACCGTGGAGCTATTGTGCTCTCCCGGGGGAGTCATCCCTGCCAGGAGAACACACAGTAATTTTTGCAAATGGCTACAGCCACTGATAATAATGGCATGAAAAATCTGACTGGCTGGTTGTACCCAAGTTGATCAATCAATCAACTTTGGTACAATCAGCCTGCCCATATATGGTTCGAATCTCGCCCGGTCCTTCCGTCTATGTCCAGCTTTTCTCTCTAGCTTTTTGCTACGTGCCCCTGTATCAGGGGTCAGAGCAGTATGCACATGCAATCATATAAAGTAGAAAATGAAACGCCATGTCGCATTCAGCAGATGGTACTGCCACCAAAAGTAACCTATTTAAGTGACTGGGACAGCACTGCAACAGCACTGCCCTTAAGATGCAATGCTTCACCATTTTGACATTTTTTTTTTATACATATTTATTTATACCATTTTGACATTTTAAAGCAGGTGGTAAGGAGGCAACATATCACCTCCTGGCTGCTTATCAAACGTCTCTGAAAAGTCATCCACCGCAGATTTCTTTTCAAGGAGCAGTAAGCATTGCACATGTGTGAATGGGCCCTAAATCAGCCAATCGCAGTAATGGATCAATAGAAATGTGTTGGAGGCAGGAGAGAGAGGGCAGGATTCAACACTACCAGGTGGCAGAGCTTTGCTTGTTCAGTGCAAGGGTAGAGGGGTAGTGCACTTTATACTTGGCATCAACTTCAGAGCTACTTCAAAGTGATTCTACTGCAGACACAGCAGATCTTGTTCCTTCACTTATTTGTGATTTCTCTTTTCTCCAGTCTTCGTTTTATTTCTGTCATCTCTGCAATTTCTTGCAAGAAAAATCTTTAAAAAGAGACCATGTGTAAAAATGTGATAAGATATTTAGACCGCAGACCATGAAAGTAAGGATTCAGTTTTGTTTAGAAGAAACCACCGCCTTTCCTAAGCTACTAAAATATTTTACCACACTTTATTGCTTCTTTTGTTCTGATTTAGCAAACATTGTTCGCTTAATGAAAAACTGTTTTTATTTTTGCTGAAAAGGCACCTCATTCTATTGGTAACTCCCTTGAATAATTCCCCTCACAGTTTTTGAAGAGGAGATAAGTACCTTTTTACATCTGTCATACACTTAGTTGGAAATATATGACAAAAATGGTACAAAAACACTCTGCAAAGAAATAAGTATGCTTAGGCATGCTCATGTATTTATTTCACTGTTGTGATTCCAAGGCAGGGGCGCTCAAGCTTTTGAAGAACGAAGGCCACTTAAGTGATTTGGTAATCGGTCATGGGCCACAATAAGCTATAGGGTTTTACTGCCCCCCAAAGTGCAAATCTAAACATGTCCTTACTGACCTGAGCCCCCTATAAAGCTGCTTTCACACTGATGCGCTGCGGTTTACCTTGCCATCTCAGAGCATGAGCAAGCATTTCCTTGTGGTCGTGTGCCACATCAGATGGCTCTGCGGGCCACAGATTGAGCACCCCTGTTCTAAAGTCTCTAAATACAATGTTACATTTTAATTGTTTTTACAAGCAGTTATTGGTGTTGACTTCATTTAGTCCTAACTAATGTTTAAAGTATATCTAAACCTAAGAACCAAAATATAATATATTGCAGGTAACCAGTCCTTAGATGTGGTATCTCTGTATCACTGTACTGTATCTATGGAAGGTGGAGCGTTCTCACCCAGAACTACAGAACGCCTTCCCTTCTCTTATTCTCCATTACATAGTTTAAGGGTGTTATGTAGTCCATCCAGATAGCTAAAACAATGTAACTGATAAGAATTAGCAGAGACAAAGAGCACGGTACATTAAAATGGCCATAAACTGTAAAGATTTCTTTGTTAGTCCACAATTCCACCATCCTGGATCATTCATCAAAAATACCCAAACAGTGCCTACATATGATTGGATGTAGGTTCTGTTAGGCTGTGAGTTTTTCATCCAATTAAAAAAATTTAATTTTCTTGAGCCAGGTGGTGCCGACACAGCGACCCACAGAACAAATTGCAACTGACTGCAGGAATTGGCTACATAACTTTTTTCCTCCTTTTTGTTAGTTTTTGCATTTATTGAACAGCTATAATGAAACATTTTAAATAGTATATTTTACAGACCAAAAAGGGGCAAACTAATTATTTACACAACTGGACATGGATGTGTATTATACTAATAATATCATAGGCACCATATTCATCCGACAAAAACTGTACATTTGGATATGTAACAAATAAAGATGTGATCTGATATGCGGTTGGAGTGTGTAAAGATGATTAGTATTTCTCTTAAAAGTCTGAAATTCACATACCATCGAGACACTTCAGCTACGTGCCCTCTGTGTGGAAGGGAACCAGGCACATTCTACCACCTTCTCTGGAGCTGCCCGGAACTGCAGGGCTTCTGGAAACAGGTGGTGGAGTTTCTACATGACACCATGGGTTCCGCCTTAACACTTGCCCCAAAGCCCTGTTTGCTCGGCATTTTTCCAGATGTTAGTATAATCAAATTTACTGCCCATTTCCTGCACGAAACCTTGTTCCAAGCCCGAAAGTGCATTGCACAAAAATGGATGAGAGCTACCCCCCCCCCCCCGACCTTTCATGACTGGCTTAGAGCAGTTAACCACACCTTGCCCTACAAAAAATTGATATATGCCCACCGTGGCTGCCCGTCTAAATACAATAAAATTTGGGATAGGTGGGTTCAGGCCCCGGAGACGTGCATCTAGACCTACCTGCTACCTTTCGGTATTAAAATATGTAGCGCTAAAATATTATGAACAAAGTCCATAAATAAAGTCCATTTCCACCAGTGATATTGCACGGCACCAATTTGCAGTAAAGTGAAAGGAATCCACCACCAAAAGGAGTGTTCAAAACACGCTTACCAGATAGTTATATGCATTGGGCCTTGAACTATCATAGAACTGCAACACACTCGGTGACGAATTGGACCGGACCTCTTCACAAAGATGAATCCCAGAATTGATACCTTGACAGTATACCTTAAGTATACCTTAAGGGAGCCACTCAAAAGAAGGAAATAAAACCCCTCATAGTGCAGTAATTTCCATAAACTTTATTGGATGTAAAGCAAAGATATATAGCACTCACATTTGAGAAGGGTATAGTGTGCGAATCACACGCCGACCTGCGTGGTTCCAAATCGGTTAGCAAGGTAGCAGCCAATGTCCTCTATTGCATGTAGGCGTCCAGCAAGGGCGGCCCGACGCGGCGTTTCGTCACATATGACTGACGTCTTCAGGGGCGTGGCCCCACTGCTGAAGTACACCTATTTATGTCCATAAAGGCGATCCAATTGGCTGGCTACAACCCGGAAGCGGAAATCACCATCATGTGTCCCGCGACCCGGAAGTCTAATTGACTAGCTACAACCCGGAAGCGGAAATCGTCATCATACGTTCCGCGACCCGGAAGTCTAACTAGAAACAGGAAGTGGAAGTCGCTGTCATACGTCCCGTGACCCGGAAGGTAAATAGAGCTCTGTATACAGGAAGGAAGTCACAATTCAATGTGTTCCGCCCTCCCAGAGAAAAAAATGTCACCAAGAGTTTAAAAAGGCCGAAACTGATGATGACAAATAGATAATAAAAATTATTATGCACAATACAATCTAATCTGACCCCAAAATCAACTCCTAGAGGCAGATTATCTGTCGCAATATAAAATAAAATAAAACAACGCAATATATGACAATGGCGCCACCTTGTGTTCAGATTTGGAACCTACAAGTACTACATATCGATTAAAACAACGCTAAAAACCACTAAAATCATACCCAATACATTAATAACAATACACATATATCAATTTAAAACAGCTTCATACAACCCAAATATAAAAAATATAAATAGAGTGAATGGGCCATCAAGAATTTGCTATAAAAGCGTTAATATCCCACTCGATGTTCAGTCCGTATGGCGTGTAGGATTTTAATCGATAAATCCAGGCTGTCTCCAGTTGGGACACCCCACGAGTAAGATTGCTCCCCCTCCAGTTAGGAGTAAATTTATCGATCCCCAAGAATAGTGTCCCCGTAGGGTCCCTATTGTGACACTCGTCATAGTGACGGGACACACTATGCTTGGGGAAACCGCTTAAGATGTTAGTGATATGCTCATTAAGGCGTACCCTCAACATCCTCGTGGTGCGACCCACATACTCCATCCCGCATGGGCACCTAATAAGGTATACCACATATCTCGTGGTGCAAGTGATGAATGGTTTTATTTTATGTGTGAGTTGGGTCACGCCAGTCACAAACATTTCACTTTTCTTTCGGCCCGCAGTATTGTATTTGCAGACTCTACAGGACCTGCATGGGAAAAATCCACACATATTTTGAAAAAAGGAAACCCGTTTGGGGGGGTTCCGAATATTCGGCGCCACCTGCAATCTCAATGGGGGGACACCCCTAAAGATCACAGGTGGCTTGTCGGGCAGAACGGGGCCCAAAACACTATCAGTTTTAAGGACATGCCAATGCTTCCGCAACATATTTTTTACTGAAAAATGTTGGGTAGAATAGGTAGAGAAAAAAGCGTGCTGGTAGGTATCATCCTTGGTTCTTACCCTAGGTACCAGTAGATCATCCCTATTCCGTGCACTTGCACGTGCCAGAGCCACATCCAATTCTGCCTCTCCATACCCCTTCTCCAGGAATTTGGATCTCAAAGAGGATGCTTCTTTAAGGAAGTCCTCATATCTGGAGCAGTTTCGTCTCAACCTCAAGAACTGACTGACAGGAACGGATCTCAGCCAAGATGGATGATGACAGCTGGAAATATCAATAAATCCGTTCCTGTCAGTAGTCTTGAAGTAGGTCGAGGTGATTATTTGCCCTTCTACCACCTTAATGTTAAGATCTAAGAAATGGATTTCCTCCCTACTCCATTCAAAGGTGAGTATGATGCCTTTATTGTTAACATTTAGGTTGGCCATGAATGACTCCAGGGATGCTTGATCACCGTCCCAAAGGAGGAGGATGTCATCGATGTACCTGCGCCAAAGCACTAGCTCCCGCCCAGGTACATCACGAACGACATCCTCCTCCCATTTGGCCATAAATAGATTGGCCATACTTGGCGCATATTTAGCGCCCATAGCCACTCCTCGACTTTGACGATAATAAGTCTGATCAAACCAAAAATAGTTGTGACTCATCGCAAAGACGAGGAGTGACATAAGGAAATCTCGCTGCAGGCCATACTTAATATCCTGTTTCAGATAGTATTCTACCGCCTCTCTCCCGTCATCGTGTGAAATGATCGTATATAACGATGAAACGTCGGCGGTAGCCAATATATACGAGTTCTTCCAGTTTAAACTGTTCAACTCGTTGATGACCTGCATCGAGTCCCGTAGGAAAGAAGGAGTCTTTACAACAAGAGGTTGCAAAAAGTTATCAATATATCTCCCCACCCGGGCTGTAACGGAATCAATCCCGCTGATAATAGGTCTCCCGGGTGGGTTGATCGGATCTTTATGCACCTTCGGTAAATAGTATGCCACAGGTGTTCTCGGTGCCGAAGGTACCAGAAAGAGTTTCTCCTTCTTAGTGAGCAACTTATTCTGGAATCCATACTCGACCAAGGCACTCAATTCCTTTTTATATTTGATAGTAGGGTTTCCTGGTAAAACCTCATAGGTACCCCTATCAGACAGTAGTCTACACATTTCCTTGTTATAAGCGGTGGAATCTAAAATAACAATGCCTCCACCCTTATCGGCCGGCCGTACCGTTATATCCTCCCTATCCTTAAGGCGATCCAAACCCTTCTTAAACATGAGATTGGTGCCAGTACTCTTGATCTTCAGGGAATCAATATCCCTGGCCATCAAGTCTCTGAACACCATAAGCGAAGGAGCCAATGGACCAGGGGGATTGAAGGTGGAGGCATTGGAAAAAGTAGTAGACTTAACTCCCATGACATATTCTGTCCTGGGGTTCAATGGATTACTGAGCAGATGTCTCTTAATACTCATTTTTCTAACGAACTTATGCAAGTCAATGAATGTATCAAATTTGCTCAACTGTTTAGGAGGGGCATATTTCAGCCCATGGTTTAAGACAAATTTCTCTTCGTTGGATATGTATGCCGTACTTAAGTTAAAGAGACCTGCATCTTTTAGAACCGCCTCTTTTTTCTGTCTGATCCTCCTCCCCCCTCTAGTCCCTCTTTTAAATTTTTTCCTCGCTTCCCTTTGGGGGTGTCCTGACGAAAAAACTGGTTAGAGTTTTGGTTGTGGGCACCACCTCGAGGGAAAAATTCACTGTTGGGGGGACCATAATTATACCCATGCTGTGTATAATCTTGATGCGGATATCCCTGGAAGTTGGTGGTATGAGGGGGCTGCACCCAGCCACCCCCATTATTACCAAACCTCTCCAACTCAGGAAGAGGCCTTATCATGTACCTCCCAGGTGAATCTGCATCTCTGTTTAGGGGTTCAAATCTGTTATTATGATATATCAGACTGTTATGTTGAGGTGGTGGTTGGCGACCTCTACCTCTACCCCGAGCTCTCCCACGTCCAACGGACACCCATTGGGTGGTCTGGGGTTTAGGCGAGGAGGGGGCTGGAACTCTAGCAGTAACTACTTTAGGTCTCACCACCAAAGGAACGCTAGATACCTCCATGTCTTCATTGGCATCGACATCTGCGGGCTCCTGCACCACAAATGACGATTGCCACTTGAAGACCTCCCCCCTTTTATAGTCCCCTAGGTCTCTTGTATATTTCTTTTTCTTTTTTAATTTTTGCTCTATTTCCTCTTTTTCTAGATGTTTACGCAAAGCCTCTGACTTCTTTTTGTAATCATCGTTGGTCTTAAATTCCGTCAGTTTTTCTTTAATGGTCCCTATATCCTTATCCAGCTTCAGGAGTTTTTGTTTCTTTTTCGTCAGCATAAAACTCATAAGGCTAAGACCCATTTTATTAAAAAACTGAAACCATTCTTGAATGTCAAAAATGTCGCTCTGGGGAAACACTTCCCAGCGTAGACTCCTGGGGACCATATTATCCGAAATATATTTCTCGAAAAAGGCCACATCCCAGTTGGTATGGAGCTCCGCTATGAGAAGGTTTTTCAGCCTGGTGAATAGACCTCCCAAAGTGTCAGGTGCTTCCTCAATAGAGGAAAAAACATCTTCAGTATTAATACTGAGAGTAGTACGATATTCAAATATATCCATCAAATACAAAGCTGCAACTCTCAATTTTCAGTAAAAACAAGAATAAAATATGGGTATAGTTGCGCTAAAAAACTTAAAAGGTAAGCGATTGAACGCACAATAAAATAATTAACAAAGCAGCTACACTCAAATCATACACTGAGCATATGTATATAACAAAAAAGAAATAAAATATGTAGCGCTAAAATATTATGAACAAAGTCCATAAATAAAGTCCATTTCCACCAGTGATATTGCACGGCACCAATTTGCAGTAAAGTGAAAGGAATCCACCACCAAAAGGAGTGTTCAAAACACGCTTACCAGATAGTTATATGCATTGGGCCTTGAACTATCATAGAACTGCAACACACTCGGTGACGAATTGGACCGGACCTCTTCACAAAGATGAATCCCAGAATTGATACCTTGACAGTATACCTTAAGTATACCTTAAGGGAGCCACTCAAAAGAAGGAAATAAAACCCCTCATAGTGCAGTAATTTCCATAAACTTTATTGGATGTAAAGCAAAGATATATAGCACTCACATTTGAGAAGGGTATAGTGTGCGAATCACACGCCGACCTGCGTGGTTCCAAATCGGTTAGCAAGGTAGCAGCCAATGTCCTCTATTGCATGTAGGCGTCCAGCAAGGGCGGCCCGACGCGGCGTTTCGTCACATATGACTGACGTCTTCAGGGGCGTGGCCCCACTGCTGAAGTACACCTATTTATGTCCATAAAGGCGATCCAATTGGCTGGCTACAACCCGGAAGCGGAAATCACCATCATGTGTCCCGCGACCCGGAAGTCTAATTGACTAGCTACAACCCGGAAGCGGAAATCGTCATCATACGTTCCGCGACCCGGAAGTCTAACTAGAAACAGGAAGTGGAAGTCGCTGTCATACGTCCCGTGACCCGGAAGGTAAATAGAGCTCTGTATACAGGAAGGAAGTCACAATTCAATGTGTTCCGCCCTCCCAGAGAAAAAAATGTCACCAAGAGTTTAAAAAGGCCGAAACTGATGATGACAAATAGATAATAAAAATTATTATGCACAATACAATCTAATCTGACCCCAAAATCAACTCCTAGAGGCAGATTATCTGTCGCAATATAAAATAAAATAAAACAACGCAATATATGACAATGGCGCCACCTTGTGTTCAGATTTGGAACCTACAAGTACTACATATCGATTAAAACAACGCTAAAAACCACTAAAATCATACCCAATACATTAATAACAATACACATATATCAATTTAAAACAGCTTCATACAACCCAAATATAAAAAATATAAATAGAGTGAATGGGCCATCAAGAATTTGCTATAAAAGCGTTAATATCCCACTCGATGTTCAGTCCGTATGGCGTGTAGGATTTTAATCGATAAATCCAGGCTGTCTCCAGTTGGGACACCCCACGAGTAAGATTGCTCCCCCTCCAGTTAGGAGTAAATTTATCGATCCCCAAGAATAGTGTGCCCGTAGGGTCCCTATTGTGACACTCATCATAGTGACGGGACACACTATGCTTGGGGAAACCGCTTAAGATGTTAGTGATATGCTCATTAAGGCGTACCCTCAACATCCTCGTGGTGCGACCCACATACTCCATCCCGCATGGGCACCTAATAAGGTATACCACATATCTCGTGGTGCAAGTGATGAATGGTTTTATTTTATGTGTGAGTTGGGTCACGCCAGTCACAAACATTTCACTTTTCTTTCGGCCCGCAGTATTGTATTTGCAGACTCTACAGGACCTGCATGGGAAAAATCCACACATATTTTGAAAAAAGGAAACCCGTTTGGGGGGGTTCCGAATATTCGGCGCCACCTGCAATCTCAATGGGGGGACACCCCTAAAGATCACAGGTGGCTTGTCGGGCAGAACGGGGCCCAAAACACTATCAGTTTTAAGGACATGCCAATGCTTCCGCAACATATTTTTTACTGAAAAATGTTGGGTAGAATAGGTAGAGAAAAAAGCGTGCTGGTAGGTATCATCCTTGGTTCTTACCCTAGGTACCAGTAGATCATCCCTATTCCGTGCACTTGCACGTGCCAGAGCCACATCCAATTCTGCCTCTCCATACCCCTTCTCCAGGAATTTGGATCTCAAAGAGGATGCTTCTTTAAGGAAGTCCTCATATCTGGAGGGGTGTCCCCCCATTGAGATTGCAGGTGGCGCCGAATATTCGGAACCCCCCCAAACGGGTTTCCTTTTTTCAAAATATGTGTGGATTTTTCCCATGCAGGTCCTGTAGAGTCTGCAAATACAATACTGCGGGCCGAAAGAAAAGTGAAATGTTTGTGACTGGCGTGACCCAACTCACACATAAAATAAAACCATTCATCACTTGCACCACGAGATATGTGGTATACCTTATTAGGTGCCCATGCGGGATGGAGTATGTGGGTCGCACCACGAGGATGTTGAGGGTACGCCTTAATGAGCATATCACTAACATCTTAAGCGGTTTCCCCAAGCATAGTGTGTCCCGTCACTATGACGAGTGTCACAATAGGGACCCTACGGGCACACTATTCTTGGGGATCGATAAATTTACTCCTAACTGGAGGGGGAGCAATCTTACTCGTGGGGTGTCCCAACTGGAGACAGCCTGGATTTATCGATTAAAATCCTACACGCCATACGGACTGAACATCGAGTGGGATATTAACGCTTTTATAGCAAATTCTTGATGGCCCATTCACTCTATTTATATTTTTTATATTTGGGTTGTATGAAGCTGTTTTAAATTGATATATGTGTATTGTTATTAATGTATTGGGTATGATTTTAGTGGTTTTTAGCGTTGTTTTAATCGATATGTAGTACTTGTAGGTTCCAAATCTGAACACAAGGTGGCGCCATTGTCATATATTGCGTTGTTTTATTTTATTTTATATTGCGACAGATAATCTGCCTCTAGGAGTTGATTTTGGGGTCAGATTAGATTGTATTGTGCATAATAATTTTTATTATCTATTTGTCATCATCAGTTTCGGCCTTTTTAAACTCTTGGTGACATTTTTTTCTCTGGGAGGGCGGAACACATTGAATTGTGACTTCCTTCCTGTATACAGAGCTCTATTTACCTTCCGGGTCACGGGACGTATGACAGCGACTTCCACTTCCTGTTTCTAGTTAGACTTCCGGGTCGCGGAACGTATGATGACGATTTCCGCTTCCGGGTTGTAGCTAGTCAATTAGACTTCCGGGTCGCGGGACACATGATGGTGATTTCCGCTTCCGGGTTGTAGCCAGCCAATTGGATCGCCTTTATGGACATAAATAGGTGTACTTCAGCAGTGGGGCCACGCCCCTGAAGACGTCAGTCATATGTGACGAAACGCCGCGTCGGGCCGCCCTTGCTGGACGCCTACATACAATAGAGGACATTGGCTGCTACCTTGCTAACCGATTTGGAACCACGCAGGTCGGCGTGTGATTCGCACACTATACCCTTCTCAAATGTGAGTGCTATATATCTTTGCTTTACATCCAATAAAGTTTATGGAAATTACTGCACTATGAGGGGTTTTATTTCCTTCTTTTGAGTGGCTCCCTTAAGGTATACTTAAGGTATACTGTCAAGGTATCAATTCTGGGATTCATCTTTGTGAAGAGGTCCGGTCCAATTCGTCACCGAGTGTGTTGCAGTTCTATGATAGTTCAAGGCCCAATGCATATAACTATCTGGTAAGCGTGTTTTGAACACTCCTTTTGGTGGTGGATTCCTTTCACTTTACTGCAAATTGGTGCCGTGCAATATCACTGGTGGAAATGGACTTTATTTATGGACTTTGTTCATAATATTTTAGCGCTACATATTTTATTTCTTTTTTGTTATATACATATGCTCAGTGTATGATTTGAGTGTAGCTGCTTTGTTAATTATTTTATTGTGCGTTCAATCGCTTACCTTTTAAGTTTTTTAGCGCAACTATACCCATATTTTACCTTTCGGTATTGTTCTTTTTGCGTAAGGGCCCTGATCTGGCCACTCCGCAGTGGGGATCAGTCGCACTGTTGTTGCCTACTTTGGGATTTCCTTTGGGCCCTGCTGAACCCAGCCCAGCTGGGCGTCCTCCTTGAATGTCACCACAATGTGTTGCATGACACAGCACTTTTCAACATGTCAGTTCGGTCATATGTCACTGTATGTTGCAATTTATGTAGTACAAAGCACACGAATTCTCTGTAAACCTGTTTATTTTGATTTTTTTCAATAAAGACTTTTGTTGATTTAAAAAAAAAAAAGTCTGAAATTCACACATAAAAAACTTAAAACACCAAATTCTAGGGACACAAGTAAAAGTATAGACCAGTCCAAAGTAAATGCAACTCACTAGAGGAAATCAAAGCAGAAAGACCAACAAGTAAATATACAAACAAAATGTATATGAGCGCAAATATCCTTTGTATGAAAATGTAATTGTGTGTACAGATGAAAACAAATAACAAGTCCAAAATCCATAGGTCCATAGTCTATATAGTGAAAATCATTAAGATTTTAATTTTATAGTGGAAATCTTAAAACAGAACAGCATCAATGCACATATACGGACTATAAAATGTGGAATATATAGTATAAAAGGGTTGACTTGTTCCAAAACCTTCACAAAATCATGGCCAGCAACATGTAATGCAGTGGCTCTTTCTGTGTATTTGCTTACTAGTCCAAAATTCACAGAAACTATTTCTTTCCCTAACAGGCACAAATACCTTTTTGTGGCCATTAGAAAAATATTGTATTTGTGATTAGACATAATTTTTCTTTCTCAGAAATTGATGACGTGGGAGTTTATTTTATCCATAAGTCATTCAGGAAATAGTGGTGGTGGAAAATCTTAGTGTAACACACAGGTCCATTGGGAGATTTCAACAGGTTAGCAATGGGAAAATAAATTGTCACCTGTCATGTAAAATAGGTTTCCATCCTAACTATTTTTTGGTGGGTGAATGCTGTTGGGGACATGCTTTGTACATGCTTTGTACAAAAGCATAGTCCCACAGCCCAACATAGTTATCCACTTGCCGACCAGTCACATTGACTGTACTGCGGCAAAGTGGCTCGTTATCGTCTGGCGGCGTAGACCTACGTCACCAGACATTCACCTCTCTCGGCGGCACTCGCGTGCCGCCGGAGGCTCGCTCCCGCTGTATTCAGTTACAGCGGGAGTCGCGCCAGGGGAGGAGCGGCGGTGATCACCGCTGCTCTTCCCCGATCGTCGGGGATCTAGTGCGGATCTTCTAAGTGACAGGCAGGGACAGATTGCAGGGTTCAGCTTAGCTGAACCTGCGATCTGTCCCTGTGTCACTCAGTCACCTCCCCCCACACACGTCAGTAAGCACCAGGCATACATTAACCCCTCCCTCTCCAATAAAAATTAACCCCTTCCCTGCCAGTGTCATTTTTACAGTAACAGTGCATATGTATAGCACTGATTACTGTAGTAATGTCACTGGTACCCCCAAAAGTGTAAAAAATGTCAGTCAAGGGTCCGATCTGTCTGCCGCAATGTTGCAGTCCCGCAAAAAAAATCGCAGATCGCCGCCATTACTCGTTAAAAAAAAAAAACACCAAAAATGACAGAAATCTTTCCCTTAGTTAGTAAACGCAATAACTTTTGTGCAAACCAATCAAAATACGCTTATTGCGATTTTTTTACCAAAAATATGTAGCAGAAAACAAATTGGCCTAAAATGATAAAAAATTTTGATTTTTACATTTTTTGGGGGGGAATTTCATATAAAAAAATGTGAAAATATTGTTATTTTTTCAAAATTGTCGCTCTTTTTTTGTTTATAGCGCAAAAAGTAAAAATCGATCATGTAATCAAATACCACCAAAAGAAAGCTCTATTTGTGGGAAAAATAAGGATGTCAATTTAATTTGGGTACAGCGTTGCACGACTGCGCAATTGTCCGTTAAAGTAACGCAGTGCCGAATCTCAAAATATGGCCTGGTCAGGAATGGGGTAAAACCTTTCCGGTCATAAAGCGGTTAAAAATACGCTCGTTGAGAATTTTTTTGTCAAAGACATGTAGGTAAATACATTTTGGCCTAAATATATGACAAAAATTGAATATATTGGATATTTTTTAACTGTCAAAGTAGAAAAATATTGTTATTTTTTCAAAATTGTCGCTTTTTTTAATTAATATCGCAAAATGAAAATCGCACAGGTGATCAAATACCACCAAAAGAAAGCTCTGTTTGTGGGAAAAAAAGGACGTAAATTTTGTTTGGGTACGGCGTTGCATGACCGCGCAATTGTCCGTTAAAGTCGCACAGTGCCGAATTGCAAAAAGTGGCCTTGACGTAAGACAGCAAAATCCTCCGGTGGTAAAGTGGTTAAAGCATGAATAGCAAGAGGTCACTGGGCAGCTTCAAACTTTGAAGCTTCATGATTCCAAAAGTTAGTAAATGTTTGACAGGGCCTGATTTACTACAGAAAATGCATGTATCCCATTGCCCGCATACATCCAATGCAGCACACACCCCAGCATTCCGTCATACCCAAGTCAACTGGTGGCATACCAGGAGCTCCATTTTCCTTCCTCTCCCCCTTAGCCCCTATTCACACCTAAGCATGTTGTAAAGAGTTCTCCAATGTCTGACTACACCTGACTGTACTCAAAATGCATCTCATTGTTTATAATTGTGCCTGTTCACACTTCACCGCTCAGTAGCTTGTATGCTGTACATCCAGAGAAGTAAATGAGCTATTAATTGAGCATATTCAGGTGTTTTTGGCTCCATGGATTTCAGTGAGAGTGCCTGTAAATGCACAAGATGCACATTTTTGCACCTGAAGGACTTCTCTCTTCCTTTACAACTACTATTCTCCCCTTACCAAGCTCTAGAAACTCATGCCTGAAGCTTGATACACATGCAAAAATGCCCGCACAAAGCTTGAAAAGGGCTTTAAAAATGCCCCAAAACATTTCAGAATTACTAGGAACACACACTGCTCAGGCTCTGGTCAAATGTGAATGCAGGCTCCTACTCTATGTCCCTTCTTCCTGTTCCAACCCCCCCCCCCCCCTTCTCTGTCTCTGTCTAGTTTTTATGATTTTCCTAGAAATGTAAAAGTTTGTTGACTTTCATATGTCTTGTGGTAAAGAGTAGAGTTTTGCATTCACTTTAATTTTGTAGTAGAGAGCATTATTTTACCCGGTCTACCGAATTGGCATATGTTAGCTGTTCATTTTATTAATTACAGTATACATTAATTTATTCCCAATAAAAAATGTTGTACTTAATTTGCTGAGAACTATTTTTTTCATCTTCATTTCAGGAACATTAATGGCCTACATGTAAAACGATATTATTTAAATTTGTTGGCAAGTTTAATCCTGGCTGGCATTCGCCTTTAACTTATTGTGAAGTTTAGTGTAACTGTTCAGAGGCAAAATTATGTCATGATATCATGTCATAAGCAGCGACATGCCAATACGAATCAGGCCCAACTTATTCCATGCATAGGTGCCAAGTAGCTCCAAGGTACTCCTCTAGGAAAATACAATATCCAGTAGATTAGTTCACTGTTAGAACCATAAATCTCAACACATCAACAGGTTCAAATGAAGAACTGAAGTAAACGTTGAGAGGCAGCCAAAATGTACAGAGATCTAAAATAAAGTACAAAGATAGAGACACATTCCCTGGTGCAATAAATACTAATAAAGTAACTGGAACAAAGATGTTATGCACACAGTGAAGAAATTAATCGATCTGAATTATGACTCTAAATGCTTGTGAAATACACAAGTAGTGTGCTACATCAGAAACTGTATTGGAGATAGAATCAACAGTAGAGTTTAAGGAAGTTTATTTTCCAATTTGTTTCTGAAGTCAGGGACTTATTGGAAAACCTTTGGTTTAGAGAACTGGTAATAATGTAAAGGGTAAGCTGCAATACTCTATCTGAGTTGTTTCCAGAAATTATTCTCATCTAGTATGATCCTGCTTTTATGTCTCAGTAGAATTTACTAGTAACAGTGGGATACAATATAGTTTCAAGATTTTAATTATTTGCTTGGTACCCTTATTCTCACATGTTTATAGTTATTACTATAAAAATCAAAAGCCTTCCTCATAGCATGGTGCTATGAGGCTGGCTTAGGCCGAAACGCGTTAGGATTTCCAAAAATTTTGCAACTACTTCAGTGCAAAATAAAATTTCATAAGAAGGAGCGATCATGTGGCGGCTTTTGATTTTTATGGATTCATGTTGGACTGGATAGCAAGAGAACCGTCCCACAGCCCATTATCCTTTCTTTGCAGTAGAGCTTGGATGAGTTCTTATACTCAATTATTACTATGTGTTAAACGAAAGTAGCAGTTGTTTTATTTTTGCCTTTTCTTCTACCCTCTTTTGTCAGTTGCCAATGCAGTATCTGAGATCTTGTTTAGTATAATTCATCCTTAAAAAATGTGTGTTGTAGCTAATATGATTTGTCTCTTGATTGCACATTGTTTAGACAAGTTACACATCCCCTTCAAACAAATTTGCATTTCTTCATCCGCCTGCTTTCTTATAAAAGTTTAACACATATATAGACTTTTGGGTTACGGACATGGAAAATTTGTGTGAACAATGATCAAATATAGAATTCCAATGTGAGAAAATCAGAAGAGAAATTAAGATGATACCTGCTGATAAAAATAACACATCTTTAGTGTTAGCTTTCACTTTGGCATTTGATCAGCATTCAACCCCTTCTACAGTGAGCAAACCATATTTGAAGGAACAATTATATATGAGGCTAGCATTTGACTGAATGTCCTGTATAATATTATTCTTGGACATGAACCTCGTACTTTGAAATCTGTTTTAAAATATTTTAACCTTATTATTTATATTACAATCCTCCTGACAATATGGTAAACGTAGCATACATTTTTTTTTTCCTTAAGAAAAGGGGTCTTTTCATATCTGATTACTTGCACACATCTATAAAGCAGTGCATGTTTATGTATGTCTGCATGTTGCAATGGAAGGGTCGTCTGCCTTTCAAGTGATTATTAGTCCTATAGGGATACAGGCTAGGATGATGTGGCAGAACTTCTGTGTTAGACTTACTGTATCAGTTGTACTCTTGTGACTGGTTTTAAAGACATTAAATGGGATATTTAATGTTTTTTTTCCTCTCTGTTAGAAATGAGCATGTCTCATAGTGAAATCCAAATATTTCTCTTTCCAAAATACTCCCTGCAAATGATTGAAATGTACTTAATTCTGGTGAGATTGCTGCACAAAGACCAACTGGCTTTTTATGTTTCAAGATGATTGCTAAGAAAATAGTTTAAAGCGTTTGTTACCCCAACACTGATATGTGGGGGCTGTACCATGTATTTGTATGGGAAATGATCCTGTTCTCTTTGTATTGCTTTCTTTTATGTGAAATCCCTGGTATTCCTGCCAGTCCCCTTGCTTTCTTATTAAAAACTGACCACACTAAGCAGGAGAGCACAACGTTTTGCCTTTCATTTTTTATTTTAAACTGAAAGGGTTGTTTTACAAGGTGATCATTTACAATCACTTTAAGTTTGGACACTCTGTGTCCTAAATTCTGGCATGCATAACAACCAACAAAAAGGTTGATTTGATATTGTGTATCATAATTAAAAATAAATAAAATAAAAAATATCATAAATTTAAAAAAAATCCTCTGTCTAACAGTGTACACCAAAGACAAATTGTTTCATTGGACACATTTTCAAACATATGTAAAGGCCACAGTGCCTTGTCAAGGCTCCTCTGTATACTGTGGTCCCGACTCTATAGTTTTTAGAGTCTCCAAGTTGGAAGGGTCATCTGCCTTTCAAGTGATTATTAATCCTATAGGGATACAGGGTAGGATGATGTGGCAGAACTTCTGTTTTTCCTGTTAGATATTAGCAGGTCTCATCGTGAAAGCCAATTATTTCTTTCTTTCCAAAATACTCCTTGCAAATGACAGAAATGTACTTAGTTGTTGTTTGCTGCACAAAGACCAATTGGCTCTTCATGTTTCAAGATTATTGCTAAGAAAATAGGTTAAGATTGACACTCAAGATTGTCCCCTAAACTCTGTCATGTATAACAACCAACAAAACAGTTGATTTGATATTGTGTGTTACAATATTGGTTCAAGCTTTTTCCCCCCAATCCCTGCGCCAGAGATGTCTATACAAGTAATGGATGTGCATTGTCAATCTATAGGAAGTCACTTACAGAAAACATGGCCAGAAGTTCTAATTCTTCTTCATACAAGTGTGTTTGTGTCTGTGTTTCCATCAAAGAGATTTTCCATCATTTCCTGTCCTGACAGGAAATGCAAGAAAATCTCCCTAAGTAGCACACAGACCACTATAAAAACCTTGTTAGAAATCCAGCCTGCACTAACACCTTGAACGACATAGTTAAAAATTAGGTTTTGACTGAAGATTGGCTTTGAGACAATAAATTATATTGTAGAAGAGAAGTTGCTTAAATTATGTTCTAAAAGCCCTGATATTCCATATACTGTATATTCCTAGCCAGGTTGCCATATCCATCATAAAATCCATCCTACAGGCTTACAGTCAACTTACCAAAGCAGCAATTAGCACCAAGTCACCAAAATTAGTATCAAGCTGTAAAAACAGTAGGAGCCATGTTGAAGAGGCATGGTTTGGTCAGAGCCAGAATATCAGAACAATGTTTCCAGACTGCATCTAACATACTGCTTCCGGGTGCCTTTCTGAGCCTTTATCCACTGCCAGGCTATCAGTATAGACCAGTGTTTCTCAACCTTTTTCCAGTCGAGGCACACCCCAGAAATTATGGACAGTCTTGAGGCACCCTTTAAAATTATGGACAGTTTTGAGGCACCCTTTAAAATTATGGACAGTCTTGAGGCACCCCATCCTAAAATGTAAAAACGATTCTAATAGTTTTACATAATGCAGCAACATACACACACGTAGGACACCCAACGTTAGAGGCACAAGTTGGTACTGACTAGTATGCCGATGTTTCTCCTTTTCCTCAGTTTTCTCCATCACTCATCTAAAACTTATGGAGAGAAGCAGGGGAGAGTCAAACAAGGATGCTACGCAGGAGACTGACATTGTCCTTATCATCTGATGATGTCATAGGTCGTTAGCAGGTTGGCAGCTAGAGGGTTGTAACGGTGCACAATGAAAACCTGTGACTTTGTGTAACGTAAAAGGCAGGTTTCATCCACCCGCTGCCTTGCATACAACTTTTGGTACATTTTTGGGGCATTTTGCTGAGGCACCCCTGAAGAAACCTCAAGGCATACCAGGGTGCCTGGGCACCCTGGTTGAAAAAGGCTGGTATAGACCATTGATGGCAAACCTTGGCACCCCAGATGTTTTAGAACTACATTTCCCATGATGCTCAACTACACTGCAGAGTGGATGAGCATTATGGGAAATGTAGGTCCAAAACATCTGGGGTGCCAAGGTTTGCCATCACTGGTATGGACATTATTATTTGCTTCAACTAAAGGGCTGAACTAGTCCCCTCGAAGATGGCAACATGTTTCTTACTTTTTTTTTTCATAGCTAAGCTCTACATATAGTGCAAAACTGTAAGTCTTATATTAGTATGATTGTTTTTTCTATCTTGGACATGAATCCCTTTTACATTTGCTGTTATTATATTCATTTAGTATACAAGAAGAATGATGGAGCTCTTTAAATCAGTCGATTTTAAGAGGTATTGAGTCCCTTGACTGCTTAATTGCTTAGCAGATATTAGATTTCCAATAACTACAATCACAACACAACAAGGACCACATGGACCACCACGTGATCCGTGCTAGATGAACGTCCCTAAAATTAAACCTGTTCTATGTACAGTAGATTTGTTAAAATAGCAAAATACAGTACTGAAATGTCTGGCTGTACACTGTGTAGTATATATATATATATATATATATATATATATAGATATGCTAGCTTCTAGGGGGAGTAACTATATACAGTATATCATAATGTAGGGTACATTACCTGGCATATCCGGCCACAACATGATTGCTTGCATCCCTTAAGCAGATGTTTTATGTCTTCTGCAGACAAGAACAGCATTTTCCTTACTTGCCAGACATTAAAAGTAATGTAGGTAAATATATCTTAGATGATCTCTTTTTTTCTTTGAAGTTAGTTTGTTTTGGGAATGTATGGCCAGATTGGATGAAGCTTATAAATATGATCATTTCCCATTTCAACTGTAATTATTCAGACAGGGAGACATTTTCATATATTTCTATGGGCACCTTTATCTATAAGAATTTCATACTTCTTCCTAGTTGCCAGTATGTACAGTAAGACATCTTACTTAACATAAAAAAAAGACCTTTGTTGGCTAGCAAACCAGATATAGACTGATAGCTGGCAGGACATTGTGGTGCCTTCCCCAGGCAAAAATTACAGCTATAAAAGTCTTTGATAAAAAAAAAAAAAAAAAAAAAAAAAAAAATTGGACTTATGCTAGGTATCAATTTGTTCTTATATTAATATAATACAGATTGAAATACTCTGCTGTAGTTCATCATATACATATTGATTTTTTTATAGTCTTTCATCCCTAAGGAATTTGCATTCTTGTTTAATAAAAGGCTTGTGGCTAAATAATTAAAAACATGACAGACTGATCTTGACTTTGCAAAATTATTTGAGTTCCTCTTCAAAACGTGTTTGGAATGAAAGTTTTTTGGAAAATAAAATTACTGATATTGAATCATTTTAGGTTGTCAATGGGCTGTTTGTAGAGCTCAGTTATAAATTGAATTAGTTTAAGTTTATTGTTTAAAATCACAACACTCTAGCAGAGGTAATTCATAACTTTCCAACACACACAAAGCCAAACATTCCTGTGTAAGTCAATGTGTGTTTCTGGATGACCGTAGTTCAGTTGGCTGCTGCAGAGTAGATTGAATTTCCCCCTCTGACCTGTATTAATTAAATGTTCTGTATATTTGTGGTGCCAGAAATCCCCATTCATTAAAAACTAGTTTAAAATGCAAATTAAAACCGATGCACTATGAAGTTTAATGTTACTATACTAACTAATGTAGTCAAGACTCCGCTGTAGATTATTGGAAAATAATTAAATTAGACATATTTTTCTGTGCTTGATTCTGCTGCAGTGGAGACGTGGAGCGCTGTTTCCTCAATGCTAGTTCCAGAATGATGATGTCACTCACAGTGAGGCAGCTTGACTTAAGCTACACTGCCCTGAAACTAGCCTGAAAATCCAAATCAGGGTGCAGTAATTTGTTTTAAGCTTAGATCCAGCAAAGACATATTTTGTAGTTTAGAATAGAGTGTTATAATCTGTTAGAAATTTATTGTAATTTGTGTTCTCGCTGGGAAGATTTTCTTCCACTTCCTGTGTGGTCATTGGAGTACGAATTGAGCACACTCTTCAGCAGGGATCATAAAGGAAAGCACCATTTTTATGTGGTGTGGAAGAGTTAGAACCCCTTTCAAGTTTCATTGCTGTTTGTGTCCATGTTACGGAGGTTCTTCTCACTTTCTATGTGGTCATTAGGACATGGAGTAAGGGAAAACCTCTCCAAAAGAGACACAGACAGGAATAAAACAGGGGTATTAAAACCAGATAAAGGTTTTAACCCCTTTCCAAAAAGTTGTAATTCTTTACAAAACATTTTGGCTGTGGTTTAAAGCGACTTGAAACTCAATCACTAAAATGTCATATAAACTTTAACATGATAATGTGGTTTCAAAATGAATGTTTAACCACTTCCATACAGAGCAGTTACACCCCCTTCTTGCCCAGACCAATTTTCAGTCTTTGAATGATAATTGCTCAGTCATACAACGCTGTACCCAACTAAATTTTGTATCTTTTTTTTTCACACAAATAGACCTTTATTTTGGTAGTATTTACTCACCACTGGGTTTTTTATTTTTTTGCGATATAAGTTAAAAAAAGAGGGAATATTTTGAAAAAAAAAACATTTTGTTTTAGTTTCTATTAAAGTAATTTTTTTTCATAAATTTGGGGCAAACTTTATACTACTACATATCTTTGGTAAAAATAACCCAAATTAGTGGTTATTATTTAGTTTGTGTGAAAGTTATAGAGTCTACAAGCTATGGTGCCAATCATTGAAAATTGATTACACCTAATCACAACTCATGTACCGACGGCCTATCTAATTTCTTGAGGCCCTGAAATGTCAGGACAACACAAATAACCCCCAAATGACCCCTTTTTGGAAAGTAGACATTCCAGGATATTTAGTAAGAGGCATGGTGAGTTTTTTTGAAGTTGTAATTTTTTCCCACAATTCTTGGGAAAATGAAGAAATATATATATTTTTTTTACACAAAATTGTCATAATAACAAGTTATTTCTCACACACAGTATATGCATACTTGCAATTACACCCCAAAATACATTCTGCTACTCCTCCTGAGTGTGGCAGTACCACATGTGTGAGACTTTTACACAGCCTGGCCACATACAGAGGCCCAACATTCAAGGAGCACCGTCTAGGAGCATAAATTACACATATTATTTCCTAACGACCTATCACACTTTTGAAGGCCCTGGAGCACCAGGACAATGGAATTATCCACAAAATGACCCCATTTTGGAAAGAAAACACCACAATGTATATTGTATGAGGTATAATGAGTCTTTTGAACATGTAATTTTATTTCCACAAGTTTTTGGAAAATGTGGAAAGAAAATGAAAACGCATTTTTTTTTTACACAAAGTTGCCAATTGATAAGATATTTCTAACACAAAGCATGTACATAGCTAAAATGACACCCCAAAATACATTCTGCTACTTCTCCTGAGTATGGCAATACCACATGTGTGAGACTTTGTCACAGCATAGCCACATACAGAGGCCCAACATGCGAGGAGCACCGTCAGGTGTTCTAGGGGCATAAATTACACATATAATTTCATTAAAACCAATCACACTTTTGAAGGCCCTGGAACACCAAGACAATGGAAACCCCCACAAAATGACCCCATTTTGGAAAGCAAACACCCCAACACATAATCTAGGAGGCATGGGCTGCAGATAGGTACTCAGGTACTCTGATGGGCTGCAGACAGGTACTCAAGTACACTGATCGGCTTCAGAAAGGTACTCCGGTACTCTGATGACCTTCAGAGAGGTACTTGGGTATTCTGATGGGCTAGAGACAGGTACTCGGGTAATCTGATGGGGTGCAGATAGGTACTCGGGCACTCTGGGCTGGAGACAGGTACTCGGGTACTCTGGGCTGGAGACAGGTACTGGGGGCTGGAAACAGGTACTCGGATACTTTGAGGGTCAGAAGACAGGTATTCTATTGGGCTGCAGATAGGTACTCAGATACCCTGATGGGCTGGAGACAGGTACTCAGGTATTCTGATGGGCTGCAGATAGGTACTCTGAAGGGCTGGAGACAGGTATTCGGGTACTCTGATGACAGGTACTCGGGTACTCTGATGGGCTGGTGACAGGTACTCGGGTACTCTGATAAAAGGTACTTGGGTACTCTGATGGACTGGTGACAGGTACTTGGGTACGCTGATGGCATGTTCTCAGGTACTCTGATGGGCTGCAGAGAGATACTTGGGTACCCTGATGGGCTGCAGAGAGGTACTCTGGTACTCTGGGCTGAAGACAGGTACTCAGGTACTCTGATGTGATACAGAGAGGTACTCTGATGGGCTGGTGACAGGTACTCCGGTACACTGATGACAGGTACTCGGGTACTCTGATGACAGGTACTCGGGTACTCCGATGACATGTACTCGGGTACTCTGATGACAGATACTTGGGTACTCTAATGACAGGTACTCAAAGTACCCGAGTACCTGTCATCCGAGTACCTGTCATCAGAGTACATGAGTACCCTTCACCAGCCCATCAGAATACCCGAGTACCTGTCATCAGAGTACCTAAGTACCTGTCATCAGAGTACCCGAATACCTGTCACCAGCCCATCAGAGTACCCGAGTACCTGTCACCAGCCCATCAGAGTACCCGAGTACCTGTCATCAGAGTACCTGATGGGCTGGTGACAGATACTCGGGTACTTTGATGGGCTAGTGACAGGTACTTTGATGGGCTAGTGACAGGTCCTCTTTATTGGGGGGCAATCAGTGTGTTTTGGGGTGCACTATGATCGGTAACTAGCTGTTACCGAAATCTCCTCCTCACACAGGATCCGTATGTGAGGAGGAGAACACGGTAACAGCTAGTTACCGTTGTCTCTGTGGCCATTCTGTGACCAGCTGTGATTGGACACAGCCGGTCACGTGGTAAAAAGCCAATTTAATTGGCTCATTCCCTGATCACCGCGCTGCGCGCCCCCAGGGGCGCGCATTGCAGTGGGAACGTGCGGCTCGCGCTGAAGCCTCTCATGTGATCAGCTGTGATTGGACACAGCCGATCACATGGTAAACAGCCAATTTAATTGGCTGTTTACCTAGATTGGGGATGGGCTCTGTCTGAGGGACGAGCCTCATCCCTGATCGCCATGCTGCACGCCCCCGGGGGCGCGCAGTAGCGGCGAGAGTGGGCGGACGTCATATGACGGCCGCCTTGATCGACAAAAGGTTCCTGCCGGCGTCATTTTACTATGACCCAGTATGGAAGTGGTTAAAAAGTTAAATGTAAAGCTTTCTTCAGAATAACTGCCATGAAGGATCTTTTTGCCACTTTCTGTTATAGGATCACAACGCTGTGTCCCTGTCTCCCAATTATCCTCCTGCATTGTCACCCTGTCAGAGAGGTTTCAAAGACCTACAGCCTGACTGAAAGTGGTTGTTTTGTCACACAGTACCCATGCATGATTGACTTTTATCACCATCAAGACACCTTCCCTAAAAAATAGCATGCAACTATCACTGAAGTGCATGAACATTGCATGCATATACTATAAATGATACACAATGTTTTAGCAAACTAGATGTAATTTACTTAGGTTTGCATCTAGTCTAAGGCAATTGGGTCCATTTGCTAAAACTGGAGAGTGCAAAATCTGGTGCAGTTATGCATGGTAGCCAATCAGCTTCTAACTTCAGCTTGTTAAATCAAGCTTTAACAAAAAACTGGAAGCTGATTGGTTTCTATGCAGAGCTGCACCAGATTTTGCACTTTCCAGTTTTAGTAAATTAACCCCAATGTCATATTAGTTTTGAGCAGCTTAGAATCGTGAAGCTGATGAAAGATTATTTGGCTTCTATGGCTAACTGTCTATTACTGGTATTTGCACTTTCTTGTTGGATAAATAAAGACCATCTTTTTTTATGCAGGGATTTACATCCACAAGCACATTTCCTGCCCCATGATAGCTGCTGAGTGTTGCCTATCAAACTTTTCATTTTCCCTAGTTAGATGACATGCATTAAAGCTGCCTTCCAGAGTATGCAGAGTATCTACCCAATTTGGCCACTGTGCTAACTCAGCAATGAAATAGAGAACATAGTTTATAACAGAGGCACATATCTATGCATTAAGACATTTGGTTGCTATGTCAGAATACCATATGGACCACCAAAATATACATTTTGGATGTTATACAACTTCTGCAAAGTTGGGTCTCCAACTTAGGCTCTTTAATCAGCGCTGGACTGGTCTTCACCTTACAGGTCACCTTCCAAAAATGCGATACATGCAACCACTAGCATACAGATGCAAATTATATCTAGCAGGTAGACCCAGACATCCATAAATGCTCCCAAATGTCCTTCATTTGGAGGGAACTTCCCTCTTTTGGAACCAAATCCCTCTGTCCCTCCCCCTCCTTTAGTTATCCCTCTGTTATGTAGAACTCTATAAAAAAAAGTACTATTTAACTAGAAAATGTGTTGTACCTTACTGCACCTTTTATGCAACCTCTGTATTAATTAGTTTATTATTTTGCTACTACATAGGAAAGGTAGTTGTGAAAAAAAGCACTTTAATTTAATCAATTATTAATTGGTTATTTTTTTATTCATTGTCCAGGTAACTGGGAGTGACGCAGGGATATAGCTCATGGAAGCTGGTTCAGTTCTTCTAAAACCTGACCATCACCCAGAATCATTTCTTACCTGTGCCTTTAAAATCAGTGGGAGCCTTGTTGTGTTGGTGCTTATCTACCAAAAGCAATGAAATTGTGTGGCCAATAAATGTATATAGCGGCTAGAAAGGTATAACAGGAATCCAACTGAACATGAAAATGAGTATACAATTTGATACCATGTATATGCTATTAGAAACAAAATAGGAGCAATCAATAAAATAACAAGAACTAAAGGTATTGCCCCTGATAAAATGTTGAAGTTATGATTAGGGATGATCGAACTTTTGAAAAGTTCGGTTCGACCAGAACACCCGAACTTCCCGAAAGTTCGGCCCGGATTTCAGAACCTCATTGAAATCAATGGGACCCGAACTTCGGTAATCAAAAAACACCATTTTTAAGCCCTAAAACCCAATAATTGCCCCTAAAAAGTACCTAAGGTTCTGGGTCATGCCCCATTAACTATTAATCACACAAAAAAAAGTTCTTAAAAATTGTAAATTTTGATAAAAAAAGCCAATTATTGAAAAAATTAAAAAAAAAAAAAGAAATTTTTTGATTTTGACTTTGGATTTAGTATCTGGGGGGGTCTAAAAAGTGTCCCTGTGAAGTTTCAGCTCTGTAGCATGTCCAGAACCAGAAAAAAAATATATAATTTTTCAGTAGAGCAGGGATGGTGGGACCCTCCTTTTACACCTATCTGATCTTTTTTTCTGGTTCTGGACATGCTACAGAGCTGAAACTTCACAGGTACACCTTTTAGACCCCCAGACACAAAATCACACAACAAAAGTTCTTAAAAATTGTCATTTTTGATAAAAAAAAGCCAATTATTGAAAAAATGAAATAAAAAAAAAAGAAAAATAAATTTTTTTATTTTGACTTTGGATCTGGGGGGTCTAAAAAGTGTTCCTGTGAAGTTTCAGCTCTGTAGAATGTCCAGAACCATAAAAAAAAGATTGTTTGTTTTAGTGCAATTATAGATCTGGAATATGGCTTCTCGCTTTTCACACCTTGCCGGTTTAATAGCAGGCATTTTTTTGGGTTCTTTGGAGTCAGGAAAAACATCTGAACTTGTGTATAGTGGTACTGTACACAGGTTCAGATATTTTGCCTGCCTCCAAAAACCCCCAAAAAATGCCTGCAACAACACACCTGGGCATTTTTTTTTTTTTTTGGCGCTAGCGTTTTTTTGGGCATTTTTTTGGGTTCTTTTGAGGCATGCAAAACATCTGAACTTGTGTACAGTACCACTATACACAAGTTCAGAAGTTTTTCCTGACTCTAAAGAACCCAAAAAAATGCCTGCTATTAAACCGGCAAGGTGTGAAAAGCGAGAAGCCATATTCCAGATCTATAATTGCACTAATACAAACGATCTTTTTTTTATGGTTCTGGACATGCTACAGAGCTGAAACTTCACAGGAACACTGAGGAAAAGAGGAAAAATCTCTTTTTTTTTTATTTTTTCAATAATTGGCTTTTTTATCAAAAATGACAATTTTTAAGAACTTTTTTTGTGTGATTTTGTGTCTGGGGGGTCTAAAAGGTGTACCTGTGAAGTTTCAGCTCTGTAGCATGTCCAGAACCATAAAAAAAAAGATTGTTTGTATTAGTGCACTTATAGAACAGGTTGTTTGCTTCTCGCTTTTCACACCTTGCCAGTTTAGTAGCAGGCTTTTTTTTTGGGCATTTTTTTGGGTTCTTTAGAGGCAGGCAAAACATCTGAACTTGTGTATAGTGGTATATATACCCGTATACACAAGTTCAGATGTTTTGCCTGCCTCCAAAAACCCCAAAAAAATGCCTGCAACAACACACCTGGGCATTTTTTTGGGCATTTTTTTGGGCATTTTTTTGGGCATTTTTTTTGGGCATTTTTTTGGGTTCTTTGGAGGCAGCCAAAACATCTGAACTTGTGTATAGTGGTGTATATACACACCTAGCCATATATAGGTGTGATAGGAGCGTAACTATATTGGTGTTAATTATTTCATTAGCGCAAGTAGTTTTTTCTGCTCCTTTCACACCTATATATGTCTAGGTGTATATATACAGACATGGTTGTGTATATATACCCCCTATACACATGTTCAGATGTCATGTCTGACTCCAAACGTGCTCAAAAAATCACTAGCAACGCCTGCAGCCAAAAAGAATGCTGAGGGCGGCGAAGCCATATTACAGAAGCGAAAGTGACTTGAGAGAAACTAGCTTTTCTCTATAGCGGTCACCCTGCTATGGAAGGGTTTTGTCACCCTGCCATAGCAGTCACTGTCAGTTAACCCTACACTACACTACGGTCCCCTTACACTTAACACTTTCCCTACAGAAACTGAATAAATTAAAGCTAACTAAAGTGTAAAAGAGCACTCTAACTAGACTAGATATCCCTTTCCTCACACTAATAAATGCTAAATGACACTTTGTAACACTTTGTAACAGAAGTAACAGAACAGCATTCCACTCTCTTCCATGTCCCGTATAAGAATGCTAGGAATTTGGCGGGGTATATCTTATATACTGGGGGGCGTATTCACTAATGATTGGACTATGGACCCCCTAGTCACTGCAATCACATTCCTAGCATTCTCCTGCCCCCTCAATTGGCTTTTGCTAATGGTTCTGGTCCAATCACAGGCTTTTAAAGTCCATTTCCTGTCCCATTGCATTTTGGTCGGTTCTGGTTGCCGAATTCCGAACTTTTTGGGCAAAAAGTTCTAAATTCGGCCGAACCTCGAACACCCAATGTTTGGGCCGAACCGATGGTCGACCCGAACGGTTCGATCATCCCTAGTTATGATAAATATGAATAAGGTTAACTTGATCATATTTATGCTTAAGCTCTTTTGAGTTATCATTACTTGTATTTTACTAAGCAGAAGACAAATACATTACTATTTCTGGTAGGTGACCTCAAAGTACCAAATTTTCTGCTAATGATAATCAAGGTTCTGCAGCATGGTTACCCTCTGTGTTATCATAGAAGGTACCACCGGTTCCCTTTGTCTGCCTTTTTTATTTAGTTGTATCTGGTTTGTATATTCACACAATCCATCGAACTGATGGTCTTTTGTGGATGAGTAATGCATATGAGATTCATCAGTATCCTGACAAGTTTATCCCATAGAGAAGTGAGCACACAGGTCAAGTAGATTATCTTGCACGTTGTGTACAGAGCATTTTACTAAGAACCACGTGTAGCACTTCTTCAATATACGCAAATACTTTCTTAGCCATGATGCAGAATTAATAGCAGTCTTATTTAACTCTTTCTCTGCTTTAAATTATAATGTTAGTAATATACCAACCTTAATTTGCTAACACAAAATTCCACCCCTTCTATGGAAGTAAACTAAACTGATTGTAATGTATAGAGGAATCAAACTATGCTTTAGTTGGACTTGGCAGGTGTCATATAAAGGAAAGCAGCTCAGTCTGCACATGGAAATATTTAAAAAACACAAAATAAAATCATTAAGTACATATCAAGGCACTTTGCTAGAAGACTGGTGCGTCAAAAACGTACCTACTATTAGTTGGTATGTATTAGGGCCTTATTTTAGGCGAATCTGTATGTAGGGCATGTGTAGCCTACCATTGCCAACTTTTACATGTGTAAATTCTAGCTCACTGGCTGTCAAACCAATCTAAACTCTTAAAAATATTTAGTACATATCTATGCACTTTTCTAAAAGAATGGTCCGACAACATTTCCTACATTGGTCCTGGCACGCATAGAACCTGATTTCACAGAATCTTGAATTACAAAATTTGGATGGTTGCATTACCAATGTATACTTCTGAAAATGCTAGCTTCTTAACTCAGTCTGATGTCTTGTTTTCAGTACATTCTGAGTCACTGGCCTCGGCTCTGACTTCACTCTGACTTGGCTTGCTTAATCCATTTTTTGGGTCAGTAACTCTGAAAGAACTGATGCAAGAGACAGCTAGGCAATATGCACTTTCAGAAGGTCAGCAATGTTTACATCCATATTAAATTTAGTTCCAGAACACTTTTAGAGGAATAGTTTCAGGGAATACTTAGTCTTTCAGGTATTGTGATGCTCACTTGAGCATGAATCTGGTGCTTGCAAGCATTTGCATGACTATTGTTCCTCCAATTAAAGCCTTACTGTAGCCTCTTATGTGTAGCTTGGAATAAAGTGTGACATGTGACTGGTTTGAGCTTTTGACATACTACTAAAATAAGGAAACAGAAGGCTTCGGTGTTTATATGTGCGATGTATCATGTGTGGGTGTAATGTGTGTTGCAGATTGCATTGTGGGAGATGCACAGTGTGTGGTAATGCATGCTGCACTTTGCACTTTATAAGTGGTATGTTATAGATGATTTTAGGTTAAATGTACAAAATGGTTAGGTCAAATTACAGATAATGGTTTGGCATGGGTCTACATACACAGACCTAACCAGTTCCCTGACACCATTGTGGCCCTGTTAGGATTAACACTATCCAAAAATTCTGGACAATACTGGTTTAGATATTTTGTTTTTAATTATCTTAGCTGAACTTTAAGAAGGTGAAGTAAAAAAGGTAAAACAAAAGAATGCCAGCACAGATTATCACTGTGAAAATCTACTTTCCTCTCCTAAAACCCTTTCCCATGCACAGTAAGCAAATTCTTTTTCCCTATTTATCTTTTTATTTTTTTGGTTTGCATGTTCTGGACTGCCCCCTGTCCTCCATTAACAATTAGGGAAAAATTGACATGCTATGCTCCTGGTAGCTCATGAGATATGCAAAACACACATTCAGGAGGCATCAGACTCCATTCACGGAAAGAGAAGGGGGGTGGAACTGAGGTGAGTCATTTGTGGGGGCAGCTACCTGAACACAGAAAAGGCAGCTGCTTCCTCATGACATCACAAAAGAAGATGGCAGTGCAGGACCCGGTGGACAGTTGAGTATGAGATTTGAGGACAACACAACATTAGGTAAGGGGGGGATAAAAAAATAAATAAAAGGAGGGTGGTAAAGTTCCACCAACCAGATACGAGTAATCAATTTAGCTTTAAGGAAAAAGTAATTAAAAATTAGAATTTGAATCCTTCTCAATTTCTTTCTCTCAGTAATTATATTAGTGCAGCGTTACCTTCTATGGAAATATGTTTGTACTATTATTTTCTTGTTTTTTGTCCCTGTCAGGCTGTAAAGTTTCACAGGAGGATGACATATTTCCTGCCTGGGAAAAACTGTCTACTTGAAGAGCATATTTCATGTAATCCTGACAGCACCTGTGGTATTTAGTTTTTTTTAGTGTATAAAGTTCAGGCAGGAAACAAGATAAACTTACAGAATGGTCCTTCTGGTCTTCTAGGGAAAATACTGGTAAATAATTACAATTTAAATAATCTCTGAAAGTTAAGACTGCAAAAATATAACAATTCAAGGATAGAGATTCAGATAATTACACATGCTCATTAGTGACTGGTTCTTTTTAAGGAAATGACTCACAACTGTTACTTAAGTTGATCAAACTCTCATTCATACCATCAGCCATCTGCATATCTAGTCTTAGCTTTGTTTCTGTGTCAATATATAACATTAACCAAACCTATTTGTCAATGGGATCTTTTTATAGATTATTTGAGTTAGTTATCTGCTTATATTGTATGTCTTTCTCCTTTTATATAGCAGAAATAGTTTATATATCTGTTGACATCAAACAGCAAAAAACCACGTATCCAGGATTATGATATTAGTACTTGGTGGAAGAGAATATGTTTCTCAGCAGCCCCATCATTTTGCATTGTGCAATCAGCCTGTCTCATACACTGTAATCATTGTTCTGTTCTGAAACAGAGTTCTTTAACTAATGCACTAGCCTGATGCAACCTCTTTTCTTTCTAAACAACGGCCATACAAGCTATGAACGTGCTATACTCTAGCAAGACTAAATGAGAATCTTTTCAATTTTAACAAATCTCTAAAGTGGATGTAAATTGCATACATGTGTAAGTTACACCCATTGGTTGAAGGCCATGTCTCCTAGGAACAGGGATTGTGCTATTTATATTAAAAAGTGACTGTAAACTTCCATGCTTTATATTATGTAGGCATTGCTTCCAGAAAATTTCCTCTTTATCTGAAAGTGCTGTTTAACCCTAAATCTAGTGCATGGCAAATATTATATTTAAGCTTTGAGCAGATGCGGACCAGTTTAGTCAGCCTTAAATTTTTATTCTATCTCTGTGTTTCCAGCTGCAACTTATCTGAAGTCAGGTTCCCTGGTCCACCCACTTGACATAACTATTTTTTGAGGGGTTAGACTTTTCTTACTGGACTTTTGTCCATGTTACATCATAGAGGATGTAGCACAAAACTGAGACCCATGAACTATAGCTTGTATGTTCCAGCCCTTTAGAATATATGAAAATCCAGTAGATGGATTCTGGAAAAAAAGAGGTAAACAGCTCCCCTACATGCGATTATGATGGCATTCCCACTCACTGGCCTATCTTTGCTTTATTAAACCAGACATCAACTGGGAAAATGTATCCAATTAATTTTAGCAGTTCCCCAAAGAACAGCCTGAGGAAGTTGTAGTATGCCTGTAGACATAACACTGATGTAGCTGTTGGGATCAGAAGCATATTGAAGCCTTCTTAAACAGAAGGTTGTTAAACGTCATTCCTATTGAAAAGACAAGAACTCACTGCTCAAGGTGGTGTGATTGCCTGATGACTCACACCGGTTCATGCCCCGGCTCGCCTCCGTGAAAACTTGATAAAGAGAAAGAAATTGGCAGCACTCCAGGTTGAGTCAAAATCCAGATTTATTGACTGGACATCCAAATATGACAATTGTGACAAGGTAGACGCATTTCAGACACTGACTGTGTGCTTAATCATCTAATCATTAGTAATGATTAAGCACACAGTCAGTGTGTGAAACGCGTCTACCTTGTCACGATTGTCATATTTGGATGTCCAGTCAATAAATCTGGATTTTGACTCAACCTGGAGTGCTGCCAATTGCTTTCTCTTTATCAAACGTCATTCCTATACATATCCCCAAAATAACAGGATTATTTGTAATTATAGGATAGTGGGCAGAGCCATACATATGCTGTTTTGCACCCCAAACTGCATACAGGTGTTTCAGGCTTTTGCCAATTATCAGTACAGTGTATGAACTTGAAACCAATGGCTTCTATGGAGTAGGGCTTGGAAACCAACAAATAACATTCTGGGGTTTTTTTGTAACTGAATATGTGAAAAGTGGAATCTAGGTTAGACTAGAATTTTTTGAGTAGACATTGGGACCTACGGAGTAGGCTTTGGAACCCAAAGAAACAGTAGAACTATTCAGGTTATGGTGAGAAGGGACTAAAGCAATCAAAAAGTCCTCAGTGCATTGCGCAGTGAAACCTTCTTAAGATGAATATTTCTCATTTCAGACCATAGGGCATGGCCATGCTAATCATTGCTTTACAACCCATCAGCCAGATGCTCATCTAAAACTGCTGATGTATAGTGCTTTTCTAAGACTGCTATAGTGGATGTACATTTCAAAGCAGGCATGGAATGTCTCCTAGATCAGGTCGCATTGCATGTGTCTGTTGAGTATTCAAGTCCTGTAAAATGCTGCTTCATTTTGTGAAGACCTACCCCTTTTTTCCCTTTGGGATTAATGAAGCATTCTGAATCTAAATCTAAATCTCTTTTCCTGGGTAATTGCAGCAGGTCCAGGACATTATCCCAATCTGATCTTTGATAAGAGACACCTGTAGGAAATATAACCTGCAGACAATGGCAAAAGTCATGCCAATTAACAGATATGCTCTTTTGTTATTTTCCACAGTCATGACAAAGTTTTGAGTTTTTCTTGTGATAATCAAGTTGTTAATGAATTATTAAGGGCAAGCATAGAAATTGTTTGCTCAATTGTTGGCTCTTTCACCATTACAAGCAGCAGATATGCCTGTGCATGTCTTAATTTGGTACACGCAGCCAGAATGTCAGGCGGCATCACCCGGTTCAGTAGAAACCAGCTGACATTCGGGTCGTGTTTACTGGAGTCCAGACGGCTTCTGTTGAAGGGGCATGACTGAAAAAGGTCTGCCGATTGGCTCCCAATCAGCACTCAGCCAATGGCTGAGAGCGCTTACCAGAGTGTTCTGGCAGGGGGCCACCCCTCTGTCAGAGCACAATACAACAGCAAGGAAGATCGCTGTGCTAACGACAGATAGTTAGTGCAGCATCAGGTTTTTTTCATTCAGCCCTGCTGGGTTGAACGAAATAAAACTATTAGTGTGTACTAGGCTTAAGTCTACTAACAGATAAGCATATATGGGAAAGTCCTGTTTCTCTATCAGATATTTTAGACCTGCCACAGTAGCTGCTGCTTTTCTTTCATCTCAACCAATGTCTGACTGTTGGCATAAGATAAAATAAATATGCAGCAGAAAATGTGTCAAATAAATACAAAATATGTTTCAGGCCAATATGTGTTCTGCTAGATATTTTTGGTAAAAAAAAAAAATCCCAATAAACGTACATTGATTTGTCTGCAAATGGTATAGCATCTACAAGCCATGGTATATATATATATATATATATATATATATACTGGAATTGTTATTTATTGATTTTTTTTTTATAGCGGGACTGTGATAGTATGGTGGGCATTCTGACACTAACTGACACTTTGTGGGAACCAGTGACACTAATACAGTGATCAGTGCTAAAAATATACACTGCCACTGTACTAATGACACTGGTTGGGAAGAGGTTAACATCTAGGATGATCATGGGGGTTAAATGTGTGTCTAACTGTGCTTGGTGCATTCACTGCGTGCTGTCTTTTCTAAGGGATGTGCCGGTTTTCACCTACCACTTTGCAAGGAAACAAAAAGTACCATATCTCCGCTAGCAGGACAGAGCTCTGTATTGTTTACATTCACTGATCACTGTCCTGTCATCCTCTTCACTGATCAGCGGGTGCCAGCGATCAATAATTTGCTGGAACCCGCTGATTGGCTTGTGCTGTGACTAATCACAGAACAGCCGGGGTGGCGACCGTGCATGCTTGCCTCCTACCTGGAAGTGCTACATCAGGTACTAGATACGTGATCCAGCGAAGGAGAGCTGCTCTGCCACCATACTCCTACATGCGGCAGTCAGGAAGTGGTTAAAAGAAATCTGTGGTCACAGCATACTTTTTCATTTTATAACATCAGCATTGTAATAACAACACAAATAATAGTTCCTATTAACAATCTAATAAAGGTTTACTTGAAAAATGTTCTTTCATGCTATGAGTGCTGCCTGTCTGCTGTTCATCTCTGTCCACAGCTTCCCGGATTCCCTGCATGTTTTGCGGCTTCTCCCCTGCTGTTTACATTTCTAAGAACTACATGCTACCTAAGCACCTCTGTAATTCAGAAGGCAGGCTCTGTAAAATGTGTGACACAGTAGTGCCTACTCACAGGACATAGTGATTATGTGTCACAGATTTCAAGGAAGTACAAACCTCAGGATCATTCAGAGTAATGGGAGTAGGCACAAAATAATTAAAATACTATGTAGCAATGAATATATGAGTTTACATTTGACTATAGATACGCTTTAACTAACTGTGTGTCTTTGGTTTATGCAACAGGATGCCCTGTGAAAGGAGAATCTGTGCCCAGCATTTCTTGGTTTCATGTAAATCAGCCACTGAATAATGGAGTACGGCCATCATATGAGATTCTGGAAGGTGGACAAATTCTAAGACTAACTAATATAAGTAAAGATCATCTAGGAGAATACAGTTGTGTTGTAAACAATCCTTCTGATTCACTTACGCAACGAGCTTTGCTGTTAATTAAAGGTAACTAGATATCATATATATTTTCATCCTGGACATACTTTTATTGTGTAAGATGTCATATGGGACGGCAGGAAGGAGTTTGCTTGTAAACATGACTACCCTTTAATAACAATTTTTTTTTTTTTTTTTTTTTATATAAATAAATAAATAAATAAATAAATAAGGCACTCGGACACTTCGTTGGATGGAAAAGGCCGCGGCTTATTTTATTAGCTGGTACAAACTTTAAATACTCAACCAACAATATTTTCTTTAACATATTCAAATACAACCAACCCAGTCATGAACAACTCGGGTTGTACAAGAATAAAATTATCATTAATTTTAGCAATTATCCAAAACACCATTCATAAAACATAACTTACACAACAAAAAACGTCCCCCTCTAATACAGAGGTGACCCAACCAGACTAATATTGTAAGCCGCGACAAACCTAAAGGGAGGGAGGGAGGGGAAAAGCAGGTGAGGATTTTTGAAGAGATTGAGCTGTGAGGGCTCGGGCGGACCATTAAATAGCCCCCCTTCTGAGGTAACCTTCCTCCCATAGGAGGGAGAGTGTGGGCGTGGATAGGGGCTCATTCGCTGGAACCACTACTCTAACTAAAAACTGCCTAGTTACTGCAACTAGTTTTGCCCAGCTACACCTGAGGCGGGAAAACCTGAGCAGGAAAGCCAGGAAAACAAGCCTTAGGGTCAAAAGTTCACTAACCCCTGACATAGCTTACCAGTATAACCCATATTAAAATGGCCTCACTAATGCTAACTACCATACTCTCACCCTTCCACCATCCCATAAGAAAGGGGGGCTTATATTAGCCCCCTTTCTCATATGGGACGGCAGGAAGGAGTTTGCTTGTAAACATGAATACCCTTTAATAACATTTTTTTTTTTTTTTTTTTTTTATATAAATAAATAAATAAATAAATAAATAAGGCACTCGGACACTTCGTTGGATGGAAAAGGCCGCGGCTTATTTTATTAGCTGGTACAAACTTTAAATACTCAACCAACAATATTTTCTTTAACATATTCAAATACAACCAACCCAGTCATGAACAACTCGGGTTGTACAAGAATAAAATTATCATTAATTTTAGCAATTATCCACCAGACAGGCGATCCTCATCGCCTGTCACCACACCCCCGAAGCGCGGCCAGTTCTATCATAGTACCAAGATTGGCGTTGAAAATGTCCAACCCAATGTTTGAAAGGTGGACCCCATCGTCCCTGTAAAGACCACGGATGCCACCCTCCAAGTCCGAGTGCCTATATGACAAAATATCGCTCTGAAGCAAAAATTTCTCCAAAGCTTTATTGACCCTCTTTCTGACTCTGCCTAAAACCTTAAGGTAACCAGCAGACCACACCAATCTTTGAATTATTTCTGAAAAAACTATGACCGTACCAGGCAAGATCTGCTGCACCCGGAGTAGATCATCCCGGATCTGAAAAATCAAACTAAGAGTCTTCACACTACCCACATCGTTACCACCCAGATGTACAACCAAAATGTCAGGGGGGGGGGGCGGTTGACAAGTAACCCATCTAAAGTAGTCAATAACTCCACCCACCGCATACCCCTCTTACTAAACCAAAATAACTGAAATCTGTTTCCATCCAGGCCAAGATGATCTGAGTAAATCCTCCTCTTTGCTCTCAGGTGAGCCCAGTGCACGAAGGAGTGCCCCACTATCCAAACTCGTAGCCGATTACCTGGAAGGATCAAAAACAAGATTATGGCGAACATAAGAAGTATAGCAGTCAGACTTCCATCTCCCCAAACCCTTAATCTGACCAACCTCTAAACCCGACCTGGAGGCCTCAGTTGCTGCCCCAATTCTAAAAGAGTGGGAGGAAATTTTTAATGTACCCCATCCAAGCACATTTAAACATTTTTGCAGCACAGCATTGAACTGAAACTTAGTAAGGACTTTACCATCCCCATGAACTAGAAGCATACCGGTATGATGAGGTCTAATATTCAAAAACTCTGAGACTAGGAAAACTGGGCACACAGGGGAACCTTGAAACCTATTTAAATGACACCAATGCCCGACGCCTGCTTGATCCGTTTTCGATTTGCGCAAAAATATGCTCAGCCTGTCAATATAGCAATGAACATCCTCTAATCTTAAACCAGAACCTCGAACCGCGGATACTGGTATAAGCTCAGATATTCGCAAGGCGGCAAAAAATAGCAATGAAAAAGCAGCCTTGAATAACGAAACTTCGTGGGTTGAGTAGCACACCCCGGACAAAGCATCACAAAGTTTGATTAAAATGTCTAAAGTGATAGGACGTCTCTGATCCGCAAATGAATTGGATTTCTTGTAACCCTTCATCGCCTGGCGTACCGAGAAAAACGAGGAGCAGGCCGGGAGGCCCTGCAACCTAACAAAAAATGACACTCCTGCTAAAATTTTCCCAATATGAGCCCAGGAATACTTTTTTCTAAACAATGCATTTAGGAAAAGAAGAACCAGCTCCTCAGAAAAAGCAGCATGAGGGCTGTTCACCGCATCCAGGAATTCTAGCCACATAGTAAAGGCTGCTTGGTAACCCGACCAAGAACTATGCGCCAAGGACTTCTCTACACACTCCGTCACCAACTCTAGACCAGGTCCCAGAGGTGAGCCAGGCATGGGGTACCCACGGGGTCCGCGTCTGGGAGCAGCTGAAAAAACTTTTGTACCTGAAAGCGAGACCGAGAGTCCGCCAGATCATTGTCCTTACCTGGGACATACGATGCCTTAATCCAGATATTAAAGGTTAAGCATTTAAAAACCAGATGCCTCAGCAGCGCAATGACCGGCGGAGATCTCGAGGTCAGACAATTAATTGCGTATAAAACGCCCTTATTGTCCGTCCTTACCAAAATCCGATGATTACTAAAAAATTCCCCCCATAACTCCAGGGCCACCACGATAGGAAACAGTTCCAGTAATACCACATTTTTAACAAGTTTTAAACGTTTCCATCGTTCGCACCAACGCTCCGCGCACCAGTGCGTACGCCAGATGGCAGCGAAACCAACTGAACCCGCAGCGTCAGTGCGAAGAAGGAAATCCTTGTCCAGGACAAAATCTGATTGCCAAACTGCTTTGCCATTGAAATGCAGTAAGAACTGAAGCCAAACCATTAAGTCTGCCCTCATCTCATGTGACACTCTGACATGGGCCGAGGGGGACTTCAGACCAGAAACAGCGAGATACAACCTTCTAGAGAAGGCCTTTCCCACAGGGATTACCCGTGAGGCAAAGGCCAACAACCCCAATAAGGACTGCATCTCTTTGAGGCAAACTTTCTTTTTCCTGATGACTAAAATTAACATACCTCTTAATTTTCGTATCTTGTCAGCCAGCAATCTGAACTCCATCTGGACCGTATCGATGGTGATTCCTAAAAATTCTAAACATGTGCATGGCCAAACAGTTTTTTCAGACGCTAAAGGAACCCCAAACGACTTGCAGAGCATGCAAAAGGTTCTAAGAAGAAATTCACAGTCGTATGTACCAACCGTCCCCATAAACAGGAAATCATCCAGATAATGCATCACCTTGAATGACCCCGTCACCTGTTGTAGCACCCATTCCAAAAAAGTTGAAAAGCACTCGAAGTAGTAGCATGACAGGGAACAGCCCATGGGCAGGCACCTGTCAAAATAAAATTTGTCTTCAAAAAATATACCCAAAGAATTAAAGCAGGATGGATGCAGGGGCAACAGCCGAAAAGCTGACTTAATGTCCGCTTTTGCAAGCAATGCACCTTTACCTAAAGTTTTAATAATCACCAGCGCGTCCTCAAATGTTGCATAAGAAACAGACGCATCATCAGCATCAATCTCCTCATTCAAGGAAGCACCCCTGGGATAAGAGAGGTGATGTATTAGTCTAAAGGAATTCGGCTCCTTCTTTTGGACAATCCCAATGGGAGATATTCTGAAATTCCTAAAAGGAGGGTAAGAGAAAGGACCCACAAACCGACCTTCAGAGATTTCTTTATTTATCTTTTCCTGGACAACATCAGACATGTTAGTAACCGACTTTAAATTCTGAACAATTGTACAACCTAACCCAGAAAAACGCGGAAGGCGAAAGCCAAACTTGAAACCGTCAGTTAGTAGCTCCGCCTTCCACCGGTCTGGATACACCCGTAACCACGGGAGCAGTTCTGATACTTTCACTGGCGTTGGGGCCTTTTGGAAAACTTCCTTGCTGGGCCCCGGCCATTCTCCTAAAGCACTTTGCGACTGGATGTGCTCCAGCGCAAAATGCACACTCGTGCCGGTATTTACACGTACCTGGCCATCGACACTGCGAGTCGTTAAAACTGAAACATATCCCCCGCTTATAGGCTGGGGTACCTGCCACCTGCTGGGGAGGGACGGAAGGCACCCTAGGCTGAAAGGGCGGCCTTTGTGGCACAAATAAATCAAGCCACAAACCCACATCTTTAGTACCCCATTTAAGACTAGGGTGCACTGCCATTTTCTGCCTGAAAGCCATGTCGTAGTTAAACCACGCTACTCCTCCAAAGCTTTTATAAGCCTCTAGGATTATTTCTATATGGTGAAATAATCCAACGCTTTTAGCAGGGAACTTCTCACATAGGACAGAGGAGTAAATGCAGAATGCCTGCAACCAATTAAATATGGTTTTAGGCACAAATCTCTTCCTGTCCTCCTCTTCCTTCCTATCCACTTTTGTCATGAACTCCCTAGAGGAGGGTAGCAATGATAAAAGATCAACGTATACACCCTGCCAGATCTTTTCTTTTAAGGCATCAGGTAGGTGGAAACCCAAAGGGGAGACCTCACACGGCATTGATTCCTTCAGAAAACTTTCGGGCAGGTTCTGGGTCTGAGCTACAGAGAATACACTGTTGTCCCTAGTGGCGCCACTAGGTGGCAGCCAGACGTCACAAACGGCTGGAGTAACCTCCACAGGCTTCTGAACCTGTACAGATTGTACACATTTTTTAAAAAGATCAAAAATGACAGAATCAGACAGTACAATAGACTCACCACCCTGCGTGGGCTGATGGCCATGGGGGCTGGGATCCTCCTGCTCTGGTCCCGCTGCATGATGCTCCTGCATCACCGTGCTGGGAAGACATCCTCCGACCTGGGGAGAAGCTGCGCTCTGCTGGACAGCCGGCGCCCATCCGCCAGTCTGGGGTCCCGATGCCGACAAGGGGGGCGGCATGAAGCCCGCCGACGAGCTCCGGTTCCTGACGTCCGCATCCTCGTCCGGTCCATCCTCCTCCGCTCTTCCGAATCTTCCGACCGCGGAGCGCCGTCCAGCTGAAGGGGAAAATCTTCTCCTCGGTGTTCTCCGCCTCTTCGTGGGGCCGACCGCCCCGGAACTTCTTCCTCTTCCGGAGTCACGGCCGACGTCAGAGGTCCGGTGACCGAACGAGTCTCCCGGCGGACATGACGCGGCAGCGTGACCTATGACAGAAGCCTCTGACCTCCCGGGTGACGGCATCACTTCCTCCGCCGCCGCCGCTGCTGATGTAGATGCAGCCGAACCTCCGGAACCCGGGTCCCGCGGCAACTGAAGGCACCTACGAATCCAGGCATCGCCTCCCTCCTCTCCTGCCCTCTCGATAAGCTGCCTAAGGAGACTCATAACTGCCCAGATGCTCCCGAAGACCACCGCACGCAAGAAGAAGAAGAAAAGCAGGTGAGGATTTTTGAAGAGATTGAGCTGTGAGGGCTCGGGCGGACCATTAAATAGCCCCCCTTCTGAGGTAACCTTCCTCCCATAGGAGGGAGAGTGTGGGCGTGGATAGGGGCTCATTCGCTGGAACCACTACTCTAACTAAAAACTGCCTAGTTACTGCAACTAGTTTTGCCCAGCTACACCTGAGGCGGGAAAACCTGAGCAGGAAAGCCAGGAAAACAAGCCTTAGGGTCAAAAGTTCACTAACCCCTGACATAGCTTACCAGTATAACCCATATTAAAATGGCCTCACTAATGCTAACTACCATACTCTCACCCTTCCACCATCCCATAAGAAAGGGGGGCTTATATTAGCCCCCTTTCTCATATTCCTGAGGGTTCTATTATTGTGTAAGATGTCATATTCCTGAGGGTTATATTATGTTACTAGGATCAGCTAAAAATGATGGAGTAGGTAGGTTTTGTCATAGAAGAGGCCAGCTTTATTCATGCATTAAAGATAACCTGAAGTCATCTAAAATCTGGCAGAGCAGTGGCATTTTATAGCAGCAATTTCTTATTCCTACCCCAGAGATAGGGGTTTACTTGTATGCACATTTAAACCAACTCCTGTGGTTGAGTGTCTGGCCCAATTCCCTGCCACCTCTAGCCTCTCACTGTCTATCATAATTATGGGCTATTAGAGAGGAACAAGAGGGGGTGGAGCCAAGTACTCAACTATGCCAGAGGACATCAGATCTTGTGGCTCCTGGAACACTCCAGAAAGCTCTACAGCTAAGCAGGTACCTGGAGGTTCCTGTAGTGATTGGCACTTATTAACCTTTAGATAATGTAAGAAATTATTAAAGCAAAATTCCCTCATAAATGCATCTCTCACACAAGGGTGGTTCCTTCATGAGAAAACCATGTGCCTAATGGCCACCCCTTGAAGGGGCTTGAGACACAGCCCTCACCTTGTGTCTTCAACACTGGGAAATGTTAGATATTCTTTTTACAAAGACTGGTATCCCACAAAATGTGTGTGGTTTACAGCAGCACTAGCATAAATACGGTGAACATGTTGAAACAACATTCAAGGCATCCTTTAGCCTCTTTATGTCATCTTCCTATAATCCCCTGAAGAGCAAAGTAGGAGGTTACAGTGCTGATCCTCTAACATGTTTTTTAGTATTGGGGCCTGGAGGGGGTTGTCCAGGCAGCTTCAAGGAGAATTGAAGAGCGGACACAGCACATGTCTGGTTATGTCCTTCCAAGCAAGTTCATCAAGAAGCTACAAGTTGTAACAGTGGATAGCAGAGAAACATCCAGCATAGCAAGATTATATGAATTGTAAGAATGCCTGGTCAGAATCACACGAGTCCCTAAAATATATTTACTGCTTTGCCTGCGAGAGGTAGCGGGATCAATGCCCGCATCCTCCACCCAAAAAAAATATATATATATATTTACTGCAAAAAAGGCAATGGGTATTCAAACAGCCAGAATATGCAAAACTGAGATATTACTTTTACATTGCTAATTGGTGCAGCTGCCTCTAATTAGTATATTTTTTTATGTTATCTCCTTTCTAAGGATTGCAATAAGCACTAAAAAACAGACACACCTCTAACTTCTCGCAGGAAAACATAGGACACTTTTTAAATTTTATATTGTCGATCCTATGATGCAAGCATGTGTACATTCCAAAATAATTCCATTAGGGAAGATGATGTTAGATGCCTTTCTAGCCCAGGGGTTCTTAATTGCTGGTATCCATACCCCTTGGGTGTATGGGAACCAAAATATGAGGGTATTGGACTGGATCTCTGAAAATATTTTAAGAACTAATGAAAACTGAAACTGGATTCTCACATTAATGAACCTGAAATTAAGGTGGAGAAATCAATTTGAGAAGTATTTCAGTTTAATTTGATTGCACAGTTTGTAAGCTCTTAGGCTGTGTGTGATGCAGAAACCTGTGCTAATTCCTGTGTGGGTTCCTGCATCGCACTTGAATCGGCGGCGGTTCACACTGACATCTGCAAACTGCTGTGGGTGTAAATGTAAAGTTAATGACACCCCAGATCGGTTTGCAGATCACAGTTCAAAATGTGAAATGGTGCAGGAATTGGATTGCATAGGTGTGAACACCCATGCGATCTGATTCCAGTGCAGACCAAAAAAAAAAAAGGGTCCTGCACTATTTTGGTGCCAATGCAATGCGATTTCAGCCATACAGTTTGTATGGCTGAATTGGCATAGCGCAGACATCGCATGTGATCTGCACAGCAGTGTCTGTGATCGCACAAGTGTGAACCCAGCCTTATGAGCAGGGCCCCTCTAACCCTCTTGTATTTTATGGTATTGTAACTGTACTGTCTCCCTTTTATACTGTAAAGCTCTGCATAAACGGTTGCCTCTGTATAAATCCTGTGTATTAAAAATAATAATAATAGTTGAACAGAAACAACAGCAACATTCCTGGTGGTGGCTATTGTATATATTTTTAAATGCCTTTTATAGAAATATGATAAAAGAACTTACTTTCTGATAGCCCTTCTGTTCAAGCTAGCAATATGTTCGGTAAAGCTAAGTTTTTTACATCTTTTGAAGTTATACTGGTATTTTAAAGGACTGGTGGTGATGATTTTGATGAGCTGCTGTGGGGAAAAATGTGAAATCTATCAGGCTCTGCAATCATTATAAAGTTAAGAAACCCCATCATAGCCACATATAGGGGCTTGGTTTTAATGATCAGTCAAATAATTGCCTTTAGTTTCATTGTACTTCCTCACATGTGTTCAAAATGCCAAACTGCAATATTCAAATGAAGTATAAATAAATGGTTAACGGTGTATAAATGAGGTAAAACCAGCAAAAAATTGAAAAAACCAAGAAAAGACAATAATGCTACTTTGAATTGGGTTGCTTTTAATTGATTACACCAAGTTTAGTTTTGTATATTCTCAGAAAAGACAGAAAAAGGGCTTGCATTCTTGTTTATGCATGTTATATCATGCATTAACTTGTGTTGTGCTAAAGTGGTAGTAAAGTCTTCTTTTTCACTTGTACCTACAGGTAAGCCTATAATAAGGCTTGCCTGTAGGTACAGGGAATATCTCCTAAATGTGCATCATTTAGGACAGGGGTCTCCAAACTACGGCCCTTCAGTTGTTCAGGAACTACAATTCCCATCATGCCTAGTCATGTCTGTAAATGTTAGAGTTTTACACTGCCTCATAGGACATGTACTTCTGCAACAGCTGGAGGGCTGTAGTTTAAAGATCCCTGATTTAGGAGATATTCATAACAGCCGGTAATACCACCGGCGCATGTGCACTGCACTCTGAATGGACGGCACACTACCATGTGCCATCCATCCAGCGTCCTGTGCCTCGACCATACCTCTGGTGCACATGCCCTTTTGTGTGACGCATGCAGTGCACTACCATGCATTGACATGCTATTATTTATCCTACAATGTTGGTGCTTTGGGGAAGGTGCATTGGGGTAAATGCATCACAAAATGTTATAGATTTAAAATAAAGATATTCTCAGTGTAGGTAGTACCCTCTAAATAATTTTTCAGAAACACAAAATGGAGGTCTTTTGTATTATAGCCTCTTCTCTAATTTCAGCAACATCATCAGATTATCAATGGTCAGTGACTGGTCTGGTGCCATGTACAGCGTCGTGTGGCAACAGAGGCATTCAACAACCACAGATGAAATGTGTCTTCGACAAGCAAGAAGTTAATACATCCTACTGCCTAGATAAGCCCAGACCATCCCTAAAACCTGTTGCGTGTAACAGACGAGACTGCCCACCAAGGTATTTACTAAACTTATGTGTGTTCTTAAGTTCATTTTGGAATGCATTCATGTATAAGAGTCAAAGAAAAGTGAGTGACTGGAAATTGCAGCAGGAATTTCAATTACGTAAAAGAAACAATGCACAATGATATCACAATTAATGTTGAACTCCAGGCAGATATCAAAGACACAAGTCAATGCTAATATTTATTCTTAAGTCAATCCACTTCCTGTCTATATGGCTGGACTTAACTAATCGGAACCAACTTCCTGATAGTGGCAGTAATGGACAATGCTTACACAATGTGGTTGATTTACTAAAGGTGTAAAGGCTGCTCACTTACAAAAGTTAGGCCCCTTTCACACTTGTGCGGCTTGTCCTGTGACTTGAGACTGCAAAGTCGCATGACAAGTCATACCCAATGATTTCCAATTAGTACCATTCATATCTGTGCGACTTCAAAGTAGTCCCTGCACTACTTTGTTCCAACTTTGTTGCGTTTTGAGGTCCATAGACCTCAAAATTATACAAGCAATGCTTCAAGTCCAGTCAAAATCGCAGCAAAAAATTGCAGCACAATAGTGGCAAAGTTGCGTGACTGTCAGGTCGCACAAGAGTCAAACGGGCCCTAATGTTCACTGAAACTGGAGCTCCACCCAAAAGGGGAAGCTCAGCTTGTTTGCTTCCTCCCCCCCTCCTCTGCAATATTCTGCACCTTTTGGGGGGGGAGGGGCGAGCGGGAGATCTTATGGGAGATCTCCCCATGGACCTCGTCTCAAAATTTCGGTCCCCCCTCCTCCTTCCCCCCACCACTGGGCCAATCAGAAAGGGCAGAGCTATTGGCGCATACGCAGTAGGAAACCAGCTGTGAAGCCGCAAGGCTTTACTGCCGGTTTGCCTTACAATTAATGGCGGCAGCAGCACCCGAGAGCCGGTTGAAAAATCAGCTGGATTGCCGACATTGTGGGATAGATGGACAGGTGAGTGTCTTAATATTAAAAGTCAGCAGTTACAGTATTTGTAGCTGATAAATTTTAATTTTTGGAGGGGGGGCTGGAGTTCCGCTTTAAGTTGGTGAATAAGGTTAAGCTCTGCTTATTTCAGTCATCCAAACGTGTGAGTAAAAATCCTTTTGGATACTCTTTGCAAAGTAAGTAGGAAGCCATTTAGTGCGTATGCTTTTTGGGTAAAAAGTATGCCCTTGACATGTGTACAAGCATTTACAGAACCCTACAAAATTAACATTGGCAGTCAAACAACATTAAAAATAAATAACACAAACACTATTTTTCATTTTAAAAAAAAATTGTGCTGCTTATCACAGCCAAATTCCATCATGTTTCTGGAATAAGTTAAAAAATTAAAACAAACAATAACTTGGGCCAAAATGACTAATTTTACTTCACACAAGTGTATCAAAATAGGCACAATAATTTTTACAGAAAAATCTTACATTAAGTTAAAATATAACTAAAAGGCAAAACTTTTTTTTTTCTTAGTTTTGGATAGAGTGGAGATGGATTAGAATGCGTGTCAGTTTTTATTGTTGTCCGTGCCCCCATTAGGGAGATTCACCCTCTCTATTTATCCTGTATGCCATTATCATTGATAGTGAAAGTAAAAGAAAATCCCGAATTTTGGGTTGTCCCCAAAATAGTCATAGGGAGGAAATCTTCCAATAGGGACACTAATTCTAGTGAACCTGGGGTTCCCAAGGAATTTTCTTAACTTGCCGGGATTTCCTCTTACTTTCTGTTTGGCTATGAGACAGGAAGTGAATGAAAATCTCTGAAATGGAACACAGATAACGGGAAAAAATCTGACAGGGGTTATAACCCTCCCTTGCTCAATCTAAAATGAAAAAAAATTGGCCTTTAGTTCTACTTTAGGACCTTTTTTTAGATTTATGACATAGATGCCATACAGAGGCATACATCAGGGCCACTTTTAGAAATCAGGCTCTTCCCCCCTTTCCGTGTCTCCTGAAAAACTTTAAACACCTTAGTTTCCCCCCATAAATCTTAAGAAACCGCCATGCCTGGTGTATCCTTATACACTGCAGATGGCTGCTGCAAGTACAAAGGCTGGAAGCTAACCACCTCTGCCCTTGCCCTTGGCCCACATCTGATTCTTGGCCTCTAGCCCTAAAAATAGAGATTAAAAAAAGATGACATACTGTACCAAAATACTCCAAATACGGACGATTGTGCCCCCTGTTAAAGTTCCCAGGAAAATCTCACCCCATAATGCACCAGTGAATATGTTGTAGCTGGACATATACCTTTATGGCAGCATCAGCAGGTATAGGAGTACTGCCTGTACAACCCATCGGCAGCTCTGACATTAGAGCTTAATGAGAGAGAATTGTTAAGGGAAAGAAGGATTTGGGTGAGATTTACTAAAACTGGTGCACACAGAATCTAGTGCAGCTGTGCATAGTAACATACCAGCTTTTTAATTCAGTTTGTTCATTTAAGCTTTGACAATGCTGCTTGTAGGTCAGTTGATTTTCCACTTCCCATAATTGGGTGACAGTGTTTTGAACTGAAATTAGCATTTTTTTACCTTGTGGAAAGGGGAGTCTTAGATGGACCTTTTGTGTAAAAAGAACTTAAAGCGGAACTTTTTTGTCATTTTTGTTGTTTTTTTTTTTTAACGAGTAATGGCGGTGATCTGTGATTTTTTTTGCGGGACTGCGACAGATCGGACCCTTGACTGACATTTTTGACACTTTTGGGGTTACCAGTGACATTACTGCAGTAATCAGTGCTATACATATGCACTGTTACTGTAAAAATGACACTGGCAGTGAAGGAGTTAACTGTATTGGAGAGGGAGGGGTTAAGTGTGTCCTAGGGGCGTGCTTCTAACTGTGATTGGACATGGCTACTGGTGTAAGAACAGAGATCAACGGTCCTACATAGTAGAACCATCTGATCTCCATTCTTACACAGGGAAGAATGACAGGCGACTTTGTTTACATCACCCGCCTGCCTTTCTTCCGGTGTAACGGATGATCGCGAGTGCCCGGCGGACATCGGGTCCGCGCGCTCGCTCCCTAGAAGCCTCACAGGCTAGCGACGTAGTACTACGTCGCTTTGCCTGTGAGGGGCTGACCGCCGCAGTAAATAGTCGTGCGGCAGTCGGCAAGTGGTTAACAGATGTTTTTCTGTACTTTTAGCATTTTTAAAGGGTAAAACATGGAAAAATGTGTAGCGTTGTAGATGTGTACTGCATATGTTTTTCTTTTGCCCAGACATGCACTTTAGGAAGTTACGGCAATTTTTTTTGTTTACCTATTTATTTATTTATTTTTAGGAAAAAGTTTAAACCATTCAAAAATCAAAGTTGTCCTTTATAAACACCCCTGTCAGTGTTATATGGCTTTTTACAATCCCTGTATCCCTGATGGACAGCTTGATCTTGCACGTAAAGGTGGAGCAACGTGTAAATAAAGGTTCATGAGTTAATATACTGAATAACCAGGACTAGTTAGTAGATTACAATATTTTGGAATGCTGGGCATTTAAAGATGATTTCCAGGCATGGTATTATTTTCTATAGTTACATTGGTCCAGTTTGGAGCACTGTAACTATGTAGATGACATATCCGGCCGATGTCCCATGAAACTGAAATCTCTGAAGTAGACATCAGCAATTCAGTGATCTCCACTTGCTCCTGGGTCCCATGCTGAGCAGTGAGCCTAATGCATTGTGACTACAGGGGGGTTGGCTGCTCAGCACAGGAGAGTGTGATGTCATTGACCTGCCTCTCCAACTCGTCCAATCGGAGAATGCTTCGCCTTGATTCAGAAAAGGCAAAGCATTCTCTGAATGGCGCCTGTGCTAAGCAGCTGACCTCCTGTATTCATAGTGCATGGGACTAACCGCTCAGCATGAAGCAAGTTGAGTTCACTGCAGTAGCGATGTCTACTTCAGTGATTTCCAGCTTCCAGGATATCAACCAGGTATGGTATTGTAGCACCCTCTAGTCTGTGCTAGAAGTTAGTGTAGGCAAAATATAGTTTCTCTTTCGTTCATTGACGGACACAGCTCCTGATTCTTCTTAACCATTGGGTTTTACTGCCCCCTACAGGAGTAGGACACTAGGCAGGAAAAAGCTTGACTATGCCTATGGGCAGTCCCAGGGGTTATACACCCACACTCAGCTATAGACACTCAGTCTTTTTCTGCCTAGTAAGGAGTAAAGACCTAGGTCCTTGCTGGGATCTCTGGTCCTTTTTCCTTTTGAATGGATTTTTTCCTATTTTTGTTATTTTGTTCCTGTGAGAATCTACTATCAACTGCCGGACTGGGCGATGGAATGGATAATCTAGAAAAAGCTTCCTCTGCATGAAGGGTCACCCTCTACCATATCTGGGGTGGGGGGATGTCTTCGCTGATTTACGGATACGTGGACCTCTCTGGTACAGGTCAAGTGGGTCCACAAAGTCGTTCGGTCCGGCTACAAGATCTAGTTTTGGTCTTTTCCTCTGGAAAGGTTCTTCCCTTCCAACCTGCACTTGTCCCCAGATCGCTTACGGGGTCACTTTGGGGCAGTGCAAGACTTGTTACTTCATGGGGTGATTGTCCCGGGTCTGGCTTCGGAATGTTTTCAGGGCTTTTACTCAAATCTGTTTACAGTTCCCTGGGAGAAAGGAAAGGTATGTCCAATTCTGGACCTCAAGGCTCTAAACTGCCTTGTGCAGTTACAGAAGTTCCCAAAGCAGGTATTTTTTTCTTAGTTATTCTTTTCTTGATTTTTACCTATTGATCCTGCTAGCAACATAATTCTGTCCTAGGATGACAAAGCACACTCACCATGCGGTATCACTGGAGAAGCAGCGTTATTCAAATTTGTTTACAGTTCCCTGGAAGGAAGGCAAGGTACGTCCAATTCTGGACCTCAAGGAGCATTATCAGTTTGTGGCGTTTACTTTTGGCCTCCGCTTCTCGGGTCTTCACAAAGTGTTGGCCCCGATGCTAGCATTGTTGAGTCAGCGGGGGATCACGGTACTGGGGTTCTTCTGCGAACAGAGTCTCTGACTGCTCTGATGGATACCTTGGAGATTACTCTGCGATCTCTGAGGTAGTTTGGTTGGATTTTGAACCTTCAGAAGCCTGCTCTGGTTCCGTCCACAAAACTGGACTATCTGGGTGGATTTGGCCTCAGCCACGGTGTTGCTTCCTCTGGAAAAACTTCAGAAATTGCAGAGGCAATTAATCTTCTGTTGTCCAGCAGACGGTCATCCCTCCGGGCTTGCATGCTGGTGCTGGGCCTGATGGTGTCTACCATAACCATTGGGCAGTATAACCCAATGATTAAGAAGAATCAGGAGCTGTGTTCGTCAATGAACATCAGAGAAATGGATTTCACGGTTAGTCAAAAATTCCATTTTGGTGCAAGGCTAGGTCTGAGCCATGGAGTCTGGGTCAGGGTTCATTAAAGTTCATCAGGGCTGAATGACTCATTATGACAGCTCTCTGGTGCCTCCTCCTAGTCTAGAAATTTGGAGAATCTTTTAGAACTAAAGGGCAGGGGTTAGGAGGAGCAGCCATGCATATTTAAGGGCTCAGCCAATTCCAAGTATCAGCTGGCAGGGGGCAGAGAATACCTCATAAATAGACATGGGTAATGCCATCAGGGCAGTTGGGTGGAAGATAGAGATGCAGTGTTGAAGAGGCTGCTTGTGGCCCTTGAGGTAAACCCCCTAGTCTGGGGGGAGTGTCCTGCCTCGGGCTGGTGCTCGGGTGCTGGACAAATCCTGCTAAAACACAAAGCAGGGGTCTTCCTGGAGGCACAGGAGCAAGAGAGGACAGAGTTAGTAGTGCAACATTGTGGGGACTGGGGGGGAGGAGCAGCCAGGAGGGCTGGGGAAAGGGGCAGTTGCAGCCAGGAAGACTGGCAGGACCTAAAGAGGTGGCACTGGGAGCAGTGACCACACAGGAAATGGAGGAGAAAGTTACAAGTTGTGTCACTCTATTTGTCCTACTGTTAAGGGACTGTGAGTTCCTGCCTGTAATGGTCCATTCCTGAACTGAAAATGAAACTGTCAAGTTCCCCTAGGAGTGTACCAGCAGAGCTGTGCTGTAACAAAATGTGTAAAGAGGAAGGAGAAGAGACTGTAAAGAGAAGTATATAGGAAGTTGTCCCTAAAGTTGTTGAAGTCAAGTGGGCATCCCATATCCTCCCATCTCTATCCACATTATTGACCTTCTATTAAATAACAAAAAACAAAGCTACAGACTTTTCTCTGACTGTGGGTGCTTGTGAAGATTTGGTGTGTCTGGCTGTGCAGGCGAGGGGGATCCCTGTTCATCTGCAGCTCATGCGGGGATGCATTACAGTATATACATAGTTACATTGGACCAAGCTGGATGTAACTATGAAGAGAATATCCATGCCTGGAATTCTTTTTAGATAATATTAATGCATTCAGTTAACGTATACCTAAATTCAAGATTACATTTTTTTATATTACAGCTTTCTAGCACCTAAATGCAGTGGCGGTATTTTTTTCTTAGTTATCCTTTTCTTGATTTTTACCTATTGATCCTGCCAGCAACATAATTCTGTCCTAGGATAACAAAGCACACTCACCATGCTGTATGTCTGGAGCAGCAGCGTTCAGGTGGGACAGAAGTTTGTTAGGACTACCTCCTTTTTTTAATACCATAGGGGGAGCCGTTCCATAGCCAAAGCTGAACTAGGCAGGCTTAAAGCGGCGTTCCACCCTAAAATTATACTTACCTCCATCTTCTTGCTCCGGGTCACCTGAAAAACAAATGGATAATCGCAATTTTTTTTTTTTTTTACTTACCTCGTTTAGAAGAAAATATACTTACCTTACTTCCTCTTCCTCCCCTCGGCGGCCACGGCGATTCGTCACTTCCTGGCTTGCAATGATTCCTGGGAGCTGAACGTCATCGCTCCCAGGAATCAATGCGCCTGCACCGGCCCCGACGTCAGTTCCGGTGCAGGCGCCGTCATACCTTGCTAAACAGCTTCTGGGCATGCCCACAAGCTGTGCAGGGATGACGCTGCGGCACCGGAAGTGACGGCGGGGCCGGTGCAGTGCATCGTGGGACCGAAGAAGACGGAAGAGGACACAGAAGAGGATTGCGCTAGCTTCAAGCTGCCCACACCTGAGATGGCAGCGCTGGACAATACATTTTCAAGGTAAGTATTTCTTCTAAAAGGTAAGTGCAACCCGGGACAGATCAGAGGCTAGCCATTGTGGAATGCACTAGCCCTGACTGTCCCGGGGGTATTTTTATTAAAGAAAACGTTCCCAGGGTGGAACTCCGCTTTAATAACAATGCCTGATATAAGACAAAAGAGTGCACTTTACCCAAGGCAACACTACATTTCTGGCAGGATCAATATATTTTTTTATTCTTTGCACTTACCGACGGTATCACAAAAAGATTTAAATGTTTAACAAACCAAAACAGAGCAATTAGAAAAAGTTTATTGCAATGATTTACATACAATATAATTGCATTTTTCTCATTATACTTGATAGCATGAAAATAAAATTTATGAGTGTTTTGTCCAGATAGGTCTAAGGCGATGCCCTCCTGCCAGAATGATGTATTAGAATAACACTGAATGGTTTGCCTCAACCACCTTTCATACAATACTGGAAGTGTTTTGAGACATCTTGTGAGCTATCATTACCACACTACTCTTTTTATACATTCTTAACCCAAGGATTGCACAGAACATCTGTTAAGATAAAATGTTGGTTCTTCTGTCAAAAAACGCAGTTGACTGTTGTTATAGCTAGGGATTAAGTGACCATTGAACTGTTGGTGAACTTCATTTCCCAGCATGCTTTGCCAAAGGTTATGTAAGCTTGTCTTGGTACTTTAATGACTCATTTGATTTCGTAACATATCAAGTGCTATGAAAATATTATCTTAATTTGTGTTTTTATTTCTGTTCATTTTGTATTTTCTATCAGAGGCCTAGCCCTAATATATATATATATATATATATATATATATATATATATATATATATATATATATATATATATATATATATATATATATAATATAAAACATAAAATATGAAAATATGCTGCCCAATGACATCTGTATCAGGCAACTGATGTGCTGACAGGAACATTTTAACATAAATAATGTGTGTCTTTATCCTGTTTCTGAGGTACAAGAACACTTTCTGTTTTGTGAGAGCTGGAATGTTTTCATACAACAAGCTACAGATGTTGTTTCCAGCTCACTATGGGCCTCCAAATAATGGGTGTAAACCACAAATGTATATTAAAAGCCAGGAGGTCGGTTTTCTTGCCAGTGACCCTGCAGTGTATGCGATGAGAGATGTCAAAAAAACATATGACATAATGATAAATTACTCCTGTTGATCATAAATGCTCTTCTGCGATACGTGGTGTACCATGCATCAAAACTGAGGGTGACATTAATAAATTAATGTCTCTTGACATCAAATTTGAGTGTTTCACATCAGTTTATTGAAAGAGGATTCATGATAACCAGGGGTGAAAGAGTCAATGTAATCATGTCCTGGATTGACCCAACTTTTAGTTGTTAAAGAAAAAAAATAAAATAAACCATGCTTCGAAAGGATCTGGATAACACTCACAGCTTGTATGATAGAAACTGTAGCCAAGTCCAAGATGCGCTGGAACTTACTTATTCACATTTTCATCACCTGCTGTGATCAGATGGACATCTAAACCCCACAACATCTACATTATTGATATTCACTGCACACTTATTTATTTTTCTATCTCATTTTAAATGTATTTGGTAGCTGAATTAAGCCAAGGCATAGGAAATGAGAAGCTCTGAAAGGAAATTCATTCTCAAAAAAGAATTTGAGAGAACAGAATGTTTTTTTTTCCTTTATCCATATTCTGAATAACTGCTAGTGGTCGATTGGCAATGTTGGTCATCACAATTAGGGCGGGCAACATTTATAGAGTTTTAAAAGTAAACTATATTATATTTTCAGTACATACATATGTGAGGTATGGAAATATACTGTTTGATCACAGAGATGTGATCAAGCCAGTATTGATTTGAAATGTTAGAGTTGGAACAGTCCTAGGCGGGGCTGCAGTATGCTTTGTCCAGCTTTAATAAAGTTGGATGTGATCTGACATCATCGATGTGTGATTCATGATTCAATGTGTGAAAGCATTCTTGCTTTTTACATCAGTTTTAGATTCTTTTGAGATTGACGGGTACATGTGTTAAACTGTTCTTTGTCTCCAGGACAAGAAGTGAAGGCCCAACACACATAGACAGAAAAAAACAACCAGGGTCCTAAAGTGGTTCTAAAAGCAGAAGGTTTTTTTACTTGAATGCATTCTATGCATTAAGGTAAAAAAACCTTCTGGGTGCAGCTCCCCCCCCCCCATACTTACCTGAACCCCAATCACGATGCAACGATATGCATAAGAGCAGCGGCTCTCCCCAGTCTCTCTCATCTCATTCTCTTAAACACAGCAGCAGGAGCCAGGACTACTGGCAGGGGACACAAAAAGAAGAGGATCGGGACTGCTTTGTGCAAAACCATTGCACGGAGCAGGTAAGTATGAAATGTTTGTAATTGTTAAAAAAAATCACTACCTTTACAATCATTTTAAACCCTCCCTACTATATCAAAAAAAAAAATGATATGGTTTTAGATATACTTTAATGTAATTTAAAAAAAAATTGCCTCTATTTTGCTTTTGCTTTTTGCCTGTTTTGTAAGTTTGCCCTCTTACAAAGAAATGAAGGGCCTATGATTTTTATCATAGGTGTATTTTAAAAGATAGAGACAGAATATCAACCAAAAATCCAGAAAAAACATGTTATCAATTGAGTTGCAGTTCAGTAAGTAAAATAAGTATTTGATCCCCAAGCAAAACATGACTTAGTATTTGGCGGAAAAACCCTTGTTGGCAAGCACAGAGGTAAGATGTTTCTTGTTTGTCTTGTAAGATGTTTCCTGTAGTTGGTTACCAGGTTTGTACACATCTCAGAAAGGAATTTTGGTCCACTCTTCTTTCCTATCCAAGATTTTACAATACATGGCCCCAACCATTGGCCCCTCAATGCGGCAATGTCGGCCTGTACCTTTAGCAGAGAAACAGCTCTAAAGCATAATGTTTCCACCTCTGTACTTGACTGTAGGGATGGTGTTCTTAGGGTCATAGTGAGCATTTTTCTTCCTCCAAACACAGCTGGTCGAATGCCAAAGAGTTCAAAATTGGGCTCATGTGACCACAGCACTTTCTCTCAATCATTTAGATGTTCATTGGCAAACTTCAGACAGCGCTGTATATGTGCCTTCTTCAGGAGCTGGACTTTGCGGGTGCTGCAGGATTTCAATCCATTGCGGTGTATTGTGTTACCAATGGTTTTTTGCTGACTGTGGTCCCAACTGCCTTGACATTATTCACAAGCTCCTCCCGTGTAGTTCTGGGCTGATCCGTCACTTTTCCCATGATCATCCTTATCCCATGAGGTGAAATCTTGCATGGAACTCCAGGCCGAGGGGGATTGGTGGTTACTTTGTATATTTTCCATTTGTAAATAATCGCTCCAACAGTTGTCTCCTTCTCACCAAACTTCTTGCTGATGGTCTTGTAGCTTATTCCAGCTTTGTGCAGGTCTACAATCTTGTCCCTGACATCCTTTGACAGCTCTTTGGTCTTGACAATGATGGTGAGGTTTGAATGGAAGAAAGAGATTCTGTGGACAGGTGTCTGTAATACACATATTGAGTTGTCGTTAGGAGCACCTTCTCAAATTGACAAGACTAATCTGTGTACCACATGCACACATACTGTAGCCAGTCTGTGGGAGCCAGAATTACTGTATTGTTCATAGGTAGGAGATCAAATACTTGATTTACTCACTGAACAGCAATTCAGTTTATAACATTTGTTTCATGTGCTTTTTCTGGATTGATTTTTGGTTGATATTTTGACTCTATCATTTAAAATACACCTATGATAACAATTCTAGACCCTTCATTTCTATGTGAGTGGGAAAACTTACAAAATATGCAGGGGATTCAATTATTCTTTTCACCACTGTATGTGTCTATGCTTGGCACAAGTGAATAGTACATAACTATTGGTTTCCTGATTGCCCTGCAGGTTCTAACCTGGGAAAAATAGGACATAGGTCCTCATTAGTTGATGTGGTGATGGATTTTTTCAGTTTGTAGATGGTCATCAGTTGCGGGCTTTGCTGCTCGGGGGTATGAGAAAGTAGAGAGTGGGTCAGAGTGAGCACCTGCACCGAAGGATTACAGAATACACTAATCAGCACTGCAGGCTATAGCCTGCTGTACTGATCATGCGGAGAAAATCTGACAGGGTGTTTGTATACAAGATGATTGGTAGATCGACTTCTGTACAACCACAGTGGCCATACATGGATCTAAATTCAACCGGTCTGTGCTGAACTGGCTGAATTTTGATCCATGTATGGCCAGCCTAAGGAAGGTTGGAATTTTCAGATAGGGAGGAGGGCCTAGCCCTGCTTAATAAAATTCTGCATAGCCAATTATGTGCTGCCATTGCATGCTGTTAATGCCCATAAAAATTGCACCGTTCTGTAACAAGTACAGGTTTAAAGCATCCTCCAAGGATGTCATTTAAAGGATTTGTGTATTTTAAGTGTTGCCTTTGAAGCTGCATGAAAAGACCCTCTTCCCGCTGTACAGAATTTTAAAAATGTTTTTGCATTGATACATGTTCCCTGCAGTAGTGCCCAGCTTTACATGCCTGTTTTGACCATAGTTGTCCTATTAGCCCTAAAAATGGACAGCATTTAACAAGAAGATTGACCCCCTATAGACAATGGTATTTGCCTTTAAGTTTCTGTTTTCCAACAAGATTCGTAGAACCCTTTGCTAATAAAACAGGGCAGATAAACCCATCATTGTTTACACCACCATTTTTTTAACAATAAAATGTATAGCATAAAAACATTTTTTGTCAGATTAGAGTTTTTGTTTATTACCAACACTACTATGGTATTA